>NC_137122.1:8198597-8771634 GCF_949319135.1 Squalius cephalus
TAATTAGTATATTTATCTTCTTCTACTCTCAAATAAACTGTAATTAATAATCAGATCAATATACCGTAATAGTGAGTGTGAATGAAGCATTAATATCTCAGATGCGTCTGGAATATTTCCACAGATTTCTCTTGATTTGATGTTAATACTGTTGAAGAGTGAGTAATGTTTTCATGCACTGTTCCTCATAAATGAACATGAATAGTTGATGAATGTAAACTGACCTCCTCTAGCGGACCCGAAGCTGAAGAACAGGAGGATGAACTGCAGTGTAGGAAGAATATCAAAGCTTATACGAGCCAGAACTAAGAATATAGCCTTGATCCGTTCACTGATCTCCACAGTTAATCTAATCAACACTGTAGAAGAAAAACAACATTAATAAATCATCCAAATGTTGAGCTGTGCATTAATGTCATGATAATCAATAAGTACAGAAGTAAACTGACTTCACTAATTCATAATCTGGACAGACAATCTTCACCATTCATTCAAAACTATAGAAACTTATAAATATCATATATATACTCAAAACATCTTAAACACACGAGGAGAAACTCACTATACTGTATCAAAACCACACAATATTACACACATTAACAGCTTTATAATAAGTGTGTGAGTCGTGTGAAGAGATTCAGTGTTTTACTGCAGAAATTATTAATGTTTCTGTTGATTCAGTTATTATTTACTGTATATTCAGCTGACAAACACTGTCATAAAGACGAGTAACAAACATCTCCCTAATAAATCTTTGGAATAAAACACTGTAATAATAAAACACTGTAATAATAAAACACTGTAGTAATAAAACACTGTAATAATGAAACACTGTAATAATAAAACACTGTAATAATAAAACACTGTAATCACGAGTGCTTTTGTTCTGATAGTTAATATTGTTTTTGCAGAATCTGTTACAAGAATTTGATTCCATCAAAAACTGTAGATCCACTGATCAATAATAATAATAACTAGAATGTACATTTCCTGAAGAAAATGTGAAGTGGTGCTTGCAGTGGGAAAACTCGCCACTCGGTTGCTAGGGTGTTGTACATGATTGCATACGAGCCAACAACCATGTCTGTACGATGTTGTGGAGCTGAAATATGGCTTCTATATGTTGCAATATGGTTGCTAGGTGGCTCTAAATGGTTGCTAGGGTGTGAATACACAGTTACCATGGTGATATTTACAGACTGTTTTCCAACTGAAACTAATGAGCCAACCCCCATCTCTATACAATATTCTGATGCAGAGATGTAGGTCTTGTAAAATGGTTGCTAGGGTACTCTGTTTGGTTGCTATGGAGTTGCTTGGCAGCTGTTAATGATGAAACTGCAAAGGCTTCTTGTCATTATGAATAATATAAACCAACTCCCATCTCTATACGATGTTCTGATGCAGAGATATACGTTTTGCTAAACGGTTGATAGGGTCCTTTGTTTGGTTGCTAGGGAGTGTCTTGGCAGCTGCCAATCATGAAACTCATAGGCTGCTTGTCAATATGAATGATATAAACCAACTCCCATGCCTCTGTGACATTCAGAATGGAAGATATCCCTCTTTGGATTTTGGTTGCTAGTGTACTCTGTTTGGTTGCTAGGGAGTGGCTTGTCAGCTGCCAATCATGAAACTCCAAAGGCTGCTTGTCAGTATGAATGATATAAAACAACTCCCATGCCTCTGCGACATTCAGAATGGAAGATATCCCTCTTTGGATTTTGGTTGCTAGGGTACTCTGTTTGGTTGCTAGGGAGTGGCTTGTCAGCTGCCAATCATGAAACTCCAAAGGCTTCTTGTCACTATGAATGATATAAACCAACTCCCATGCCTCTGCGACATTCAGAATGGAAGATATCCTTCTTTGGATTTTGGTTGCTAATGTACTCTATTTGGTTGCTAGGGAGTGGATTGGCAGCTGCCAATCATGAAACTCCAAAGGCTGCTTGTCAGTATGAATGATATAAACCAACTCCCATGCCTCTGTGACATCCAGAATGGAAGATATCCCTCTTTGAAGTTTGGTTGCTAGGGTAATCTATTTGGTTGCTATGGAGTTGCTTGACAGCTGCCAATGATGAAACTGCAAAGGCTTCTTGTCACTATGAATGAAATAAACCAACTCCCATGCCTCTATGACATTCAGAATGGAAGATATCCCTCTTTTGATTTTGGTTGCTAGGGTACTCTATTTGGTTGCTAGGGGGTGGCTTGATAGCTGCCAATGATTAAACTTCAAAGGCTTCTTGTCACTATGAATGATATAAACCAACCCCCATCTTTATACGATGCTCTGATACAGAGATATAGGTCTTGCTAAATAGTTGCTAGGGTACTCTGTTTGGTAGCTATGGAGTGGCTTGGCAGCTGCCAATGATGAAACTCCAAATGCTGCTTTTCAGTATGAATGATATAAACCAACTCCCATGCCTCTGTGACATTCAGAATGGAAGATATCCCTCTTTGGATTTTGGTTGCTAAGGGGCTCGACAATGGTTGCTAGGGAGGGGCTAGGAAGTGTTGAGGTGATTTATGATTGGCTGTTTGCTGCCCCGAGTCAAACGAGACCACCTTCATGTTTCTATGACAATTCAGTCTGGAGATATCCCTTTGATCTCTTTCAATGGAAGTCTATGGGACTTGTTGCTAAGGTGCTCTAAATGGTTGCTAGGGCATGGCTTGATAGCTTCACAATGATCCTGAGAGACTGATTGGTCGTCTGAGTAAAATGAGCCCGCCCCCTTGTCTCTATGACACTGTGATCCAGAGCTATGTTCAATACAAAATCCCTATGCAATTTACCATAGTAGGAAAAACATATGCTGGGCCGTCCTACACCATAGTAAGTCAGTGGGAAACTTTGGGCAGCTCCTGCCCCCCAGGGGTGCAACTTTTACCCCATTGTGAGGTATGGTCTCACACAGCCTGCCATCCTCTTCAAATGTGGCAAATCACACATTTCTGCGAAATCCTCGCTCAGAGCTATGACTCATCAAAGTTTGTCGCAATGTTAAGTCAATGGGATTTTTCGGCTGCTTTTTCGCCCCTGGGGCGAACACCGTACCCCCGATCGCTTATAAAAGTCATAGCACACCATTCCCGAATAATACGCACGATTTGACACCTCATTCGTGGGTCTGTGACAAAATCTGCGGGACGAGTTACGCGCCAAAGTTTTGTACGGAATAATAATAATAACTAGAATGTACATTTCCTGAAGAAAATGTGAAGTGGTGCTTGCAGTGGCAAAACTCGCCACTCGGTTGCTAGAGTGTGGTACATGATTGCATACAAGCCAACAAACATGTCTGTATGATGTTCTGGTGCTGAGATATGGCTTATTCATGTTGTTCAGGTGGTTGCTAGGGTGTTGCTAGGGTGTTCTGTGTGGTTACTAGGGCTTTGCTGGGTGGTTGCTATGGTGTTCTGGGTAGTTGCTATGGTGTTGCTAGGCGGTTGCTAGGGTGTTCTAGGTGGTTGCTAGGTGGTTGCTAGGGCGTTGCTAGGCAGTTGCTAGGGTGTTCTGGGTGGTTGCTATGGTGTTGCTAGGCGGTTGCTAGGGTATTCTGGGTGGTTGCTAGGGTATTCTGAGTGGTTGCTATGGTGTTGCTAGGTGGTTGCTATGGTATTCTGGGTGGTTGCTATGGTGTTGCTAGGCGGTTGCTAGGGTATTCTTGGTGGTTGCTAGGGCGTTGCTAGGCAGTTGCTAAGGTGTTCTGGGTGGTTGCTAGGCGGTTGCTATGGTATTCTGGGTGGTTGCTAGGGTGTTGCTAGGCAGTTGCTAGGGTGTTCTGGGTGGTTGCTATGGTGTTGCTAGGGTATTCTGGGTGGTTGCTATGGTGTTGCTAGTTGGTTGCTAGGGTATTCTGGGTGGTTGCCAGGGCATTGCTAGGCAGTTGCTAGGGTGTTCTGGGTGGTTGCTATGGTGTTGCTAGGCAGTTGCTAGGGTATTCTGGGTGGTTGCTAGGGCGTTGCTAGGCAGTTGCAAGGGTATTCTGGGTGGTTGCTATGGTGTTGCTAGGCGGTTGCTAGGGTATTCTGGGTGCTTGCTATGGTGTTGCTAGTTGGTTGCTAGGGTATTCTGGGTGGTTGCTAGGGCATTGCTAGGCAGTTGCTAGGGAGTTCTGGGTGGTTGCTATGGTGTTGCTAGGCGGTTGCTAGGGTATTCTGGGTGGTTGCTAGGGCGTTGCTAGGCAGTTGCTAGGGTATTCTGGGTGGTTGCTATGGTGTTGCCAGGCGGTTGCTAGGGTATTCTGGGTGGTTGCTAGGGCGTTGCTAGGCGGTTGCTAGGGTATTATAGGTGGTTGCTATGGTGTTGCTAGGCGGTTGCTAGGGTATTCTGGGTAGTTGCTAGGCGGTTGCTAGGGTATTCTTGGTGGTTGCTAGGGCGTTGCTAGGGTGTTCTGGGTGGTTGCTATGGTTTTGCTAGGCAGTTGCTATGGTATTCTGGGTGAATGCTAGGGCTTTGCTAGGCAGTTGCTAGGGTGTTCTGGGTGGTTGCTAGGCAGTTGCTAGGGTGTTCTGGGTGGTTGCTAGGCAGTTGCTAGGTGTTCTGGGTGTTGCTAGGCAGTTGCTAGGTGTTCTGGGTGGTTGCTAGGCAGTTGCTAGGGTGTTCTGGGTGGTTGCTAGGCGGTTGCTACGCAGTTGCTAGGGTGTTCTGGGTGGTTGCTATGGTGTTGCTAGGCAGTTGCTAAGGTGTTCTGGGTGGTTGCTATGGTGTTGCTAGGCAGTTGCTAGGGTGTTCTGGGTGGTTGCTATGGTATTTTTGGTGATTACTTGAGCATTTCTAGACATTGCTAGGGTGTTCAGGGTGGTTGCTAAGGTATTTTTGGTAGTTGCTATGGTGTTACTAGGTGGTTGGTAGTTTTCAAAGATGGTTACTATGGAGTTTTTATAGAGTTCTTAAAATCTTTAATAACGAGTGCCTTCAGTACTATGGCCGAATAGGCACAAGCATGGAGCGATATCGCAAGGCCACGAGAGTAAAATTGCTTTAAAAAATAAAAAAGAAATAAAAAATGTTTTTTTTTTGGTTTAGGGTGGTTGCTAGGGAGCTCTTAGTGGTTGCTAGGGTTCTGTAACTGGTTGCTAGGGTGTGGCTATGAAGATTTTAGGCCATTACTTATTGGTTGCTTGATAATATAAATCCTCTGAGGGAGAGAGAGAGGGAGAGACGCAGGGGTGTCAGGCCCTTTGGAGTCTGTGTGTGTGAAAACGGCAGTTTGGATTTGAATTTTTTGGAATGCCCAATGTTAAGTCAATGGGACTTTTTTGGACGCTTTTTCGTCCGCTGTGCGACCATCGTACACCCGATCGCTTAGAAAAGATATAGCACACCTCTCCTAAATGAGCCGGTCGATTTGACACCTCACTCAGGGGTCTGAGACAAACGGTGTGGGGCGAGTTACGCGCCAAACTTTTGTCCAGAATTAGTATGAGCAATAACAATAGTGTTGCTTTGAAAAGCACCACTAACTAGAATGTACATTTCCTGAAGAAAATGTGAAATGGTGCTTGCAGTGGCAAAACTCGCCACTCGGTTGCTAGAGTGTGGTACATGAATGCATACGAGCCAACAAACATGTCTGTACGATGTTCTGGTGCTGAGATATGGCTTATTCATGTTGTTCAGGTGGTTGCTAGGGTGTTCTGGGTGATTGCTAGGCAGTTGCTAGGGTATTATGGGTGGTTGCTAGGGTGTTGCTAGGCAGTTGCTAAGGTGTTCTGGGCGGTTGCTTGGCGGTTGCTAGGGTATTCTGGGTGGTTGATTGGACGTTGCTAGGCAGTTGCCTAGGGTGTTCTGGGTGGTTGCTAGGCGGTTGCTAGGGTGTTCTGGGTGGTTGCTAGGGCGTTGCTAGGGTGTTCTGGGTGGTTGCTATGGTGTTGCTAGGCGGTTGCTAGGGTATTCTGGGTGGTTGCTAGGGCGTTGCTAGGCAGTTGCTAGGGTGTTATGGGTGGTTGCTAGGGTATTCTTAGTGGTTGCTAGGGTGTTGCTAGGCAGTTGCTAGGGTGTTCTGGGTGGTTGCTAGGGCGTTGCTAGGCAGTTGCTAGGCAGTTGCTAGGGTGTTCTGGGTGGTTACTAGGCAGTTTCTAGGGTGTTCTGGGTGGTTGCTAGGCAGTTGCTAGGGTGTTCTGGGTGGTTGCTATGGTGTTGCTAGGCGGTTGCTAGGGTGTTCTGGGTGGTTGCTATGGTGTTGCTAGGCGGTTGCTAGGGTATTCTGGGTGGTTGCTAGGGCATTGCTAGGGTGTTCTGGGTGGTTGCTATGGTGTTGCTAGGTGGTTGGTAGGGTATTCTGGGTGGTTGCTAGGGCGTTGCTAGGCAGTTGCTAGGGTGTTCTGGGTGGTTGCTATGGTGTTGCTAGGCGGTTTCTTGGGTATTCTGGGTGGTTGCTAGGCAGTTGCTAGGGTGTTCAGGGCGGTTACTAAGGTATTATGGGTGGTTACTATGGTGTTACTAAGTGGTTGGTAGTTGTCACAGATGATTACTATTGGAGTTCTTAGCATTTTCTTGGCATGATTTAGCACTTGCCCAATCGCTATTAGCATGTAGCTATCCACAGCTAGCATGTGTAGCATGTTGGAATTCTTGTTTGCTAGCATGAGTCAAAAGAGCCAACCCCCATCTCTATACGATGTTCTGATGCAGAGAAATAGGTCTTGCAAAATGGTTGCTAGGGTACTTTGTTTGGTTGCTAGGGAGTGGCTTGGCAGCTGCCAATCATGAAACTCTAAAGGCTGCTTGTCAGTATGAACGATATAAACCAACTCCCATTCCTCTGTGACATTCAGAATGAAAGATATCCCTCTATGGATTTTGGTCGCTAAGGTGCTTGACAATGGTTGCTAGGGCGGGGCTAGAAAGTGTTGTGGTGTCTCATGAATGGCTGTTTGCTGCCCTGAGTCAAACTTGTCTTAACCCCATCTCTTTATGATGTTCTGATGCAGAGATAAAGGTCTTGTAAAATGGTTGCTAGGGTACTCTGTTTGGTTGCTATGGAGTTGCTTGGCAGCTGCCAATGATGAAACTGCAAAGGCTGCTTGTCACTATGAATGATATAAACCAACTCCCATGCCTCTGTGACATTCAGAATGGAAGATATCCCTCTTTGGATTTTGGTTGCTAAGGTGCTCGACAATGGTTGCTAGGGAGGGGCTAGGAAGTGTTGAGGTGATTCATGATTGGCTGTTTGCTGCCCCGAGTCAACTGAGACCACCCCCATGTTTCTATGACAATTCAGTCCAGAGATATCCCTTTGATCTCTTTCAATGTAAGTCTATGGGACTTGTTGCTAAGGCGCTCTAAATGGTTGCTAGGGCGTGGCTTGATAGCTTCACAATGATCCTTAGAGACTGATTGGTCGTCTGAGTAAAATGAGCCCGCCCCCTTGTCTCTCTGACACTGTGATCCAGAGCTACGTTCAATACAAAATCCCTATGCAATTTACCATAGTAGGAAAAGCATGTGTGTTTCACGGGACATTCCTTCCCCATAGTAAGTCAAAGGGGCAACTTTGGGACGCTCCTGCCCCCCAGGGGTGCAACTTTTACCCCATTGTGAGGTATGTTCTTACAGAGCCTGTCAGCCTCTTCAAATGTGGCAAATCACACGTTTCTGCGAAATCCTCGCTCAGAGCTACGTGTGGTCAAAGTTCGTCGCAATGTTAAGTCAATGGGACTTTTTTGGCCGCTTTTTCGCCCCTGGGGCGAACACCGCACCCCCGATCGCTTCTAAAAGTCATAGCACACCTCTCCTTAATGAGCCGGTCGATTTGACACCTCACTCAGGGGTCTGAGACAAACGGTGCGGGGCGAGTTTCGCGCCAAACTTTGTCCAGAATAATAATAATAAGAACTAGAATGTACATTTCCTGAAGAAAATGTGAAATGGTGCTTGCAGTGGCAAAACTCGCCACTCGGTTGCTAGAGTGTGGAACATGATTGCATACGAGCCAACAAACATGTCTGTACGATGTTCTGGTGCTGAGATATGGCTTATTCATGTTGTTCAGGTGGTTGCTAGGGTGTTCTGGGTGATTGCTAGGCAGTTGCTAGGGTATTATGGGTGGTTGCTAGGGTGTTGCTAGGCAGTTGCTAAGGTGTTCTGGGTGGTTGCTTGGCAGTTGCTAGGGTATTCTGGGTGGTTGATAGGACGTTGCTAGGCAGTTGCCTAGGGTGTTCTGGGTGGTTGCTAGGCGGTTGCTAGGGTGTTCTGGGTGGTTGCTAGGGTGTTCTGGGTGGTTGCTATGGTGTTGCTAGGCGGTTGCTAGGGTATTCTGGGTGGTTGCTAGGGCGTTGCTAGGCAGTTGCTAGGGTGTTATGGGTGGTTGCTAGGGTATTCTTAGTGGTTGCTAGGGTGTTGCTAGGCAGTTGCTAGGGTGTTCTGGGTGGTTGCTAGGGCGTTGCTAGGCAGTTGCTAGGCAGTTGCTAGGGTGTTCTGGGTGGTTACTAGGCAGTTTCTAGGGTGTTCTGGGTGGTTGCTAGGCAGTTGCTAGGGTGTTCTGGGTGGTTGCTATGGTGTTGCTAGGCGGTTGCTAGGGTATTCTGGGTGGTTGCTAGGGCGTTGCTAGGCGGTTGCTAGGGTGTTCTGGGTGGTTGCTATGGTGTTGCTAGGCGGTTGCTAGGGTATTCTGGGTGGTTGCTAGGGCATTGCTAGGGTGTTCTGGGTGGTTGCTATGGTGTTGCTAGGTGGTTGGTAGGGTATTCTGGGTGGTTGCTAGGGCGTTGCTAGGCAGTTGCTAGGGTGTTCTGGGTGGTTGCTATGGTGTTGCTAGGCGGTTTCTTGGGTATTCTGGGTGGTTGCTAGGCAGTTGCTAGGGTGTTCAGGGCGGTTACTAAGGTATTATGGGTGGTTACTATGGTGTTACTAAGTGGTTGGTAGTTGTCACAGATGATTACTATTGGAGTTCTTAGCATTTTCTTGGCATGATTTAGCACTTGCCCAATCGCTATTAGCATGTAGCTATCCACAGCTAGCATGTGTAGCATGTTGGAATTCTTGTTTGCTAGCATGAGTCAAAAGAGCCAACCCCCATCTCTATACGATGTTCTGATGCAGAGAAATAGGTCTTGCAAAATGGTTGCTAGGGTACTTTGTTTGGTTGCTAGGGAGTGGCTTGGCAGCTGCCAATCATGAAACTCTAAAGGCTGCTTGTCAGTATGAACGATATAAACCAACTCCCATTCCTCTGTGACATTCAGAATGAAAGATATCCCTCTATGGATTTTGGTCGCTAAGGTGCTTGACAATGGTTGCTAGGGCGGGGCTAGAAAGTGTTGTGGTGTCTCATGAATGGCTGTTTGCTGCCCTGAGTCAAACTTGTCTTAACCCCATCTCTTTATGATGTTCTGATGCAGAGATATAGGTCTTGTAAAATGGTTTCTAGGGTACTCTGTTTGGTTGCTATGGAGTTGCTTGGCAGCTGCCAATGATGAAACTGCAAAGGCTTCTTGTCACTATGAATGATATAAACCAACTCCCATGCCTCTGTGACATTCAGAATGGAAGATATCCCTCTTTGGATTTTGGTTGCTAAGGTGCTCGACAATGGTTGCTAGGGAGGGGCTAGGAAGTGTTGAGGTGATTCATGATTGGCCGTTTGCTGCCCCGAGTCAACTGAGACCACCCCCATGTTTCTATGACAATTCAGTCCAGAGATATCCATTTGATCTCTTTCAATAGAAGTCTATGGGACCTGTTGCTAAGGTGTTCTAAATGGTTGCTAGGGCGTGGCTTGATAGATTCACAATGATCCTGAGAGACTGATTGGTCGTCTGAGTAAAATGAGCCTGCCCCCTTGTCTCTATGACACTGTGATCCAGAGCTACGTTCAATACAAAATCCCTATGCAATTTACCATAGTAGGAAAAGCATGTGTGTTTCACGGGACATTCCTTCCCCATAGTAAGTCAATGGGGCAACTTTGGGACGCTCCTGCCCCCCAGGGGTGCAACTTTTACCCCATTGTGAGGTATGTTCTTACAGAGCCTGTCAGCCTCTTCAAATGTGGCAAATCACACGTTTCTGCGAAATCCTCGCTCAGAGCTACGTGTGGTCAAAGTTCGTCGCAATGTTAAGTCAATGGGACTTTTTTGGCCGCTTTTTCGCCCCCTGGGGCGAACACCGCACCCCCGATCGCTTCTAAAAGTCATAGCACACCTCTCCTTAATGAGCCGGTCGATTTGACACCTCACTCAGGGGTCTGAGACAAACGGTGCGGGGCGAGTTTCGCGCCAAACTTTGTCCAGAATAATAATAAGAAGAACTAGAATGCACATTTCCTGAAGAAAATGTGAAGTGGTGCTTGCAGTGGCAAAACTCGCCACTCGTTTGCTAGGGTGTTGTACATGATTGCATACGAGCCAACAAACATGTCTATATGATATTGTGGGGCTGAAATATGGCTTCTATGTGTTGGAATATGGTTGCTAGGTGGCTGTAAACGGTTGCTAGGGTGTGAATACACAGTTAGCATGGTGATATTTACAGACTGTTTCCCAACCAAAACAAAAGAGCCAACCCCCATCTCTATACGATGTTCTAATGCAGAGACATGGGTCTTGATAAACGGCTGTTAGGGTCCTCTGTTTGGTTGCTAGGGAGTGACTTGTCAGGTGCCAATCATGAAACTCCAAAGGTTGCTTGTAAGTATGAATGATTCAAACCAACTCCCATGCCTCTGTGACATTCAGAGTGGACGATATCCCTCTTTGGATTTTGGTTGCTAGGCTACTCTATTTGGTTGCTATGGAGTTGCTTGGCAGCTGCCAATGATGAAACTGTAAAGGCTTCTTGTCACTATGAAGGATATAAACCAACTCCCATGCCTCTGTGACATTCAGAGTGGAAGATATACCTCTTTGGATATTGGTTGCTAGGGTACTCTTTTTGGTTGCTAGGAAGTGGCTTGGCAGCTGCCAGTCATGAAACTCCAATGGCTGCTTGTCAGTATGAATGATATAATCCAACTCCCATGCCTGTGTGACATACAGAATGGACAATATCCCTCTTTGGATTTTGGTTGCTAGGGTACTCTATTTGGTTGCTATGGAGTTGCTTGGCAGCTGCTAATGATGAAACTGCAAAGGCTTCTTGTCAGTATGAATGATATAAACCAACTCCCATGTCTATACGATGTTCTGATGCAGAGATATACGTTTTGCTAAACGGTTGCTAGGGTACTCTGTTTGGTTGCTAAGGAGTAGATTGGCAGCTGCCAATGATGAAACTGCAAAGGCTTCTTGTCACTATGAATGATATAAACCAACTCCCATGCCTCTGTGACATTCAGAATGGAAGATATCCCTCTTTGGATTTTGTTTGATAGGGTACTCTGTTTGGTTGCTAGGGAGTGGCTTGTCAGCTGCCAATCATGAAACTCCAAAGGCTGCTTGTCAGTATGAATTATATAAACCACAATGATCCTTAGAGACTGACTGGTCGTCTGAGTAAAATGAGCCCGCCCCCTTGTCTTTCTGACACTGTGATCCAGAGCTACGTTCAATACAAAATCCCTATGCAATGTGTAGGACGGCCCATTTCATGGGCCGTCCTACACCATTGTAAGTCAATGGGAAACTTTGGGACGCTCCTGCCCCCCAGGGGTGCAACTTTTACCCCATTGTGAGGTATGTTCTTACAGAGCCTGTCAGCCTCTTCAAATGTGGCAAATCACACGTTTCTGCGAAAACCTTGCTCAGAGCTATGTGTGGTCAAAGTTTGTTGCAATGTTAAGTCAATGGGACTTTTTTGGCCGCTTTTCCGCCCTTGGGGCGAACACCGCACCCCCGATCGCTTATAAAAGTCATAGCACACCTCTCCTCAATGAGCCGGTCGATTTGACACCTCACTCAGGGGTCTGAGACAAACGGTGCAGGGCGAGTTTCGCGCCAAACTTTTGTGTGGAATAATAAGAATAAGTATTATAATAATAAGTATGCAAGAGAACACTAATGATGCCTTGCTTTCAGCAAGCACCATTAATAATAAGTATGCAAGAGAACACTAATGATGCCTTGCTTTCAGCAAGCACCATTAATAATAAGTATGCAAGAGAACACTAATGATGCCTTGCTTTCAACAAGCACCATTAACTAGAATGTACATTTCCTGAAGAAAATGTGAAATGGTGCTTGCAGTGGCAAAACTCGCCACTCCGTTGCTAGAGTGTGGTACATGATTGCATACGAGCCAACAAACATGTCTGTACGATGTTCTGGTGCTGAGATATGGCTTATTCATGTTGTTCAGGTGGTTGCTAGGGTGTTCTGGGTGGATGCTAGGCAGTTGCTAGGGTGTTCTAGGTGGTTGCTATGGTGTTGCTAGGCGGTTGCTAGGGTATTCTGGGTGGTTGCTAGGGCGTTGCTAGAGTTTTCTGGGTGGTTGCTAGG
This sequence comes from Squalius cephalus, assembly GCF_949319135.1. Taxonomy (NCBI): domain Eukaryota; kingdom Metazoa; phylum Chordata; class Actinopteri; order Cypriniformes; family Leuciscidae; genus Squalius; species Squalius cephalus. Next base: position 8,210,988 of record NC_137122.1, read on the forward strand.
GCGTTGCTAGGGTGTTCTGGATGGTTGCTATGGTGTTGCTGGGCGGTTGCTAGGGTATTCTGGGTGGTTGCTAGGGCGTTGCTAGGCAGTTGCTAGGGTATTCTGGGTGGTTGCTAGGCGGTTGCTAGGGTACTCTTGGTGGTTGCTAGGGCGTTGCTAGGGTGTTCTGGGTGGTTGCTATGGTGTTGCTAGGGTATTCTAGGTGGTTGCTATGGTGTTGCTAGGGTATTTTGAATGCTGAAACTGGTTGCTAGGGTGTGGCTATGAAGATTTTAGGACATTACTTATTGGTTGCTTGATAATATAAATCCTCTGAGGGAGAGAGAGAGGGAGAGACGCAGGGGTGTCAGGCCCTTTGGAGTCTGTGTGTGTGAAAACGTCGGTTTGGATTTGAATTTTTTGGAATGCCCAATGTTAAGTCAATGGGACTTTTTTGGCCGCTTTTTCGTCCGCTGTGCGAACATCGTACACCCGATCGCTATGGTGTTGCTAAGGTATTTTTTTTAGTTGCTATGGTGTTACTAGGTGGTTGGGAGTTGTCAAAGATGGTTACTATGGAGTTTTTATAGAGTTATTAAAATCTTTAATAATGAGTGCCTTTCAGCAAGCACCATTAATAATAATAATAATAATAAGTATGCAAGAGAACACTAATGATGCCTTGCTTTCAGCAAGCACCATTAATAATAAGTATGCAAGAGAACACTAATGATGCCTTGCTTTCAGCAAGCACCATTAATAATAATAATAATAATAATAATAATAAGTATGCAAGAGAACACTAATGATGCCTTGCTTTCAGCAAGCACCATTAATAATAAGTATGCAAGAGAACACTAATGATGCCTTGCTTTCAGCAAGCACCATTAATAAGTATGAGCAATAACAATAGTGATGCCTTGCTTTCAGCAAGCACCACTAATAAGTATGCAAGAGAACACTAATGATGCCTTGCTTTCAGCAAGCACCATTAACTAGAATGTACATTTCCTGAAGAAAATGTGAAGTGGTGCTTGCAGTGGCAAAACTCGCCACTCGGTTGCTAGGGTGTTATACATGATTGCATACGAGTCAACAACCATGTCTGTACGATGTTCTGGTGCTGAGATATGGCTTATCCATGTTGTTCAGGTGGTTGCTAGGGTGTTGCTAGGGTGTTCTGTGTGGTTGCTAGGGCTTTGCTAGGCGGTTGCTAGGGTGTTCTGGGTGGTTGCTATGAAGTTGCTAGGCGGTTGCTAGGGTATTCTGGGTGGTTGCTATGGTGTTTCTAGGCAGTTGCTAGGGTATTATGGGTGGTTGCTAGGCAGTTGCTAGGGTGTTCTGGGTGGTTGCTATGGTGTTGCTAGGTGGTTGCTAGGGTATTCTGGGTGGTTGCTATGGTGTTGCTAGGCGGTTGCTAGGGTATTCTGGGTGGTTGCTAGGGTATTCTGGGTGGTTGCTATGGTGTTGTTAGGCGGTCGCTAGGGTATTCTGGGTGGTTACTAGGCAGTTGCTAGGGTGTTCTTGGTGGTTGCTATGGTGTTGCTAGGTGGTTGCTATGGTGTTGCTAGGTGGTTGCTAGGTTATTCTGGGTGGTTGCTAGGGCGTTGCTAGGCAGTTGCTAGGGTGTTCTGGGTGGTTTCTATGGTGTTGCTAGGCGGTTGCTAGGGTATTCTTGGTGGTTGCTAGGGCGTTGCTAGGCGGTTGCTAGGCGGTTGCTAGGGTATTCTGGGTGGTTTCTATGGTGTTGCTAGGCGGTTGCTAGGGTATTCTTGGTGGTTGCTAGGGCGTTGCTAGGCGGTTGCTAGTGTATTCTGGGTGGTTGCTATGGTTTTGCTAGGCGGTTGCTAGGGTATTCTGGATGGTTGCTATGGTGTTGCTAGGCGGTTGCTAGGGTATTCTGGGTGGTTGCTAGGCGGTTGCTAGAGTATTATTGGTGGTTGCTAGGGCGTTGCTAGGCAGTTGCTAGGGTGTTCTGTGTGGTTGCTAGGCGGTTGCTAGGGTATTCTGGTTGGTTTCTATGGTGTTGCTAGGCGGTTGCTAGGGTATTCTTGGTGGTTGCTAGGGCGTTGCTAGGCGGTTGCTAGTATATTCTGGGTGGTTGCTATGGTTTTGCTAGGCAGTTGCTAGGGTATTCTGGGTGGTTGCTAGGCAGTTGCTAGGGTATTATTGGTGGTTGCTAGGCGGTTGCTAGGGTATTCTGGGTGGTTGCTAGGCAGTTGCTAGGGTATTATTGGTGGTTGCTAGGCAGTTGCTAGGGTGTTCTGGGTGGTTGCTAGGCAGTTGCTAGGTGTTCTGGGGGTTGCTAGACAGTTGCTAGGGTGTTCTGGGTGGTTGCTACGGTATTTTTGGTGGTTACTAGAGCGTTTCTAGACGTTGCTAGGGTGTTCAGGATGGTTGCTAAGGTATTTTTTTTAGTTGCTATGGTGTTACTAGGTGGTTGGGAGTTGTCAAAGATGGTTACTATGGAGTTTTTATAGAGTTATTAAAATCTTTAATAATGAGTGCCTTCAGTACGGCACTCGGCCTGCGGCCTCATGCCTATGGCCGAATAGGCACAAGCATGGAGCAATATCGCAAGGCCACGAGTGTAATATTGCGTTAAAAAATACAAAAAAATGTAAAAAAAAAAAAAATTTTTGGTTTAGGGTGGTTGCTAGGGAGCTCTTAGTGGTTGCTAGGGTGCTGAAACTGGTTGCTAGGGTGTGGCTATGAAGATTTTAGGCCATTACTTATTGGCTGCTTGATAATATAAATCCTCTGAGGGAGAGAGAGAGGGAGAGACGCAGGGGTGTCAGGCCCTTTGGAGTCTGTGTGTGTGAAAACGTCGGTTTGGATTTGAATATTTTTAGAATGCCCAATGTTAAGTAAATGGGACTTTTTTGGCCGCTTTTTCGTCCGCTGTGCGAACATCGTACACCCGATCGCTTAGAAAAGTCATAGCACACCTCTCCTCAATGAGCCGGTCGATTTGACACCTCACTCAGGGGTCTGTGACAAACGGTGCGGGGCGCATTACGCGCCAAACTTTGTGTGGAATATAAGTATGAGCAATAACAATAGTGTTGCTTTGAAAAGCACCACTAATAAGTATGCAAGAGAACACTAATGATGCCTTGCTTTCAGCAAGCACCATTAATAATAAGTATGAGCAATAACAATAGTGATGCCTTGCTTTCAGCAAGCACCACTAATAATAATAAGTTTAAATAGGATTTCAATATGTTGGCTCTCTCAAGCCAACTTAATAATAATAATAAGTTTAAATAGGATTTCAATATGTTGGCTCTCTCAAGCCAACTTAATAATAAGTATGAGCAATAACAATAGTGATGCTTTTAAAAAAGCACCACTAATAAGTATGAGCAATAACAATAGTGTTGCTTTGAAAAGCACCACTAATAATAATAAGTATGAGCAATAACAATAGTGATGCCTTGCTTTCAGCAAGCACCACTAATAATAAGTATGAGCAATAACAATAGTGATGCTTTTAAAAAAGCACCACTAATAATAATAAGAAGAATAAGTATGAGCAATAACAATAGTGATGCCTTGCTTTCAGCAAGCACCACTAATAATAATAATAATAATATATACTGAGATAAGTGGATCTCTGTGTTTTTATTAAAGTGTGTAATTGCTTTAGATGATTATGATAATCATGAATAATGATGAGTTAAATATTGAATGAAATATTAATGTGCAGTGTGTGTGTGTGTGTGTGTGTGTGTGTTTATGGACGACTGAACTGATGATGTCTGGCTTTTATGATCAGATCAGAGACTATATATATATATAAATATATATAAAAAAATAAATGACTGACACATTAAACAGTTCTGAGATATAAGTCTCCGTGTATGTACTGTTTATGGGATACACTGCATGAGAAGAAACACTACAACTATCGCTTTTTATCAATGTAGCACATGCTTGCTGAATAAAACTATTGATTTACTTTTTAAAAAAAGAAAGAAATAGTATATTTTTTGAACGGTAGAGTATATTAGTACAAAATATTTCTATTTTAAATAAATGCTTTTTTTTTTTTTTTACTTTAGCACTGCAATTTTTCTCATTTAGACTGCAGTATCAGAGGGATTTCCTCAAATTTTTCGCGTCAGTACGGAGGCCCGCACATGACATGCCGGAAGAAGTAGTAGGCTAAATCGTGCGCATGATTTACTTTTTTTTTCTTGTATGTCATGTGAGCAAAACTATTCCATATTTCACTATTGTAAGTGCAGAAAATGTTTGTCTTTTATTTTGTATTTTTGCGCGTACGTTTCCAGGTGGTTTGGTCACATGGGTATCGGTGGGTATTTACCATTGACAGTACACTCTAAAAAGTGCATATGGCTTGTCATTAGTTTAAAGAACTTTTTATACTTGATCTGACTCAATACATTCACTTTTCTTGCTTGTCGTTGGTCTAATGTAATTGAGTTTAGTTGTCTTGAAGTAAAAAAAAAAAATTGGGTGTAATTTAAACTAATTGCTTTAAATCAAATTACAATTTTACGTCCACGTCCAAACCACGTGACTACTGACGTCATCAAGCTTGGGTCGAGAATTTTCTGTTCGGCCGCCATCTTGTTTTGCTGTATGAAGACCGTTGCGGATCCACAGTATTGGTGAGTAATCCTAAAATAAGTTTTCATTAAGTTTTATCGCCGTTAATATACATTTCTATAATATTAAAGTAGAATTCAATGCATTCATGCATGTGTTTGGTTGAATATCTTTTATTTTGGTCAGAGTCATCTGATATTTCAAGTGTACAGTTAATGTTAGCTATAACGTTAACTGTTAGGCCTAGTAACGATGGATAGCCATTAATAGATACTTAAGTAACGTCAGTAACGTTAGATAATTTGTGGACTTTTAATTACATTATTTATTTGGGTTTTTCCTGCATTGAGAATTACAAGGCGACCGCCTCCCGCCTCCGTCAAATGGCGTTCCCGATCCGGCTGTCCTCAAAACTCAGACAGGCTCAGATTAGGCCTGTCGCGATAAATAATCAGAAATATTGTTACTCAATCATTCACAAATTCTAATATAATGATTTAAGTGGTGTAAAGCCATTTCATATCTTCTTGTGAGGGACAGAAGAAATTTTACATCGTTAAATTAAAGTTTGCGCAAACTCGTCTTCCCTCCGTTGCAGCTGTCAATCATTTGATCCATTCAGCATTCAAACAGCGCGTCGCGGTAAAACTCCTGTCTACCAAATTTAATAATCGTGACAGCCCAAGTTCAGATACCTATTTTCCAAGCAGGATTTTACCACCTTCAACTCATTTTGATACAGGAAAAACCTTAAAATAGTATATAATTGTTACTATCGGTTGTAATGTTATAATACATTGCGTGTAAGTTATACATTTCGTTCATTGAGTGGATTGTATAAGTTTCTGACATTTGATTGATGTAGAAACATTGGTGAATGAGAAAAATAAAGTAGCAAGAGTGGTTAATACTTTAAAATGAGTCAAGCAACAGTTAAGTTGGTGTGATTATGCTTCAAATCAAATGACAAGTTTGCATTCTGTTTAAGCCACGTGAGTGACCACGGACGACCACGCACGGACAAAATTCTTCTCGACCATCATCTTCTGCTGCAGGATAACCTCATGGTGGACCCAAAATTACATATGGTGAGTAATGTTACAAATTAAATTACGTTTGTTTCTATCATACATTTATTAATCACATGAGGATCAGTTAACTGATTAATGCAAACGTGTTTTATCAAATAATTCAAAGTTTGAATTCAAAGTGGACATCAGAGAATTTACACTTTATCAATATATTGCACAGCACTGAATTGAGTTCTTTTTAGTGTCATATGGCGTTTGAATGGTCATAGATATTTTATTTTAATTGAAAATGTCTACCTTGCCAAGTATTCACTTTAACACATTTGGTTTTGTCTTAAACATTTGCCAAAAAATCGAGTTTGTCTTTGTTGGTATGTGTGTTAATTCTTAAAGTGACAGTAGCCTCATATATACATACTACTGTATAACCTTAAAAGAATAAATATATGGTAAATACTTGATTGATCAATTACGTTGTTGACGTTTTAACACACTGCAGTAGGTTCCGATTATGTCATAAAAGTTTAAACATGCATACACGCACGCAATGACCTATTACATAATACGTTACACAAAATACATTATTTTATGAAATCTGTATGAAATTACATCTTTGCAACTTTGAAAATAATTATTGATAAACGTTCAAATTACACCAACTTATTTAACGTATTATTTATAAATATCTAAACTTGCACAATTTTTGGCTCTTAGGTGCAAAAGCATATCCATGGATTTTAATTTTCTTTATAAAAGTTGGTGATTGCTGTGTTTGTCTTTTTTAAGATACAGATGTTGAAAGACAACAGTTTGGAGTCATTGTAGTCCAGTCAGAAGATAACGGTAAGTAATTGGTCTCTTTTTGGTAAGAGCAGTTGAATTTATGAATTAGCTCTCGGAGTAAGAATTGTTTCCTTTTTTTAATTTTTTTTTTTTTATTGTGTGTCTTTCAGATTGGCCAGAAAGATGAAGCACAGAGAGAACTTGGACAGTTTTTGTGCTCTATGAAAGTGATGGTCTAAGCACTCCCCTGGACATCAGCATTGTCATTGATGGTACTGAGGTTTTACATGAGTTGTCCTCAGTTGCATCTGCTTGTGCCATGATGTTTGGAATCACGTACTGAGAACTTTAGGTATCCTGAAGTACCTAAATATGCCTTTCAAAAAATTGTCATGGACATAGCGAAGATGCAAATGGATTTTAAAAGGTTAATTCATCCAAAAATGAAAATTCTGTCGGTATTTACTCACTCATCGTGAGCGTCATCTTCTCAGTTCTCGCGCTTGTGTCGTGGCGCTCTCGGGAACTCACTCAAGACCCAAACTCAAGAGAATTAGTAGTTGAATAAAGTCGAAGGTTTTTTTTTTTGGTTTTTTTTGTACACAAAAAATATTCTCGTCGCTTGATAAACTTAAGGTTGATCCACTGTAGTCACTTGGACTATTTTAACAATGTCTTTACTAACTTGTCTTGGCCGGCAGAATGAAATTACATAGCAACCTATGAAGGAGTAAAACAGCTCTCAGATCTCATTAAAAATATTTTAATTTGGTGAACTAACCCTTTAAATGTTCCTGCATGTCATGTCTTTTAAGGAGCTTTCAATGTTTCAATGGGTTTTTTTTTTCTTTTTTTTTTTTTTCAATGAATTGATGTTACACTGGATGATTTATCAATGCCATATTAAGGGCTTTTCAATGTTTTCTGTTACATTCCTAAATTTAATGCAAGATAATCTGAAATGTCAAGTGACAATTTTACTATAGCAAATGGAATTGATGTATACATTTATTGATGGATGATTTTTTTTGTTGTTGTACAAAATTATATTGTTGACGGTTTTATTATTGAATGTATTTTTTTTTTTTTATTAAGTCATGCACTAAAACGGTTTCAGAATTGACTTTTGTAAATCAAATGAATTCTTCATGTTTTAACAAGTGGAAATTCTGTTTTTTTGTGAGTTTGTTGGAAGATTGCACTAAATAAACGGTTAAATGTTGATTTCAGAGTGTAAAAGGCTTATTTTTTTCAGACAAAAATTCGGTGATATTTCATGTTTGTAATTTGATTTTGTATTCATTTTGATATTTAATATATAAAAATGTTAAAAATTAAGTTAATCCAAATAATAATTTATAATTTAATGCTAATTAAACAAATCTCTTTGGTTGAAAGAGTATTTTTACTTTAAGTTGACTATGGAAATGTGATTTGAGTAAATTAATTTTTTTAAGTTGAGATAAAGTAAACCGATTACTTGTAACAAGTTGAAGTAATTTTTTTACTTTGATCCAACGACTCATTTTTTTCAGTGTATATAAACTGGACACATTGGATTCAACGGAGACAAGTGAAGTCAGTTAGAAGCACTCACTTCCTGATGGCTGAGCGACTGCGCAGACTCAAACTGAGCTTGACGACGTAGATGTGACGTGAGCAATCCGTCTGTCTTCTAGTAGCTGTGCCAAGAGAAATCTGAATCATTCCCTTCCGAAACTTGCAGAGACGGAGAGTGTGAGTAGGAGCTGTCCATGAGCTAGGAGCAGGAGCAACTTTTGCTAAGTATTCTGATTAATTATTTTATCATTTTGCCTCCACGTCCCCCCCGCGAGCGAGCTTCTCCTCCATACGGTAATCTCTCTACTGTGCGACAGAGTCGCGTGGTTATGAAGCAATCGTTAGCTTACTTTTACAAAAACTGCTTCTACGGGGCCATAACGTAAGATACAAGGTAATGGAGCCTTTTTATACATTTTTGTGTTTCTTTAGAAATAAATAATGGACAAATGGAGTCTTTAAACGCGTCAGATGTGAAGTTATTCGCTGTCAAAGTGACGTCAAAATGAATGGGAGTCAATGGAATGCTAACAGCAGGTGATGGTCTGCTAATCAATGGTGGCGCTCGGGGAAGCTTCAAGAAAATATCAAACCCTGCCCCCCTGGTTTTTACCTGGTAACGTTAGTGTTTCCTGTTTTGTTTATTGTGTAGAGAGGGGGTGAGTAGCGAGGAGTGCTCACTTTCTGTTGACCGTTTACGTTTATACATTGATACAGTAGGCTACGTTTCTCATCATCAAATTGTTTCTACTTGGATAGTCTGTTATCTTGCAAATAAACGCTCTTTGGATTTTGAACGCATGGAAACGCGTCACGGATTTTTCCTGCTACTTAGCCTCTCAGCGGCTATAGGTTGCTGCTACAACTATTAACGTTATGTCATTTATTTCCATGATTTGTCATGGCCCGAAATTCACAATTCGAAAATCCCCAGATATTTGCAGGTTTTCCATGACACGCCAGAAACACACACGTCTCTGTATAATGTCACTAATGTAATGTTATGTTGTGCTTGTGGTGGGGAAGCCCATTACCTTCTCTAATAATTATATGTGGGTCGTAAGCCAATTGGCTGTCACCGTGGGGATATAAAGGGCGATAGACCTGTGCTTGAGGTCAACGTCACTAACGCGTCGCGAACGCTGCGTCCGGCATCAGGTGTGGACACTGGAGAGAGGTATGAGCGCTTGGTGACTTTGTGAGATTATCTTTTAAATTCAGTAGCTAAATGTCGCTGGTTGCATGTTTTCTGCACCATAAGCTCCGATTGCTCGACTGCCATTCCCTCTCGTGTGGTTTGTATCAGCTGTTGTTTCTCGTGCGGGTCTCTCTCCAATAGCATCCAGCTGCAGCCCCGCAGCTGTTTATTTTATAGCTTTAGTTATAGTGTTTTAGTTATAGTTTATTTTATAGCTGTTTATATATAGCAATTTTATTTCCTATTTTCACCTCTGGATTGACATATATTTATTTTATATTTTCACCTCTGGATAGACAGCATATTTAGTTCTCACCTCTGGATGGACAGAATATTTATTTTATATTTTCACCTCTGGATAGACAGCATATTTAGTTCTCACCTCTGGATAGACATATATTTATTTTATATTTTCACCTCTGGATAGACAGCATATTTAGTTCTCACCTCTGGATGGACAGTATATTTATTTTATATTTTCACCTCTGGATAGACATATATTTATTTTATATTTTCACCTCTGGATAGACAGCATATAAAGTTCTCACCTCTGGATAGACATATATTTATTTTATATTTTCACCTCTGGATAGACAGCATATTTAGTTCTCACCTCTGGATGGACAGTATATTTATTTTATATTTTCACCTCTGGATTGACATATATTTATTTTATATTTTCACCTATGGATAGACAGCATATTTATTTTCTGTTTTCACCTGTGGATAGACAGCATTCTTTGCAGGCTTAATTGCACACATCTTTTCCGTATTGTCATTTTACTTTTATGACTTAAAATATATAATATAAAAGCTGTGTGCAAATTGAAATATGATCTTTATCATATCTCTTTACATAAAACAATTCTCAATGATATACTTAATTATAACATCAATAATTCATGCAAACTGCATTCACAAGAACCACCTTGAAAATTGTAGGATTTGTGAATTCTAATAGGTTTAATGGACCCACAAGTTCACTTCCCGATACATATTCACGTACACATAGGCAAAGGAACCCGAGACGCAGAGGACGGAAGGGACGCAAGAATGCTCATATATGGGAAACAACAGTGTCACCAAAAACCCCCTCGGTGACTATAGAAGGTTGATGTTGCAATACCCTGTCATGAGACTTAGTTCCTCTGGAAAAACCCAAGCTTACTGCATTGGAACAATGTAACCAGGTTCCATATAAATATAACTGCTTTCTGACTGTCGATTGCTGCTTTTTTGATCTTGATATCGATTGCAACCCGGGAGAGAAATTAAAATCTCTTCTCGATTCATTCTAGCTAAATTGCTTTTGGTTTGAACTGCTCTGCTGTATTATTGCAACTTGAAAGCTCTCGGATGAGAACAAGTTCATATTTACTCCTAACTGCTTGAACTGCTTACAAGGTAATTAGTCTTTGTAATATTCACTCATACAGGACTGCCCTGTTGAGATTGAATAAGCTGAAGTTTTTATACTCTGTAACTTTTTCTTTTGATTTGCTACAAGTATTAATTTTTTGTATAACCAGTGTTTTAATCTTTTGTATAAATAAATTTTTATTTCTAAAGACAATCACTGTTTAAGTTTTTACTTCAGCTGATAAGACAGTTCTAAAAGCAATAGACAGAGCAATTCTTTTAATTCCTTCTTACCACTGAAGATAACAAGGTTCCAAGAGCGATTCTGCTGGAAGGTGAGCATGATTTTGATTCATATGTTTAGTTTGAAAATGTTTATTATTGTTTACCTGGGAGTGTAGGGACTACACTTAGGCTTACTGGTATAAATAACAAGCTATTAAGGGAATAGTACTAATTCTGACCTGACAGCAAAAGGCCGCCTTGACACAGTGATACTCGGGGCTAATCAGGAAAGTGAGTGTAATACCAGAACTCACCACATGGGGGCTCGTCCGGGATTGGGACAATTTAGTATTGCCCAATAAAACCCATAAGAACCTAGGGGAACAATAGTTTTCAAAAACTAAGACAACGGCTATATCCAAATGCAAAACAAAGTCTCCATAGTGCTTTGAGGAAGTTAACAGAATTGTTACTTCCTTCTAAACTTAGAAAATATCTCAAGGACGCTTGAGATAAGGTTTTTAAGTTAGGCACGACAAAGGTAACAAGAGATCTCGAGGCAGCGCTGTAGGACCATAGAGTACCTAAACTAGAAACCTCATATAAAAGAGATAGTTACCAAAAACAGATTCAGAGGAGTGTACAGTTTCACGAAGTCATGGAAAAAATAACCAATATTACTTTGCTTTCACAAGATCAATTGACCAAAAGATTGAAAGATGCAGGGCAAGTAGGCAATGAGGAACTACTGGCTACTGATGATAGCTTATACACTTCTAATGAAGCTGGATTAAGTAAACTAGTCCAGGTGGTAGGCCACAAAAGCCGGAGTAAAAAGGTTTCCGTAGAAATTGGGGATAGTGATGTTACTGTACCAATAGTTAAAGGAACCGACATAAGGGTAACCAGGAATGGTATTCCTGATCCGGATGCTTTGATCGCAGCTGACTCTCCTTCTCCTTCAGAACAAACTGATAGAGAAGGAGCAGCTGGAAGTGACTATGGTCATCTAGGCATAAATTATGATATTACTCCGGTAGAAATGGGAGCTATCCCTAAACAAAGAAATGTAATAGCTGGATTCAGTCCTCTGATTTCAGGGGAGGCATCGTGGGAAAGAGAAAAAATAGGTTTTAGGCCGTATAAAACCTCGACGGATAAGAAAGGCAATGGTAGATACCAAATAAAAACAGATGAAGAGTCTGAAAAAAGTTCAAGTTCAGAATATACTGAAGATGAGGAAATACCACGAAGAAAGATCGTTAATTATAAAAAATCTAGAAGTCAATCTCGTGAGAGGCGAAGCAGCTCTCACCAGAGAGAACATGACAGGCTAGGAGGAAGAACCTTTCTGACATGTCCGGGACTCATTTTTGCTCCCAGAGATTCACAGTTATCATCGGTAAAAGGAACAAACCAGAAAATATTAAAACTAGCTTGTGGTCCGACCCCTGATGAGATCCTGGACATGCCAGGAACAAGTTCTAAAGCAAAATTAGATATGCTTGCAGAGCAATTAGATTGCATGCAGAAATCGTTGTGTTACTTGTTGTTAGGCGAACAGAAAAAGGAAAAACAGGAACCAACAATTAATGATGTATGGAAACTTAGAGAAGCCACACATCAGGAAACGCCTCCTAATAAGGGAAAAGCGCCAAGAAAACAACAAAAATTAACTCAGGGTGACAATTTAATCAAAAGAGAAAAGCAAGAAAGATATGAGCAAAGGGAAATCAAAGAAGAGGAACCTTCTTACTCTCAGTCTGAGTCAGAGAGGTCAGATACTGACACGGAGGGGGAGAGTGACAGTAAGGAAGTGCCCTCCCTGATCAGCAAGCAAATAGACCTCTCTCTAGTGGCAGCTGTTGCAAGACAGGAAAGAGAAAAAAAAGAAGGGTCTAAAAAAGAAATGGCTCCAAAGCCCAGACGTGGTCCATCGAGACAGGCTAAGGGTGATGGTATAACAACCATTCAGATGTTGCAGAATATGAAATTCCCAGGAGTAAAGGACGATAAAATGATGAAAGCAAAAATGGTAGCAGATTTAGGAAAGTCCATAAACGCTACAAAAACGCTGATAGAACAAATGATTAAATTCCATACTGGGTTAACTCTAAAGCTAGAAATCCTGAACGCGCATCATTCACAAGTAATAGGGACTGATGAGGACGAGGAATTTCTAGAAGAGGTAGAATCTGTGAGAGCTACAGGTCTGTGGCCTTATATTTCTTACAAAGCCAGCGAAGGCTGGACTGAGCAGGAAATGGTGACCAAACTGAAGAAACTAGCCCCTGAACTGCCAGGCTGCCAGGTGATAGCAAGCTGGGGGTCAGAAACTGATTGGACAGAGCTATCAAAATTTGCAGCTAGATATGACAGGGAGACAAAAAGAAGGAAGAAGTTGAAAGAAACCCAAGGTCAATTCAAAGGCAGACCAGCAGAGGGGGTTAGAGTCAAGCAGAAGACTGATTTCAAAAAGTTTGGCACCAAATCCAGTGAGAAAAATAAAATGAAATCTCAGAGAGCTGATTTTTCAAAGAATAATGATAAGAAATTTAAACCACAGACCAGAAAGGTACAAAACAAAAAGCCAGAAAGAAATAATAAATATATTGAACCAGAAGAATGGGCAAAAATGAGCGAAGAACAGAGAAAGGCCCATATGGAGAAGAAAAATAAGAAAGCAGAACCGAAACTGGAAAGGGCACGCACTGTTAGAACTAACAGAGCAGAAAGAGAGAAAAAACAATAGGAAGTAAAAGCTCCAGGAAAAGCGACCATTGCCTCTAGTCTAGTCACAGAATCAGAAGACCAAGAATTTTTTATTAATTATAATGGTATTAAATTCCTTTTGGACACGGGAGCTGAGGTAACAACCGTAACAGAAATACCCGAAGGAGCAGTAAAGTTAACAGGGAAATATCGAGTGTACGGTTTTAGTAATGAAATGAATCCAGTAACCAGAGATAGGTATTATTGGAAAGGTTTACATTGCATAATTGACAGCTCGAATCTGATGTGTTTAAAGGATGCCATTTTGATTAAGGAAATGAATGAAAATGTCAATGATTCGGACAAAACAATTAGGTGGCTTAAACCGGTCGACCTGGAGTCAGAAATTGATAGGGTTGTAAACGAGACCCTATTGCCAAAAGAAGAATTAAGACAATTGCTGGAAAAATATAGAAACCATTTCGCAAAGAGTAAAAATGATTGCGGAAAATTGTCTGACAAATACGAATATACTATTGTAGGTGGTATACCACCACCACAGAGGCAATACCCACTGAATAAAGCCGCATATAAAGAAATAAGAGAAACAATAAATGAATTATTGAAAAAAGGAGTAATTAGCATAGGAGAAAATTGTCCGACTAATTCTCCCATACAGGGCGTGGCCAAAGGAGATGGCACATGGCGCCTTGTTTGTAACTATAAAGCCCTCAATAAAGTGACGGTACCTGATACCAGGTATCTGATAAATGCTAGAGACGCGACCAATGGGTTAAGTGGTGGTAAGATATTATCAAAAATTGACTTAGCTAATGGTTTCTGGTCAATTCCATTGGCGAAGGAAAGTCGAGGAAAGACCGGCTTTACTTTTGAGGGCCGCCAATTCGTGTTTAACCGGATCCCTCAGGGATTATGCAATGCACCTAACGCATTCCAGTCCGCGATCTTAGACGTTCTTTCAGACCTGCCGGTTACGGTATATGTGGACGACGTACTGATCGCCACGCAAACGGTGGAAGAGCATATGAAAGTACTGTCAGAAACCATAAAACGGTTAGCAGATGCAGGTTTTCTTTTGAACTTGAAAAAATTGGAGTTAGGAAAGGAAAAGGTTGATTTCCTAGGGTTTGAGATATCAGGTAAAGACAGAGGTATCGCCAAGTCAACCCAGGAAAAATTAATGGAATTAAAAAATAAGAAGATAACGAATTTAAAAGAATTACAAAGTCTGCTAGGGAGATTAAATTTTGTGAGAGATTTAATACCTGGATACAGTGCTAAAGCAAAAAAGCTGTATAAGGCCACTTCAGGAGGAGATTTTGAATGGGATGACAACCTAGAGAAAATCAAATGTGAAATAATAGAAATGGCCTTAAATTCTGGAAGAATTATCAGACGAGATCCTGATAAAAACCTGATAGTTAAAATAGACAACACACCTGAGGAAATGGAGGTTGTTCTCTATAATGAAGGAAATACTAAAAGCCCAGTGATGTTTATCTCTCATGAAAAACCAGCAACTCAAAGACAACAAGAAAATTTGTCTGCAGTAGATATATTAGCCACGGTAGCAAGAAACTTGCTACCTATTAAATCTTTGGCTGCTGAAAAATCGATTATAGTCATTGCAAAAAGTGATGGCATCGAATTGTTAGCCAGGGAAGCAAAGAATTTAGTGAATGAAAATAAGCGTGT
This sequence comes from Squalius cephalus, assembly GCF_949319135.1. NCBI lineage: Eukaryota > Metazoa > Chordata > Actinopteri > Cypriniformes > Leuciscidae > Squalius > Squalius cephalus. Next base: position 8,226,126 of record NC_137122.1, read on the forward strand.
TCACACTTTTACCTGGTCTAAATGGACTAAATTGATCAGTGACAACCAGATAGAATTTAGACATGAAAAAACTCCTAAAAAGGAGAAAAAGACTATAATAAACCCTGCACATTTGTGCTATTTTACTGACGGGAGTTCAGAGAAAGGACAGACGTGGTGGGGTTTTTTGGTTAAATCGAGGGGTAAAATTATTCACAGAGATAAGGGCAGATTAGAGGATGACAAAAGTGCACAGGAAGCTGAAGTTACTGCTGTAGCAAAGGCTTTGATTCACATGAGAGAAAATAAGCATAAAGATTGTTTATTAGTCACTGATAGTGAATACTGTTACCTCGGATTAATTGAACACTTGGAAAGGTGGGAACAAAATAATTTTTATAATGCTAAGGGTAAACCTTTAGCTCAGGCCGAACTGTGGAAGAGTATAAGTGAAAACTACAAGGTTACGAAACCAAAGGTATTGCATCAGTCTAGCCACACAGTTCAGACAACGCCCGCGGCAGTTGGAAACAAGGAAATTGACCAATATGTACGTGTACGTGCGGTTACTAAACAGAGTGAGGGGAACTTACTGCAGAAACTGCATGATGAGCTGTTTCACCCTTCAACTACGTATCTTGCGAAATACTGTCAGCAGATGGGCCTACACATACAGAACTTGAAAACCAACTATCAGAAAATCAAGTTAAACTGTCCTGCTTGTAGGAAAGTGATGACCAGTATATATCATGATTTCGGAAAAATCAAAACTGATAAGGAGAACGTAGAAATCAGCACCGACTTTGCTGGACCTCTTTTTCCAGCTACAAAAAAGAAGAACGTTTATTTCTTAATTATTGTGGATAACTGTTCTAACTTTACGCAGATTTATCCGTGTTCGCAGGCAACAAGTGCGGTCGTGGTTAATAGCCTCAGGGAATGGATTCGTTATCGATCTAGGCCAGAACGCGTACGTGGAGATAATGCGCATAATTTGACTGGCCGTGAGGTAGAGAACTTCTGCAAAGAGCAGGGTATTACTCTAATTAAGTCCGTTCGTTATCAATCTGCCTCGAATGGCGTCGCCGAACGGGCTATCAAATCGGCCAAGCACTGGTTCGTCAAGAATCAGGATCGGGGGGAGTGGGATTCTTTACTTGATGAATGTATTCATTTTCTTAATTATAGAGTCCCGAAGACCGATAGAATTTGTGAGCCAGCCGACACAAGCAAAAATCCATTCACGGTAGGAGATAAAGTATTTATCTTACTAAAACAAAAACAGGGTCGGTTTCGTAGCAAAACTGGCACTGAAGATAGAGTAGCTGAATTAACTTCTAATACTACAGTTAGATTAGAAGCTAACGGCATTTGGTCCATTAGAGATCTTGTGAAGAGCAAAGATTAATTTGGGACAACATGAGTGAGGTGTACAGACCAAAAGTAAGTTTCCAGTCAGACACCACGTGTCCAGCGGATGGCATTGTTGTAGTGTGTAAAGACTTTAGTGATTCCTTCTTAGTGAAGTTATGGCATAAGGATTGTGAGGCAGGTACTGCAACAATCCGTAGGAAACCTACTGACTGTGTAATCTGTGGCAAACAGGAGGTTTGCCAGTTGATTTGGGAAGGGCCTAGAGAGGTCAGAGAAAGTCAATACTGGCTTAGAAGCCAAATGGACATTGTTCCTAAATGGTTTAATCCTTCGGGAGCCATGGGAGCGTGTTCTGTAGGAGACATTTGTATTTGTGGATCATGCCGGTTGTCCAGACAGCGTTGGTCTGTCTGGCAATATGAATTAACCACAGGGAACTGTGGATGCAAATCATGCGTGGACTGTAAGATTAAATACAGCCTTCGGGGTCAAGAGTGCAAATGCACACTTGACAGCCATGGTCAACTAAATAAGTGTCCTAGATGCAAGCTAATGTTGAGGAAACGATGGTTAAAAAACACTAGCTTGAAAGATATTTGGCAGTCTAGAAAGACTGAAATAAGTCTAGGATGCTTAATAGATGACAAAATTATGAGCAGATGGGAGGTGAATCCACTGGCCTTGGTCTGTAGCAGCGAGAAGGCCTTCCTGTGGGAAAGGCTGTTAAGTGCTGGCGGCCCAATGACTTTGGATTCTGATCCACTGCTGAAAGACAGTGTTTTGGATAAAACACTGTCTAGGGATACTGATCTGAACCTTTGGAAAAAGGTTGTGAGGGACCCAATTTGGGACAATGGTTGTTTAATTCAGTTTAAAGAGGAAGGTATGTATAAAGAGTTCAAAGTGCATGACTTGCTTGTTGAATTAATGACCAAAATGTCTTTTCAGGAGGAATTTCCTATATATATGCCTAGAGAATATAGTCATTATGTAAGAGAAACCTCACTGACTGTCAGAGCAAGGTCTCAACAGACTTTCCTAGGGACAGAAAGAATTAAAGTTAAGCTAGATTCACAAAACACTAGTGAATTATGGCAGGTGAAAGTTTTTATCACCACCACCTCGGATTACCTAGGTATAGGCAAATCGATTGAGGGAGTCAAAGTTGAAAGAATGAACATCAAAAAACCTAATAAACTGAGCAAAATGGCCTTATGGTTAAAAGGGCAGATAGGGAAAGTTTAGGAGGGTTTTTGTGCATCTATATCTTTTGTGTTTTTCAGCAGCAGGATGGTGAAAACAGGAAGTGGACAAAAGGAGAAGTATCAGAAGTTTCGTGTTCAAAGGGAAGTAGGCCTGTTCCTGTTGGCCTTACCGATGGTTCTGGTAGTATGTCTCCTTATAGTAGGTTTTGGAATCACAGTTGACAACCAAACAAATGAGGTTGGAGTAGCCTCCTGTACTATTGCTGGAAAAATTGTACGAAAAATTTGTTATAATCAAACGGTAAAGTTTGACAATACTGAATATGGTCCTAAAATGATTAAAAATATGTTTAAAGGATTCATAAAAGATATAGACAAGTCATTCTGGAATTGCACAGGCACTAAAAGTATTAGTGCCACAAAAGTGCCTAATATTTATGGTAACAAGATTGTTAATAATAAAACTAGATTGAGATGGAATTCCTTACAAAGATATAATCACACGCACGTCAAACTACAGGGCCTTAAGTATAATCTATCAGATGTATTTAATTTGACATCTGCTGTGATCATATATAGATTTTGGAATACTCCGATACTACGGATCTCAAAAGAAAATGATTGGGATTGTTTAACTAAACAAATTGTACCAATGGTTAAGAGATCTTGGCTGGGTAAGGATGATTCTGAAAAATCGATTGCCCTATCAATTGACGATAAAAGAAAGAGCAGAAGACGGAGTGGGAGATCTGCTTCGTCAGGCACGAGATATATGATTAGTAAGAATACATGGGATAATATGGATAACCGGAACCCAGTTCAACAAGGTTATTGGCCGAAAGGCCTTAACCCGTATGTATTGATAATAGGTATTTATAAAAATAAACCTAAGCCAGCTTATGTAGAATTAGAATGGGTGACATGTGAAAAACTGATTATGCCAATTGAAATGTGTGAATCTCACAAGAAATGTCCGTTTCTGAAAAAGAACAAATTTCTAAGTGATATAGCTGAGAATCAGTTGTGGTATGACATTGACAAGCACTGTATGTCTCCTTATGAAACTACATCTGCTTGGGTATGTTATTTAAATGACACTTCAATTTGGGATGATAAAGTTTTTGAAAGGCATGGTGCTAATATTATTAAGCTGTGGCATGAATGGATGAGCATTCAGGATCCAGATAATAGCATGGTGCAAGCTGAAAGTAAACGTACGACATGGACTATTAACGCCACCTTGTGGGCGAACGGGGTAGGTGGTAGTAGACTGCATCCACTCACGTTGAATTATGCACCTAGCCCAGGATTGACTATTGACTTGGCAAATCATTCAGGTATACTGGATTATATTTTAAATAATATAACTGAGCAGCAATATAGATCAGCTATTGTTCTGTATTGTATGGGCTGGTCTAAAGTTCTAAGAGTTACTCATACTAATCAAGGCATCTGGAAGAATCATACAGATGCGAGCAATAAAGGTACTTTGCGGTGGATTGGCCTATCGAATTTTTTATACAGAATATGGGACGTGTTTCCGGTAGCGATGGGACTGGATAAGACCAGTAATCGTACCGTGACATGGAGATCTTTTCATACGCGTAAAGCTGATGATAATATATTCCCCATAAAAATTTCTTACAGACATAATAGAACTAGGGGACTTAATAGTCAGACTTTAGCTCATGGTTATTGGAGTACTAAATATTATATACCAATGATGAAGCCGTCAGAACTGCCATATGGTAAATATCAGGTCATGATGGCCTCGTCAAAATTTGATGTTAAGACATCTGAACCGTTCTCGCGTAACAGCCTGAGGCCGGAGAATTCTGATAATGGTCAGGAACTGACTAGGTCAGGATCATGGAATTTCGGTTTGGGCAGGTTTGAATTTAGACGAAATGAGGACGTTAAATATTTATGGTTCCCGGGTAAGGAGCAGTATTGTAGTTCTGAAATGTTTGATTCCTGGAAGGTTAAAACGCCGGGAACAAGATTTAGTCCGAATATATCTTGGATGCATGAGGAAGAACATCTTTTTTGTACTTTTAAAAATCTTATGAGAATAGGAGCTGGGACGGCTGGTAGTGCTAAAGCATGGTATGACATTAGTTCCGTCACTAGCGCGGCTCCGCTGATGATGATTGCGCAAAATCAAGTCATGAAAAAATGTGCTTTTGCCAGACTGGTTAATAGTCAATCTGAATTAAAAGGATTCTTTTATCCCGTGAACGATTTCATTGAAGGAATTTCTTTTGGCCCAGGATGGATATTTATGGCGGATATTTCTGAGCAATTAATTAAACCAAGTAATGGAGATGTTTTTACAGTTTATTGGAAGGTTCAGAAAAAAGCTATTTTGTGGGTGTTAGATAATGTCAAAGGACTTGCGTTTTCTTTTTGGGACTTCATAGTAGAATCTTGGTACTACATAAAGATTGCAATTATAATCGTAGCGGTTCTGGTTGCAGTTATTGTTACATTGGTTTTGATTAATAAGTCAACGAAAATGGGGCTGGTGTGCCGGAAGCTTTCGAAAGTCTCTGGTGCAGCAGCTAGCAGTGGGGAGCAGGAGAATCTCACTTCCTCAAAAAAGCTGAGAGGTGTGATGTAATACTGAGTAAGGGTGTATAAGGAGGTCTGGGAATGGTATTATGTTACTGGATTTGACGGTTGCAGCAACTACTCGGGCCTACTCAATACTTAATAATTTTGTAAGAGACAAGTTGGGAAATGGCAGGCAATTACAGCAATTCTACATGGCGTTGCGACGAATCCCCTAAGGAGATAGTGAGTATTATCTCTGTTAACTTTTGGTTGATTTCCTATTGGCTTACTGGAATATTGACCGGTCGCATGTCAGAACAAATTGTATTGATGTTTTTGAGCCTGACCTTATATAATGTACTCAATGATTTTTCATTAGTGTTAATTTTAGTATCCCAACTTTTAAGAAGTTCCAGATATATTAAAATTTTTGGTTTTAAGGGCATTGTGGCAGTCATGATTTTTGCCGTTGCCATCACTGTGTATAATTTGACACAGTGCTATATTAAAATGATTTGGCTCAAATACGTAGGTTTGGGACTGGCGTTCCTTACCTACATATTTTTGGTTATTATTAGCTATAGACGAAATACAGTTTTAAGACCACTTGTGATTAAGCTGGCAGTACTGTATTTTTTAGTATTAATGATGGCGGGAAGTTCGAAAATTTCGAATGAACCAAAGTTATTTTTTCTTGGTATATTGGTTGGAATAAATGATTATTCATTTATGTTTAAATTACTAGACAGATGCAGGAATTAAGTTTGTGTGTGGACCATACAGTTTCTGTTGAGATTTAGTTTCGTTGTGATTTAATCTTTCAAACAGTTGTTATTTCTATATGGTCTCCTTTTGACTTATTGCATTATCAGTAATCTAATCGACGGGAAAAAAAAAAAAAAAAAAAAAAACTATAGCTATATTCTTGTTAATAACTTTTAATCTTGATATCATGTTTTGAATGGACAAATCTGTTAGATTAGAAATAAACTAAAGGTACATAGTTATATTAATAGTTATATTGTATGGTTATGTTATAGGGAAACGATGAAACATAAATGATAATATTTATTTCTTTTTCCTATTTTTTCTTTTGGTTTTTTCTTTTGTGATTTGTTCATTTGAGTTAAAATTAATTTTTTTTTTTTTTCTTCTCTATCCTTTTCTTTTCTTTTATTTTTGATGGAATTATGAAGAGGTATATGGAAAAAAAAAAAAAAAAAAAAAACATTTATAATAATACTATATGTTTGATTAAGTTTTCATGTACAATCGAAGATTAAGGGACAACATTTTTTGATGTCTAGCAAATATGGTTGCTTCTTGTTTTAGGGTTTGTATACCTGTACGAGATGATGACATTGATCTTGTTGTTGTTTTATTTTGCTTTATTGTAATAGGATCCGGATGTACTATGCAGTGGCACCGGACATGGGATTTATACACTGTGTGATGAATGTCTGGAGGTCAAGTGTTACCCGTTGAGAATTGTAGCATACAAACGGGACCACTTTGCGTTTAAAAACTTTTGTCAATCATGTATAGTTTCCAAGGGTTATTTCATGGCCGAAATTAAGACTTTTACTTTTTATGATCGCGGGGCTAATTTCACGGGTCAAGGCTGCACTCATTTTTTAACCTATGACGCAATGAGATTTATCATTGCAATGAAATGGCTGATCATCGAATTAGATGAAGCAATTGAATTATTAATTGGGAACAGGGAACGTGTTACCAAAACTACGTGCTGTGTTGACATCCAGACCTACCTTTGGAATAATAAGGTGGTTGCGGGGTTCTGTACTAAACAGCTGCGCTTTGATGGGCGTGTTGCTTACTCTGTTATCGTTGATCCATTAGATCTGCTTGCGGCGCCTGACACGAGCCCGGTGGGAGCTCTGTGTGTTGGACGAGCGCCTGGCGGACAGCGGATCCGAGCTGGCTCTGTACCCAGAGGATCTGGTGAAATTGGATCAAGCCCCGAGACCGCGGGACTCGTTCAGGTGGAAGCCTGTGTCCCGGCGGTGGTTCCGCAGGAGCATGGAGAGTCTGTTGACTCAGCACGGGAGAGTTACGATGGGATTCTTCCATCGGGAAAATGATTTAATGTTTAGATTCTATGAGTGCTGCATTGATTTTATTATGCCATCGCAATTTGTTTATAAGGTTAAGATTAATGATTTGGATGTGATTTACCCTAGGAAGTTTGATGGCACGGACAGAGAATTTATGTATGGTAGTGCTCTTATGCGTCCAGAAGGGGGTGTAGGATTTGTGAATTCTAATAGGTTTAATGGACCCACAAGTTCACTTCCCGATACATATTCACGTACACATAGGCAAAGGAACCCGAGACGCAGAGGACGGAAGGGACGCAAGAATGCTCATATATGGGAAACAACAGTGTCACCAAAAACCCCCTCGGTGACTATAGAAGGTTGATGTTGCAATACCCTGTCATGAGACTTAGTTCCTCTGGAAAAACCCAAGCTTACTGCATTGGAACAATGTAACCAGGTTCCATATAAATATAACTGCTTTCTGACTGTCGATTGCTGCTTTTTTGATCTTGATATCGATTGCAACCCGGGAGAGAAATTAAAATCTCTTCTCGATTCATTCTAGCTAAATTGCTTTTGGTTTGAACTGCTCTGCTGTATTATTGCAACTTGAAAGCTCTCGGATGAGAACAAGTTCATATTTACTCCTAACTGCTTGAACTGCTTACAAGGTAATTAGTCTTTGTAATATTCACTCATACAGGACTGCCCTGTTGAGATTGAATAAGCTGAAGTTTTTATACTCTGTAACTTTTTCTTTTGATTTGCTACAAGTATTAATTTTTTGTATAACCAGTGTTTTAATCTTTTGTATAAATAAATTTTTATTTCTAAAGACAATCACTGTTTAAGTTTTTACTTCAGCTGATAAGACAGTTCTAAAAGCAATAGACAGAGCAATTCTTTTAATTCCTTCTTACCACTGAAGATAACAAGGTTCCAAGAGCGATTCTGCTGGAAGGTGAGCATGATTTTGATTCATATGTTTAGTTTGAAAATGTTTATTATTGTTTACCTGGGAGTGTAGGGACTACACTTAGGCTTACTGGTATAAATAACAAGCTATTAAGGGAATAGTACTAATTCTGACCTGACAGCAAAAGGCCGCCTTGACACAGTGATACTCGGGGCTAATCAGGAAAGTGAGTGTAATACCAGAACTCACCACAAAATATATATTGTTCAGATCATATCACTAATTTTTGTGACTTAAATTCAGCCTAGATCAACGGACTATAATGTTTTGTCAATACAACAGACTTGTACATGTTAATTTACCACAGTTTTTTGCCTTGCCCATTTGGATATTCAATTCTTATTTTTTTTATTTTTTTTTGTAAATGTAACTACTTCTGTTTTTAAAATATACGTAGATTCACATGATCAGACAATTTACCAAACAATCCAGATCAAATTAACACTTGGTTTTGCAATATTTATTGGAAATTACACATGGTACAAATGGTACAATCTTCACACATCCAAGTGAAAAAAAACGTATTTACAATATTAAATCATACCACTCAAAGAACGATTTAATTGAAAAATCTATTGTAGCAACCTAGCTCTAGAATTGAGGCACAACGGAGTTCACTAATAGGAGGATCTTTGTTGACATCTTTGTACGCATGCGCGAGTGGTTGTGTGGCAACAAATCAAACAGTATTGCGGGCTGTAAAGACGCGACGAGCACTTTCAAGAGAGTTAGCGGGCAAAATCCACAATATATAAGCACTTTAACATCTGAAGACCGGAGGAGGTTTGGAGAGAAGCTCAAAATTTGTATTGGTGACAAAATCGAAGTTATTCAAAGCCCATATGAGATCTCCGCTGACTGTGCGTGCAACTACCCAAACAGACGAGGCATTTATACTTGACGCAACTGTTTTGTTTTAGACTGAACACCAGACCATACAACTGATTTAGACGCGCAAACTGGGTGATGATGAGATGTACTAATATCCGTCTGCTCGGGCAGATTCGGCTCAAAGTCGTGCATCTGCGGATGCGGAGGCGCGCACTGTTAAGCCGAATCTGCCCGAGCAGACGGATATTAGTTTTTTTTATTACCTTCGCGCTCATGCGGACGCGTCGAGTATAAACAAGGTTTTACAGCTTAGCTACTTGTTTTTTTCATATTTTTTTGCAAGTGGAAGATCTTGGTTTACATTTGGACTTGGATGTGATCTTATAGGCTTGAAAAGGTTGGTGACCACTGCATAACGCAAACCCAGTCAAACGTTTGACTGCAGTATCTTCTATTCTATGCGCCTTATAACCCGGTGCGCCCTATATATGAAAACCGTTATAAAATAGGCCATTCATTGAAGGTGCTCCTCTGCTTATAGTGCGGAAAATACGGTAGTCTGGGTGCTGTGGATCGCGGTTTGGGACACCTGAATCAGAACGCGAAAACATATGACTCGGTTGATTTGACTCAGTTTTATTATTTTTTTATTTTTTTCAATCTTCTATAAATACATAGTCACTAAGACTTAGACCTACCATGAACAAAATGAGCCTCACAAACTCGATCAGTAACGTTAGGAATCCAGGCTTCAGAGCGTCCAGGTTAATTGCACGCAACCATTTATTTCGTTTTTCGCGATCCTTTTCGGAGGGAATTCGAAAAAACTTTTTATCAGGCCCCCAACGAGCCGTACAATCGACCACACAGCAAGAGTGAACCATCATCTTCTCTAAATCCTCCTCCAAACGTGCAAAACAATCAAATTACAGGTATCTAGCGGTGTTTCCTGCCACACGATTCCCGTGATGCAACGCGGCAAACATAAACAATGACGTCACAAAAGATCCGCCTATACCTTTAAAAAAACACGACACAGTACCTTGAAAACAAGACGATTTTTTTAAACTAGCTAGTTTGTGCATTTGAATTCTGACATGACCTATAAATCATCGACAGTTTATTATTTTTTCTTACCGCTGACATCTGCATGGCGCGTCAAATTTGAAAAGTGAATGACGATACGGAAATGACGTCTGCTGTCCATCCACTGGTGTCCAGCCACTGGTGTCTAGCAAGAAGTGAGTCTGCGGGGCTGCAGCTGGATGCCTCTCTCTCGCGCTGCTGTGTGTGTGTGATTATGCGCGCATCATATTCGGCATCGGTATGTATGTCTAATAGCTTTTGCTAAGTTTCGGATAGCATTGCTGCTGTGTTTGTGTTGATTTTGCTTTACATTTTCTGTTTCTTTTTGTTTAAATTGTCTTTATCTACATTTGGCTAGAAGTGATGCTCTCTGCTCTTCTTTGCCTTTGTATCTTCTGATATAGTTTTTTGTATTTTATTTTGTTGATTTCCATTTTCTACCCTTTGTGTTTGTGTTTATTGTGCAGTTCATTATTTTGTGTGGCTTGTTTGATTTCTTTGCCTCTTCCTATCAAGAGTGGTGAGACTCTGGTTTTGTTTCGCACTATCCTTGTTTTGTATGTTTTTGTTGGCCGTTTGATCTTATTATATTTTGTTAAACGCAACTTTTTTTTCTTTTGTATTTTTCTAGTTTTTGTGTTTTTTTTTTTTTTTTTTGCTGCTTAGTTTATTTTCTTGCAAACTGTTAAAACCAACTCTGTCTCTCTTGTGCATCTTCTTTACTCTTTTGTTGAATTCATTCATTGTAATTTGAGGGCGAATTGCCCATTTCTTTTGCAGTTTTGTTCATTCTTAGTTTGGGTTTGGGTTTTTGTCATTTAGTTTGTTAAATCAGCATGAGGGCAGTTCAGTGCCATGTGTAATAACTCTGTGCATCTCTTCACTAAGATTGCTCTGTTCTTGTGTCACAGGATCTGGGTGCCAAAGGCAGGGAGGCCGGCTCTATTCCCTTCTAGCGGTGGTGGTGTGTTATTCACAGTGTGCTGTGTCCATCCGTGGAAAGTGGTGTGCGTGTGTGTGTGCACTGGTGAAAGGAATGATTTCTCTGCTATAGGCAGATAAGATCTCTGATAGCCTGACCCTGCTGGTGAGCCCCAGTTAGCTGGTGTTCCTGTGACCTTTGTAGAGCCGAACTCTTATGATGGGCTGTGCTTCGGCTGAGGCCTGATATGTTTTAATGATTGTTTTGAAGCAACTGTGTGATTTTAATAAAATGTATTGTTTTGTATTGTTACTCATGTCTCTGAACGTTTATTTGGTGAACGAGCTTGCGTGTCCTTTAGAGCAGTGGTTTTCAATCCTGGTCCTGGGGACCCACAGCTCTGCACATTTTATATGTCTCCTTTATCTGACACACCCAGTTCAGTTCATAGAGCTTTTTCCTAACGAGATGATGATCTGAATCAGGTGTGTTAAATGAGGGAAACATACAAAAACCACTGCTTTAGAGACACTGATTTCTCTGGGTGGAATTCCCAGTTTGGCAAATCATCCTTTAACTTCACCCGCGGGTCGCCACACTATCATGGATAATTGAGTATCCTGTGGATCGTAGGAGAATCTGTCCTGTGTTTAAATCACTCGATGGCCTGAGACTGAATAAACTAAAGACTTGATAAACTCATGACTTTACCTGCTGATTCACACCATCATCTCAGTTTATGTCCTTTAATGGACCCTGACTTTCTTTATTACTTTATTACACATTTTAAAATGTACATTTTGATTTATTTTACTTTCTTTTTTTATTCTATTCTTTCATCACTTTTATTTTTCGCTCTCTTTCTCATGTAACCCTGACTCCATTAATCTGGTAAACATGATTTCACAGATCATATCTGTCACTGACTCGTGATGGAAGGAAATACTTACAGTAAATAATAAAGAAGAGGTTTAGCAGGAGCACCAGTATAAAGAGGACTATAATCACGACACCTTCAAATCCACCGTAATTCAGACTTTTGTCATAGGCAGATTTAAACACAACTGGAATAAAGGAAGAGAAACAACAACAATTATTAACATAGAAAAACTAAATATTAATACAGATCAGAGGAATTATATAAACCCTTCTCATTTAAACAGATGCTTTTATACACAACATTACAACACAGTCTCTGTCTGATCCTGACCCTTGACCTTTGTGCTGATGATGACCCCTGACCCTGACATGACCCTGACACATGCTGAGATGATATTCAGAAGTAGCTTTAGCTTCAGTCTCAGTCACTAGCATGATGTCGACTGTAATAATTAATGCACTGTTTTCATAATGAACCGGTGTAGATTATAAATGTGTTCAGTCACACAGAGATTCAGCGCTGAACATGTTGATATACTGACAACAACACAACAGTAACACAAGACACTTCACAGTATTAATGTCATGTTTTTAAGATTTCCTGCTGGATATTGAGGATATTACATCATTTAAATGTAATTATTGTTCAACTGTTAATGTGCATTAATGTGTTTATGATAATGACTGTGGATTTACATTTGGATTTATTTACCTGAATAAAAAACAGCTGTGAAAACCATATATTCTGCCTCATAACTGAACAGATCAATCCATGTTTTAATCTTGCCTGTAAAACAGAAAAGATGACAATTACATTCACAATATAATTTACAACAGCAACACAATGAAACACAAATATCAATAAAACACTGAATTTAGTGTAAAATTCATTGATATTGCTCTCAGTTTATGTGAAAAGACTGTGTATTAATTCAGATACTGTATAAATAATAAATCCGCCATACCTGTGAAGTTATTGATATATGGAGCCGCCCAGAGCAACATGAGAGGCCTCAGAAAATAAAGAGCAGAACAAGAGACCGACTCAAACACAGATCCTGAAACACAACCACACATTTCAGTACATCTACACAGATATATGAATAATCATAATGCATTGATAAACCATCAGTCCTGAAACACTGACCTTCAGAAAAACCCCAGAGGACAAAAGCAAGAAACATCAGAATATTTGGACAGAAGACGAGAAACATCTGAAGACGAAAGACTGTGTCTGAGAGAAGAGACACAATAACACATGATCAGTTAATCAGGAATTATTACATTTAATAATTATTTCAACTATCATTATCAGTCATTCAGTTTTTGTGTTCTCTCTGACAATTACATTTATGACTGAATGAAACTGTGTTGGAAACACAGATGCAATATTATAAATAACTGAACACAGATGAAGGATAGAAGAGTTGCTCTTTTCTTTTCTGTTGACTCACCTAGTAGTTTCAGCACCACTTTTATATCAGTTGAAACTGGCCTGCGACTCCAAGGACTGTGAACTCTACATGTGTATCGTCCTTCATCTTCAGCTTTTAGATTGTCCAGACGGAGGGAGAAGTTTCTGTGTTTAATCTCCTCAGTGAAGAAATGAGCTCTATCCTGATAATCCTGCTGCTGTTTCTCTGCTCCATCTTCATACAGATGAACCGGATCCTCTAAGTCTTTTTTTCTCCATTCCACCTTCAGTCTCTCCATTCTCGAGGGTTTATCTTTATAACAGGGCAGAACCACTGAAGATCCCAGAGGAGCAGGTTTGTCACACGGTTCCACAGTGAATCCTGAAAATGAAACATTTATGTGAAATGTTAATGTGGAAAAATGTTGGCATATTTTGTAAAACAAAAGTTGCATTAAATAAGCCAAATGTTTATTAGGGGTTAATAAACCGTCACAGAAGGTTACGTTTGCTTTTACTTCTGAATTTACAGCAGAACTGAGGTCTGATCCGATCATCATCCATTCACACACAGTTACATGACATTTCCTCAAGTCTCTTGAATCTGATCAGCTATACAGTAGCTTTGCACAACAGTAAAGGACACACAGGTGTTTCTTTATCAACTCGTCTGAGAAAATCTCCATCCAGTGCTTCTGAAGAAGAAATAATCACTGGATTCGGTTAATTTAAAGTTTGTTAGTTAATCAAATCTTTAAAAGATAATCAGCGTTTGTTCAAGGCACTTTATGAAACTAGATAATCATAGTTTAATTTGCTTTGTTTTCTGAATTATATATGGGAAGTACTTATTTTCTGTTGTGATACTTTCTTCTCGAGTCTCTAAACATTTTTTGGTTTCCCTGTGTTTTCTCTGTCCAATCACTCATGAAGAACGCCAAAGCAACATTTAACGGGCTATTATTATCCATATTACATAATTGTGGAGTAATGAGTATCTGCTGAGAATATGTGATTCTCACAGCTCAAAACCACCCTAAATTCCTTCCACTAATTGGGATTTGTTTTTTATATTATCTGCTTATAACTTTTATATACATTTAATTTGTTGATTTCTTGTCTGTAATTGAGTGGGAGTACTTTAGAGACTCGCATGCACAAACCCAGCAGAAGATGATAAAGCATATAATACATTCAAAATTATTAAGTTTATGTATATAATTTATAATATATGACCAGCCCAGACAATTACAGTTGTCACTTAAATACCTCAAATTAATGTTATTTAAAATCTGGAAATGTTTTTTTTTTTTTTTTTTTTAAGTTTTTTTTACTATATTGCTTAAAGGCCGTGTTGCAGGTTTTTTTTTTTCATCGAATTTGTGCTATTTACTTGTTGGTAATAAACATTTAAACTGTTATCCATTGTATTTTATGTTGTTGAGTATCACAAAGCGGAATATAATACGAAAAAGTAGAGCGGTTTGCAACGACTCTCCTTTCCCCCACAATGCCATTACGTCACGTTGGGGAGAGAATTTACCAAAGCCCGCGGCCCGCATTGAGAGTGACTAGAGAGACGAGTAGCAGACGAGAGTATTCAGATAACGTTAGCGCAGATTATAGATAAATAAATAGATATAGATAGACAGACAGATAAATAGATAGATAGATAGGCTAGTATAGAGAGATAGGCAGACAGCCAGATAGCATAACGTTAGCAATAGCATAGATAGCTAGCAGCTAGATAGATAAATATATAGAAATATATAACGTTAGGTAGATTGACAATGGTGAACTACTGTTTGTGCTGGGTGTAAAAACTCTGGATGCTGAGTGAGGCACGTCACATCTGGTCGCGGGGTGAGCTCGACCAGCGACCAAAACACACTCACTTCCCTACAGCACAACAAGCTTTCCAACGCAGTTTCCATGGGACGGCACCACCGCCGGCGCCCACACAAGCACCTGCCGAACACAGCGACAGACACGCGGCGGCTACGTTTGCAACAACATTTTCACTGGAGGAAGAGATAAACGCTTAGAAACACCCATATAGCTAGCATGATGCCTTCTATTTCTAGATGAAAAGAAAAAAAAAGTGTGGTTATTGTGCACTGCTGCTCGTAGACTAGCTCCAGTGCTCATTGCTGCGTTGTTAAATGATAGCAACTCACCAGAACACTTCACCAACTCTCCACTCATTCTCCTCGGACCATGCATTTAATTATTAAGTATTTACGACATTGTGGTGGCGTTTAATTGCGTTCAACTCGTAAATACGATCTATACGAGATGGCTTGAACGCACCATAATACTAGGCTGAGGCTAGCTTTCCTCCACTTCTCCCCAACGTGACGTCATCACCGAGTTGCGTAAAAAAAACGTTAATACCAAAAACGTAAAAAACTGGTCTTTAAGGCCATTTTTGGGACATTTTAAAAATGATATACATATCTTGAGTGATTTATGTACCCATTAATCGACAGTGGTTGTTAACCTGCAAAATGGCCTTTAATCAAAGTCATATATTGATCAGGAGTTCAACAGCAACGGTTTCTTTCTTTTTAACACTTACTCGGTTTCAACTCTCTTTTGACTGAAAACACACACTCCTCGTCCCTGTAAACTTCACATCTGTAAAGTCCTTCATCTTCAGCTCTCAGCTTTTTCAGACGGAGGGAGAAGTTTCCATCTTTGATCTTCTTATTGGAGAAATGAGCTCTTTTGTGAAAGTCCTTGTGCTGTTTCTCTGGTCGACTCTCTCCATCTTCATACAGATGAACTAAAGTCTCTGTTCTTCTCCATTCCACCTTCAGACTTTTCTGGAACAAGCTTTTGTCAACCTGACAGGGCAAAACCACTGAAGATCCCAGAGGAACGAATTTATCAGTCACCCAGAACTCTATAAAGGAATAGAAACATGTACAAAACTCAAAACACCACACTTGTATAACAGCTGGTCGATCATTCACAACATGCTATTAATGAATTAATTTGGGTTAATATCAAAAACACAACAAAATGATCTGTTTTCAGATTTATAATTTAAAGCATGAATTATTTCAATAACAACCAATCCAAGATATGTTTCAAATTGCTCTTAGAGGTTCTGAATGAAAACAAATCTGTCATTACCATATCCTGCAAAAAGTGATTATGTGCAATTATTACCTTAAGAATCTATACTTCATTTAACATGGACAACTAATCAATCTAATGTAGTTGTCAGGGAACGCGCTGCTACGCCTCCCTCTGGTCTCACTCGCTCCCTCTCTCCTGAGTTCTAGAACTGCAATTCCCATCACTCCCCTCTGCTCTCATCATTGTCCATCCCTGCCTGGTTTCCCTTATCACCTTCATCTGCGCATCATTATCTACCCTTTATCTGGACTGCTCTTTCCTTTGTCCCCTTGCGAAGTCTTGTTTTGCCCCACAGACATTTACGAACATTTCCCTGGTTATTTCTCCGTGCCCTGTTTATCCCTGGACCTTGATCTTTGCCTGGACTCTGGACTCTGTTTATGAACCTTCGCCGCCTGCCTCGACCCTTGCCTGTGTTTGACTTCGAGTACTGGATTGCCCCTTCATTATATGCCTTCCTGAGTTTATGTCTGCTTACCTGTTTCATTACCCGTGTTAATAAAATACTGCAGATGGATCCGACCGCCTGAGCCTCTTTGTCACAGTAGTAAGGTTGCATATTAAATATTATACAGTAGTAAATCATATTAAATAATCATATAAAATTTGCTTTGATATATTTATTTAGATTTAATGGTATTATATTTTGTACATGTTGTACATCTTAATTAATCAGATTTTTAGGTCACCTGACAAAACATTTTTACGGTTTAAATAAAGTATATTTTATCAGAATATGTGTTGAATGAAGCTATAGCATGCGGTTCTACAACTGTTCTGCCAAAAATGGCTCTGATAAATGCTCGTTCCCTGATGAATAAGACGTTCCTGCTGAATGATTTTTTCTCCTCGCACGAGCTAGACTTCATGTTTATCACTGAATCTTGGACACAGGTGGGAGATTTAAGCCCCTTTTTCTGAACTGGTTCCAAATGACTGCTCGTTTTTTAATTCGCCTCGTCAACGCGGCCGCGGGGGCGGCTTGGTGACGGTCCTAAAACAGTCTTTCATCACTCATTGTAAAATGATTTCTGCAAAGGTTTTCTCTAGTTTTGAAGTGCAGTTATTAAGGCTTGAGTGGAGTGGCCCTATTCTGCTATCAGTGTTGTATCGCCCCCCATAGCTTGTAAAGGATTTTATTCATGAATTTACAGAATTAATGGGGGACATCGCTACTAATTTTGATCGCTTTTTAGTAGTTAGTGATTTTAATATTCATGTTTGTTGCCCTTCTAATACCCTCTCGAAGGAATTTTTAAGTCTTATTGAGTCTTTTAATTTAGTACAGTGGATAATTTCTCCTACTCATACACACGGCCACACTTTGGACTTAGTGCTTACCTATGGTTTTTCCATCTCGAAGATCGTTATATCGGATACACTGATCTCTGACCATAACCCTATTATATTTAATATGTCTCTCCCTAATCTGTTCTATTTCACCTACAAATGTTGAAACTCTTGCTCGGCACTTTCCATCTCAGTTTCAAGCGAATTTTAATATGCTCTTTAATGAACTGAGTTCACAAATTAATATTTCATAACATTGGGTCTTGGATTTTGTCCATTATAAATAAGTGCCTTTACTCAGGTTTTGTTCCTGCCCTCTGTAAACATGCCATGGTGAAACCTGTATTGAAAAAGCCTAATACGGACATTACAGTTCTATCAAATTTCAGACCCATTTCAAATTTATCATTTATTTCTAAGATTCTTGAGAAAACTGTGTTACTACAGTTACAGAGCTTTCTTGATGAGAATAGTATTCTTGAAAAATTCCAGTCTGGTTTTAGGATCAACCACAGTACTGAATCGGCTTTGTTAAGAGTTTTGAATGATATTTTTTTATCTCTTGATTCTGGGGATTCTGTCATTCTAATTCTTTTAGATCTGAGTGCAGCATTTGATACTGTTGACCATAGTATTTTATTATCACGTCTGGAAAAGTTTGTGGGCATCCGAGGAAATGCTCTCAATTGGTTCAAGTCTTATCTTACAAATAGAACCTTTTCAGTTAGCATTGGAGGTTCTGTTTCATCTGTAACTCCTCTTGCCTGTGGCGTTCCACAAGGTTCCATTTTGGCTCCTACTTTGTTCTCATTATATATGTTACCGCTGGGATCAATTTTTAGGAAATATGGAGTGTCTTTTCATTTATACGCAGACGATACTCAAATCTATCTGCCTTTTAAACGTACTGACTCAAAGGGCCTGGAAACCCTTTTTGCATGTTTAAATGAAATACAATCCTGGATGTCCGCAAATTTTTTACATCTGAATGCTAGCAAAACTGAGGCTATTGTGTTTGGGCCCTCCATAGGAAATGGAAAAACCACCTTTAATGCTGCAAACCAATTTTGTGATATTAAACCTACTGTTAGGAGTCTGGGAGTTACGTTGGATTCCTCTCTTAAGCTTGATAAACATATAAACACAGTAGTTAAATCATGTTTTTATCACTTGAAGCTGCTATCCAGAGTAAAGTCTTTCTTATCACCATTGGAGCTTGAAAGAACTATACATGCATTTGTTCTGTCCCGCCTGGATTATTGTAATTCCTTATATGCAGGTTTACCCAAGTTTTCTATCACAAGGCTTCAAATGGTCCAAAACGCTGCTGCCAGATTCCTAACTGGGGTCCGCAGACATGAACACATCACTCCAATTTTATTGTCGCTTAACTGGCTGCCGGTGCGCTATAGGGTTGACTTGAAATTATTGTTGCTTGTTTTTAAATCGTTACATGGTCTTGCACCTTCTTATTTATCCGAACTTCTGACTGTGAATGTGCCTGGTAGATGTCTACGGTCCTCTAGTAATTTTAATTTGTCCCTGCCACATTCTCGATTAAAGTCGAGAGGGGATCGTGCTTTCGCTGTTATCGGTCCAAGGCTGTGGAATAGCATCCCCTCCTCGCTGAGATCGTTGACTTCCTTCTATGAGTTTAAACTTAAACTAAAGTTATATCTCTTCGAACAGGCATTTCCTTAATTTTAATGTTTTATGTGGCTATGATTATATTGTGCAATTGTGATGTTTCTCCTTTTCATGCTTTCCTTGTTATGTAAAGCACAGTGGTCAACTTCAGTTGTGTTTACTTGTGCTATATAAATAAAGTAAAGAAAGAAAGAAGAAAGACAAATGTCGCTGGATTCGTCTTTTCCTGATCTTGATGTCGACCAACACCTGGAGCTGCTTAAAGACGCATGGCTGGAGCTGTTAAATGAAACTGCTCCCCTGAAAGTTTTTAAACAAAAAACTAGACCTGATCGGTGGCAAACCCCAGGAGACCCACACATTAAGACAAGCATGTAGGAAAGCTGAGCGGAAATGAAAAAAGGACAGACTTCAATCGTCATCTAAGTTACTTAAGGATTGCCTACTGGCCTACCAGTTAGCTGCAAAGGCCGCTAAAGCTGCTTACTTCTCGAACATAATTTCCAATAGCCATCATAGACCTAAGATATTGTTCTCTGTCATACATGCTGCCTTATATCCCCGTCAAGACTTTTCCAAATCCCTCAAATGCACTATGTGAAAGCTTCTTGAGCTTTTTTATTGATAAAATTGCTAACTTAACCCTTGTGCATCAATTTAAAAAAGTTACACATAGGTCCAAAGAGGACAAAAATGTCCATGTCAAAAAACTGTCATAAAAAGTTGAAGCTTGGGAGCACAGACTTAACTTTGGTATCATTTTAAAGAATACCATTGGCAGATTATTGCTGATGTAAAAAATTTTTTATAAGTAAATCCAAAAAAAAGTTATATAGGTTTAAGTTTATGAAAATTATTTATGAATATTATTTTATAGAAAATATATATTTTATGAAACAAGTTGAACTGTAAAACGGCTAGAAAATCAAAGCCATACATCTAAATAAGTTGTGTTCCAAATTTGAGGTTGATATCTCAAAAAATAAGCTTTCAGTAAGATTTTGTTTGGGCGCAGTACCAGACTTTCCCCATTGGATCCCAGCAAAACTCCACTGGTGAACAGTGATTGGCTTTGCTATTTGCAGTTGAGTTTTTCTCTCTCAATACTACAAACACACACACACACATTTTTTTTTTACACACACCTACCAACCACACTCTGACATCCATACCAACACACGCACACAATTATCATTGCATAATTTATCCAATTGGCTCTATAATAGCTCAAAATTCATGCAGTTAACATTAACACACAAAAAAAACTTACACATTGGTCCAAAGTGGACAAAAATGTCCAAGTCAAAAAACTCTCATAAAAATGTTACGCTTGGGAGCAAATACTTAAGTTTGGTCTCATTTTAAAAAAGACCCTTGGCAGATTGTTGTTGAAGTGAAAAAAGTGAAAAAAGTGCAACCAAAAAAATGTTATAGAAGTTTAAGTTTATGAAAAATATTTCTGAACATTATAATCAATTTTTTATATAAAATATAAATAAGTATTTTGTGTAACTAGTGCAAAAAAAAAAAAAAAAAAAAAAAAAAATTCAAATCAAATGAAATGGGGGTGAAATAGTAAAATTACAATACAAATACACACCTGTGCCAAAATTCATGCAGTTAACATAAAAAATAAAAAAATAAAAAATTTCACATAGGTCCAAAGTGGTCCAAGTCAAAAAACTCTCATAAAAATGTTATGCTTGGGAGCAAGTCTCATTTTAAAGAAGACCCTTGGCAGATTGTTGTTGAAGTGAAAATTTTTAAGTGAAACCAAATTTTTTTTATAGAAGTTTAAGTTTATGAAAAATATTTATGAACATTATAATCAATATTTTATATAAAATATATATTTTATGAAACATTTGGAACTCTAAAACTGAAATAAATTCAAAGCCATAAATCTAAACAGGTTGTGTTCCGAATTTGAGGACGATATCTCAAAAAATAAGCTTTCAGTAAGATTTTGTTTGGGCGCAGTACCAGACTTTCCCCATTGGATGCCAGCAAAACTCCACTGGTGAACACAGTGATTGGATTTTCGATTTGAAATTGAGTTTTTCTCTCTCAAATATTACAAGCACACAAACAACCTTTTTATTTTATTACACACATCCATACCAACAAACCCACACAATTATCGTTGCATAATTTATCCAATTGGCTCTATAATATGCCGAAGCAGGAAACAGGAATAAAGCGAGTATTTGCTTTATAGGCCTAACCTGAAAAAATGGCACCATTTGATAAAAAATTGTAAAAATGTCAATTTTGAAGCCTTGCCCACAGAATCAAAACCTATCAAAAAAGATTGCATCATTTTATAGTTAAACGGCACAGGGATTAAAAAATGCAGTTTTAATAGGTTTCAATGGGGCCATTTTTGTCCAAAAGGCCCTGAGAGGAAGTATTTTGTGTAACTAGTGCAAAATAGATTTTTTAAAGGAAATGGTGATGAAATAGTAAAATTCCAATAAAAATACACACCCGTGCCAAATTTGATGTAGTTAGCATTAACACAGGCAAAGTGATAAAAAAAAAAAAAAAACTGAAAAGGACAAAAATGTCCTTAAGGAGGCACAAGGTTCACCCTGACTTCCTGTTTTCGAATGCGCATGCGTTGCGTCTGAACGCGTTGTTGTCTTTGGAGCTCCAACGATTTGATTTATAATTCTTGATTTTACTCTTTAAACTTACTTACAACAAACATTTTCTACTTTTCCTCACTGAGAAGCACTACTGCTCATCCCTCATAGTTCCAACGCGGACTGTTGAGCAGACGTGTCTCAAGCCTATTAGTGATCCAACGCTGGATACTCCTATAGGTTACGTCCATGGATCACGGCTGAACGCGTCTTCTCTACACTCACTTACAAAAAATTTTCGCCTATCGTGCGTCTACTCTACACCCGTAAAGACGGATCATATCTAAGACTTCAATCATAAATTAGTATTAATATTGATAGCATCACTAGTAGCGTCGTTGCCAACGTACTGTCCATCTGTTAAAATGGCGAATATATCAGATGTAAGTAGTCTACCTTTTGGTGCAGGTGAGGACACATTTGAGCTGCACGCACTGCAGTCTGAGCTGGAAGCTGTTGAGAAACAGATCCACGACCTTTTAGTAAGACAAGCCGAACTGATAGACCGGCGTTTAGCTCTTGAAACATCACGCGCCGATGCACACAAATCAGAGATTAACGTTACTAACCCGCTGACTCCGACCTCGTCTACTCCGTGCGTTTCTCAACATCGATCCCGAGCGCCGAGTTCGCGATCAGGCATGGTCTCGTTCACTCCGGCTCCAACACGCCACCACGAAGCCTGGATATTTCCGCAGCGGAAGACGCGAGTCAGGTCTAGACCAAGACTCTCTCCGACCCTCCCGGTTTTCGAGTTATCCACACAAAACCGCTTCTCCCCTCTTCGCGAAACAGAACGCCATGCTGTGATCATCGGCGATTCCATCGTTCGGCACGTCCACGCTACATTAGGTAAAAGTAAGGTGCACAGTCACTGCTTTCCTGGTGCTAGTGTTTCTGAAATCGCTGCTCGCGTTCCCGAGATTCTGAATGAGCGCGTCGGAACTGTTGTCCTGCACGCGGGAGTGAACGACATCAGGCTTCGCCAGACGGAAGTTTTGAAGAAAGACTTCAGGAATCTGATCGATACGGTACGCAGCACATCGCCTAATATAACGATCATTGTGTCAGGACCGCTTCCCACGTACCGTCTAGGACATGACAAGTTTAGTAGATTATTCGCGCTAAATGAATGGTTAACGTCATGGTGCAATGAGCAGAAACTGCTCTTTGTAAATAATTGGAATCTGTTTTAGGAGTGTCCTAGGCTTTTCCGTGCTGATGGCTTACACCCAAGCAGATTCGGAGCGGATCTTCTGTCGGATAACATCTCCAAAATGTTAAATACCTTTTGACTAGTAACCAAAAGTTCAAACCATAGTCTTTGCTGCACCAAATTAACTGATATAAATACTAGTGTAGAACATTGCATAGAAATTGTGTCTATTCCTCGTTTAGTGCGATCAAATAATAAATCTACTGCAGGATCTAGGAAAAATCTAATTGTTATTAAAACAGAAAATGTTGCTATTAGTAAACAAAAAAAAAATTCTAAAGCTAGGTCTTTTAAACATTAGATCACTCACACCTAAGGCAGTTATTGTAAATGAAATAGTCACAGATAATAGCATCGATGTACTTTGCCTTACTGAAACCTGGCTTAAACCAAATGATTATTTCGGTCTAAATGAGTCTACTCCATCAGGATACTCCTATAAGCATGAGCCCCGTCTGATTGGTCGTGGCGGCGGTGTTGCAACAATCTATAGACATTTTCTTAGTGTTACTCAGAAAACGGGTTATAAGTTTATTTCATTTGAAGTACTTGTACTAAATGTTACGCTCTTAGATGCTAGAAAAACATCCCTATTATCTTTAGCCCTGGCAACCGTATATAGACCGCCTGGGCCTTACGCTGATTTCCTAAAAGAATTTGCAGATTTTCTCTCAGACCTATTGGTCAATGTCGATAAAGCATTAATTGTTGGAGATTTTAACATACACGTAGATAATCAAAATGATGCGTTAGGGGCTGCGTTTATAGATTTATTAAACTCCTTTGGGGTCAAGCAAAACGTTACCGGACCAACTCATCGTCTCAATCATACACTCGATTTAATTATATCACATGGAACCGATCCAACCGATATAGATATCATTCCACAAAGTGATGATGTAACTGACCATTACATGGTAACTTGCATATTACGTACCCCTGTAATATACCATGCTGCGCCGCGTTATCGATTAGGCAGAACAATCCTTCCATCCACCATAGATAATTTTTCAAATTGCTTATCGGATCTGTCTCAGCTGCTCAGTGAACCCAAACAAACAGATGAACTAGAGGAACTAACCAGCACTTTGAGCACCATTCTCTCTGGAAAATTGGATATTGTTGCACCTATTAGACTAAAAAAGGTGAGAGAGAAAATTAAAGCACCATGGTACAACAATACTACGGGTGTTCTAAAGAGAGAAACCCGTAATTTAGAGCGTAAATGGAAACAAACTAATTTAGAAGTTTTTAGAATCGCTTGGAAAGACAGTACGTCACGTTTTAAAAAAGCCCTAAAAGCGGCCAGGGCTGAGCACCTCCGCAAACTAATAGAAAATAACCAAAACAATCCTAGGTTTTTATTTAACACCGTGGCTAGACTAAAAAATAAACAAGCGTCACCTGAACCAAATATTCCGTTACAGTTTAGTAGTAATGATTTCATGAATTTTTTCACTGAGAAAATAGAAAACATCAGAACCACAATTGTAAACGTTCAATCTTCGATCGCGCCTTATAATTCAGCCTCAATTATCACCCCGCAAGAACAATTAAAGTGCTTTACAACTATAGAACAAATAGAGTTAAATAAACTTATCACTTCCTCTAAAACAACAACATGTTTACTAGATCCTATACCAACTAAACTACTGAAAGAAGTGTTACCTGTAGTGGAAGAGCCTCTCCTCAATATTATTAACTCATCTTTATCTTTAGGTCATGTTCCAAGAACATTTAAATTGGCAGTTATAAAACCACTCATTAAGAAACCACAATTAGACCCAAATAACCTAGTAAATTATAGACCCATTTCAAATCTTCCTTTTATGTCTAAAATACTAGAAAAAGTTGTGTCTGCCCAACTAGGCTCTTTCTTACAAGAAAATGACATCTATGAAAAGTTTCAGTCTGGTTTCAGGCTGCACCATAGCACTGAAACTGCGCTCGTTAAAATCACAAATGATTTACTCTTAGCTTCTGACCAAGGCTGTATCTCAATATTAGTTTTACTTGATCTTAGTGCTGCGTTCAACACTATAGATCACACAATACTCTTAGATCGACTACAAAATTACACTGGTGTTCAAGGACAAGCATTAAGCTGGTTCAGATCATACCTATCTGACCGACACCATTTTGTCTATTTAAATGGAGAAAAATCG
Source organism: Squalius cephalus (assembly GCF_949319135.1). Taxonomy (NCBI): domain Eukaryota; kingdom Metazoa; phylum Chordata; class Actinopteri; order Cypriniformes; family Leuciscidae; genus Squalius; species Squalius cephalus. The sequence continues at coordinate 8,251,512 of NC_137122.1, forward strand.
ATCATAACTCCAGTAAACTATGGAGTGCCGCAAGGATCTGTGTTAGGCCCTCTATTATTCTCAATATATATGCTGCCACTTGGAAATATTATAAGGAAACATGGAATTAGTTTCCATTGTTATGCTGATGACACTCAAATATATATTTCATCACGGCCGGATGAAAACGCTAAATTATCCAAATTGACAGAGTGTGTTAAAGATATAAAAGATTGGATGACGCGAAATTTTCTTTTATTAAATCCAGACAAGACAGAGGTAATACTTATCGGTTCAAAAAACCACCCGCAAAACCTCTCACAATACAACTTTAACATAGTAGGATGTCCTGTTACTTTATCCGATACAGTAAAAGACCTGGGTGTTATACTTGACTGCAACCTGTCTTTTGAAAATCATATTTCATATGTTACAAAAACAGCCTTTTTCCACCTTAGAAACATTGCTAAGCTACGTAACATGCTATCAGTTTCTGATGCAGAAAAGTTAGTTCATGCGTTCATGACCTCGAGACTAGATTACTGTAATGCTTTATTAGCCGGTTGTCCTGCATCCTCAATAAACAAGCTACAGTTAGTCCAAAATGCCGCCACTAGAGTTCTTACTAGATCAAGAAAATTTGACCATATAACACCGATTTTATCATCACTGCATTGGTTACCTATAAAGCTCCGTATTAATTACAAGGTATTGCTACTGACTTATAAAGCCCTAAACGGCTTAGCTCCAGTTTATTTAACGAATCTTCTATCGCCCTATAATCCATTGCGCTCTTTAAGGTCAGTAAATTCGAGGCGTTTGGTCATACCTAGGATATCCAGATCCACCAAAGGAGGGAGAGCATTTTCACATTTAGCACCAAAACTCTGGAATAGCCTTCCTGATACTGTTTGTTGCTCAGACTCGCTCTCCCAGTTTAAAACTAGATTAAAGACGCATCTCTTCATCCAGGCATTTATATAATATTTTTAATCTTACAGTTAAATCCGGTCTCTAGTTCATAAACGCCAGAGGAGAACTGGCCCCCGACTGAGCCTGGGTTCTCCCAAGTTTTTTTTTTCTCCATTAGGTCACCTGATGGAGTTTTTCGGTTCCTTGCCACTGTTGCCTTTGGCTTGCTCAGTTGGGGATACTTAATTTAATTAATCAATCAATCAACAATACTATTGATTAGCATTACCAAACGTGGACATTTTACACTAGAAACTAACACTGATGTACTATTTTATTTAATACTGTGAAGCTGCTTTGATACAATCTGTATTGTGAAAAGCGCTATATAAATAAAGTTGACTTGACTTGACTTGACAAGGGTTAAGGCCTCAGATAACAGCATAATATGATGACCAGTATGCTCCGACTACGCCGCCAACATCATGGGACATTTTTAAACCCATTACTCTTCAATTGCTTACTGAAACCATTGCCACACTCAAACCATCTTTCTGTCCTTCTGATGATATTCATCCTCGGTTTTTTAAAATGGTAACAGAGTCGATTGGCCCTGGCCTGTTATCACTTGTAAACAAATGTTTATCAACCGGCTCGGTTCCTTCATGTCTAAAAATGGCCTTTGTTTCTCCAGTATTCAAGAAGCCTTCTTTAGACATTTCGGTTTTAAATAATTATCGACCAATCTCTGTGATCCCTTTTATCTCAAAGATCCTGGAAAAGACTGTGTTATGCCAACTTCAGTCATTTGTAAATACGTCTAAAACTGTAGAAATTTTTCACTCTGGTTTTAAGTCTTTGCACTGAATCTGCTCTGCTGAGAGTGTTAAATTACATTTTAGTTGCTACAGATGCTGGGAACCCTGTGGTTTTAGTACTTTTGGATTTAAAGGCACAATATGTATTTTTTTTGCTTTAAAAATATAAAAAATCACTATATCTATGTTATATATTTTTTAAAGTTGTGTATTTACATTATCCCGACAGTTCCAATTAACTTCTAAATCCAGAGAAATTAATATTTTAATTCGAAGACACGGACTTTATTTCCGTTTTGTCGCCGTCAATGCCGTCATATCCGTGTTGTCTCTGGTATCCACTCGTGCTGCCATGGCAACCAGAGCTATGAACCAGAGCCCTCTGATAGTAACCAAACTGACGCGGACAACTGTGTGCTTCGCAATGTCTATTTGCACGCTGTTGTTGTTTCGTTCAAACATTATGGACCATGGCAAGCAGACTTTGGATAAAAAAGGAGAACTAAACCGAGAATCAATATCAGCGCGGTGTTTTCGAGATGCCGAGAGCTCCCATAGACAGTATATAAACGAGAGCTCCACGTCCGAGACTTCGACAACTCCCACATGTACTTTATTAAACAGGTGAGCACATTTACATAAAACTAATCAATGTTTTATAGTTCAACAATGATAAAATGTTAGAATATGATCGGTATGTTATTCTAATGTTGATCTAGCTTACTGCTAGTCTCATACAGACAGACTAACACATACTTTTCAACACATTCAAATGCAGTTTATTGTGCTAGTGTAAGTTAATGTTAGACCAAGTGAAACAGTGCTGCGTTACCTCACAAGTTTAATTTGTCTAATAAACTGACCTGTGAGTTGTAATTCTGCACGTGTAGTTCGGTAGAATGAAATGTCCATTCCTTTTATATCCGCGGGACTCGCATCGCGTTTGGAGCTGAGCGCTGTCTCTTAGCAATCCCGAACTGCTTAATATCACAGTCATGATAAAAGCATCGATGTATTCAGTCATCCATAAACATTATTAGATCGGTCGGCTTGACGTTGACGACAACATCCATAATTCTTAGCATGTGTTGCGTCATCAAACTACGCCTTTGTTATTGTAAAGAGGTTAGCGACCCCTAGTGGAGAAAAAATTACATACTGTCCGTTTAACTGCAGCTTTTGATACCGTTAACCATTCGCTGCTCTTATCTTGATTAAAGGATGTGGGACTGAAAGGTTCAGTATGAATGATATAAAGGCTTCTTGTCACTATGTCTTAAAATGGAACACAGGCTGACAGGCTCTGTAAGAACATACCTCACAATGGGGTAAAAGTTGCACCCCGCCCTGGGGGGCAGGAGCGTCCCAAAGTTTCCCATTGGCTTACAATGGTGTAGGACGGCCCATGAAATGAATTGAATGTAACTCTGGATCACAGTGTCATAGAGACAAGGGGCCAGGCTCATTTTACTCAGACAGCCAATCAGTCTCTCAGGATCATTGTGACGCTATCAAGCCACGCCCTAGCAACCATTTAGAGCCCCTTAGCAACAAGTCCCATAGACTTCCATTGAAAGAGATCAAAGGGATATCTCCGGACTGAATTGTCATAGAAACACGAGGGTGGTCTCGTTTCACTCAGGGCAGCAAACAGCCAATCATGAATCACCTCAACACTTCCTAGCCCCTCCCTAGCAACCATTGTCGAACACCTTAGCAACCAAAATACAAAGAGGGATATCTTCCATTCTGAATGTCACAGAGGCATGGGAGTTGGTGTATATCATTCATAGTGAGAAGAAGCCTTTGCAGTTTCATCATTGGCAGCTGTCAAGCAACTCCATAGCAACCAAACAGAGTACCCTAGCAACCAAAATCCAAAGAGGGATATCTTTCATTCTGAATGTCACAGAGGCATGGGAGTTGGTTTATATCATTCATACTGACAAGCAGCCTTTGGAGTTTCATGATTGGCAGCTGCCAAGCCACTCCCTAGCAACCAAACTCAGTCTTAAAATGGTTTAACTCCTATTTAACTGACAGATATTTTTCAGTTAGGATTGGCACTTTCACCTCCTCTGCTGCTCTCCTTGAAACTGGACTTCCACAGGGCTCTATCTTATCTCCCGCGCTTTTTTCTCTGTACTTGCTTCCTCTAGGCTCGATTCTAAGAAGGCATGGTGTCTCTTTTCATTTTTATGCGGACGACACCCAGATTTATTTGCAGATAAGGAGAAATGACCCCTCTGCATTTAAATCTCTAATGGACTGTCTCGATGAGATAAAGCTCTGGCTGGCAAGTAACTTTTTAACATTAAACGATTCAAAGACTGAGGTTATTGTTTTTGGCCCATCAGACAAATGTGAGTTTGACAACAACACCTTAGGCAATTCGTCTGTTTTTAACACAAGCTGTGTACGAAATCTGGGAGTTTTCCTTGACAGTTGATTAACTCTAGAGAAGCAGGTGTCCTCTGTTGTTGCGTCTAGCTTCTTCCAACTCTGCCTTCTTGCTAAAATTAAACATGTCGTTCCTGAAAAATCACTGGAGACAGCTGTTCATGCTTTTATAACAACACGCTTGGATTATTGTAATTCTCTGTACTGCGGCATTTCAAAATCCTAGCTTGCACGCCTTCAATTGGTCCAAAACTAGCCAAATTTCTTACGCAAACACGCAAATATGATCATGTTACACCCATTCTGCGAGCTCTACATTGGCTACCTGTCCAATATAGAATTGACTATAAAATTCTCCTACTTGTGTACAAATGCCTGCATCATCTTGCCCCAAGCTATCTGTCCGAACTTATACATTCCTATAGCCCGTCCCGTGTCTTAAGATCTAGTAATCTTAATATTCTCAAGGTCCCTTGTACTAGGCTAAAGCGTAGAGGAGACAGAGCCTTTTCGGTGGTGGGGCCTAGTTTATGGACCAACTTGCCAGCACAACTTAGAGCAGCTCCTTCTCTATCAGTTTTTAAATCCCTGTTGAAAACTCATTTGTTCTCCTTAGCTTTTAATACTTATTAATGTCTCTTCTCTGTAACACATACATTTTCAATTTTGTTTCTGTCAAATTGACTCCTTTTTTGGTTTGATCTATACATGTAATCTCTTAGCTGCTTTTACTTTAACTCTTATCTTATGCTTGTACAGCACTTTGGTCAGCCTTGCGACTGTTTTAAATGTGCTTTATAAATAAATGAACTGAACTGAACTTAACTTCTGATAGTAGAGTTTATATTGTCTTACACTGTAAATCATACTGTAAGAATGCTCAAAAAGTGTTTACACTAGTATATACACAATAATCCTATTTACTGTACTGATGTAGATATATATCATGCACAATTATTAGTCATGACTGCATGTTCTTACAGTCACTGAACTGTAGATGATCTTTTAAGGGTTTACAACAATCATGTTTGTGAACGGAGATCAAGCGGTCACACTAGACACCAGCTGATAACAAATATATGACATCTGAATATGTATTTGTAATCCTGTTTATATAGTAATAGCTCTCATTATAGATCCTGAATATAGTTATAAATATATATTCAGATGTATACATATTTAGGTATATTGAGTTATCCTGCCTCAGATATGTAATATTGATGCATCACTAAAACACTGAATAATCAAACCAGTTGAAACCTGTTCTGTACTGTATTGTTGATTAACGATTAAGAGTCGAGTTTGATTTGTTTTTATCGGTTTACTTACTCAGAACCACAGTTGTCTTGGCTGAAAACACACAATCCCTCTTGTTGTTGTAAACTGTACATGTGTATCGTCCTTCATCTTCAACTCTCAGCTTTTTCAGACGGAGGGAGAAGTTTCCATGTTTAATGTGTTCAGTAAAGAAATGAGCTCTATCCTGATAATCCTGCTGATGTTTCTCTGCTCCACCTTCATACAGATGAACTAAAGTCTCTGAGTTTCTTATTCTTCTTTTCCATTCCACCTTCAGATCTTCAGTGAGTAAGTTTGGAGGAACATGACAGGGAATAACCACTGAACCTCCCAGAGAGACAAACCCGTTGCTAGATTTTTGTACAATCAAACCTGAAAAGGAAAAGATGTTTCATTTTAAATGTGAGGTAAATGTTGAAGAATAATAACCTCACTAGACTCTGTCTAGGCTGTTTTAATCACACTAAATACAGCAGCATATACAGCCAAATGTTTGTGATCAGATTATTGCGACACTGTCAGAAACAAATGAGCATAAATGGTTTGTTCACACTGACAATGATTAAATCACCGGAGGTCTCGAGGTCTCTGTGCTTTTGGTTGCTGTAGAATAAAACTGCATCTCATGTCACATCACTGTTACACTCCCATTGGTAACACACTCCCAACACATTTTGGTAACACTTGTGAATAATGGTCTGTAATTAATAGGTATCTAGGAAGGAATGCAGGACTAATGAGTAGTTCTACATTAACTATCAACTAACTGGCAAATTATAAAGAATTAACAAATAATTAATAATAGCAACATCGTGTCTGAGATGTGTGCGATTGTCTTTATTTTACTTTAAACGTGGTCATAAAATGCATTAAAAAATAATGCTGATTGATGCTCTCAAAATCACAAAACACACATCACAGGAAAATAGTCATCTTTTTCCCCATTACCATATGCAGTAATGATGAGAAATCTGTCTTTAGGTTTTGCTATAGTTTTCCTGAGTTTAGCTACTAGTAACACATTTGATGATATAAATTCAACAATACTTTAACATCTGCTACCAGAAATGTCTTTATGTTTTATAGTTATGTTTTATAAATAAATTTTTACCTCATCTTGGTGTTGTATTAGCAAAATATTAATAACTAATGATAGCTCAAATTAATTAAACTTATCAAACTTTTGACTTCTTGACTTTTTCTAAACTGTAAATATATCCATAGTAAAATCAGCAGCAGCTGTTTCATTCACCATCCTTAATAAACACTAATTATTATGATTATGTTATTAACTGAATCCCAGTAAATCAGGATATGTTTCTGTTATATGTGTACCTTCAGTCGGAGATCTGCAGTAGATCAGCCAGCAGAGCAGAAGTGCAGATCCAGATGCAGAGACACAGAGAATCAGCATTATTATGTGGAGAGCAGAGAAACCTGTCAAACACACACACTTATTAATGTTGTTATTGTGCAGTTCCTTATATATATTGCACAAATGTGTCCCTAAGATATGATAAAGTAGGAACACACACACCTTTAGTTAAAAGGAGACATTTAATAGATTTCTACTGTTTTATAGATAATTATAAATACTAACCCACACTCTAGCAAGCTTTGAAAATATTGAATAAAAGGTAAATGTAAAATGTAAAAAAACTAAATGTAAATCATCATTGTAAAATTTTAACTAACTATGACATTTTTTTAAACTGGGAAAATAATATTACATTTGCAGATATTTGTCAGGTGTATGACATTTAGCATGGTATGTCTCCACCTCCACTTAATGAGTTTATTAGACAAAATCATAACTCATCTACTAGAGGAGATTGCACAATAACACACAGAAGAAGTGCTTTTGGGCAGTCAGCCTTTCCTATAGAGCAGCACACACCTGGAAAACTGTACCTACACAAAATTATGAAATATTACATCCAATACTTATTTCTCTGCATCGATAAAACAGTGGTTATTAGGTAATCAAACATGTCTTCATAATTTGGAGTAGTGGTTTGTTTCTTTCTCATAGTCATTTTGTGTTTGTGTTAATATCCTCTGGTTATGGCTATGTTTGCTGGAATTATATGATTTTCCATGTTTTATGTACTTATGGACTTTTCTTTATCATCAACTGCCAGGGACCACAGATGAAAATGAGCCTGTATGGATAAATCTGGCACATTTATTTACAGGCCAAAGGGTATCACATTGGACGCCGCTGCCATGAGGCCTAACAGTCTCTCGAACTGTTTCACAGTGCATGACTGGCCTAGCTTCAACTCTATTGTGGCGATGAGGATAATAGCTACACGAACGGGCGATAGCAGAGGTGGGAGTAAGTCACACATGTGCAAGTCACAAGTAAGTCTCAAGTCTTAACCTTCAAGTCTCAAGCAAGTCCAAGTAAATTTTTGAAAAAGCAAGTCAAGTCAAGTCACTGCTTTATGTCAAGCAATTCAAGTCAAGTCATAGCTTGAGTCAAGCAAGTCACTGGCAAGTCATACAAATGTTTGATGATTTAACGGAATGTTTTATTTGCAACAAAAAAATGTGCAATATGCATTTCTACTCGAAAGGAGTCCACATACAGCTGAGTTGTTAATACAATAAAAAAAAAAAAAAAAATGTAAAACTACATAGCCTAAAATGTAAATGTAACTGAAAATAGGCCAACATAAAAGCATGAAAAAAAAGCAGCAACTGCACGAACCTATGGCGAAGCAGCTAGGACACGCGCCCAATCAGGACGCTTGCCGACCCGCCAGAATGGGCGTGGCTTATAGCTATATAAGCACCCATTTTCACCATAGATATCAGATTTAATCTCCTTCAGCAATACAGACACCTCTTCGCTGGACTCTGGTTTCCCTTTCTGGTTCCCGAGCTGCGCCGAGACGCGTTGGGAACGCCCCTGCGTGATTGCGTCATGAAACACCTATGAAATCAGTCCAATGGCGTGAGGGAACGGTCAGTTCGGTTATTTCCTGCCGGTTCGCCGTACAGGTCATCGAAGTGGCTGTCCGTCCAATACCAGAGGCCAGTCTCGAGAGACTGGTCCCCTTAGTAGATTTTCTGGCAGCGTGAAAGCTACTGCCAATAATATCTCTTTGGGTCCTGCTCACAATAGAAAAGGGTTACAGAATTCAGTTCAGTCTCTTCCACCCATATTTCTAGGGGTCCTGCCTACGGTGGTGGACCCCGAGCAAGCTCTGGTTATGTTATGACAGTGTTCATTCCTGGGAAGCAACTCTCTGAGGAGGGTCGCAGCGCTGCCAGTTCGGTTCAGTTCTAAACCAGCTTTGGTTCTCCGAGCTGGTGCAGATGCTAGAAACAGCCCCGTGGCCGATACCGCTGAGGAAAGACCTCCTCACGCAGGCGAACGGGAAGATCTGGCATCCCCGTCCCATCTTGTGGGCCCTACATGTATAGCCCCTCAACGGGTATCCTGGAACCTCCCAGAAAACCTCCTAAATACCATCACTGAGGCTACAGCGCCTTCAACCAGGCGTCTCTATGCTTCAAAATGGTCAGTATTCGCTAGCTGGTGTGCAGCGTAAAATCTGGACCCCTATTCATGTGGAGTAGCAAGTGTGCTATCCTTCTTACAAGAGCTTCTGGATGCGGGTCGCACCCCCTCCACGCTCAAAGTATATGTGGCGGCCATAGCAGCATCTCACGCTCATGTGGCCGGACAATCATTGGGGAGAAACGACCTAGTCATTAGAGCTGAACGATACATCGAATTTTCATCGTCATCGCGATATGAACTTGCGCGATGAACACATCGCAACAGACAGCCTGACACGATGAATAACGCCTGATTCAGATTACAAAATTTTTGTGTCTGTTTCTGTTATGATAGTCACGGTGTCAGATTACACGATTTTGACTCCTAAAATCTTGTCCTGTCATGGACAAGAAACATGTCACGTTGCTTTCCGACCAGTCATCGCGTGCCGTCCGTCACACGCACACATTCACACGCACACACACACTACACACACTCACTGTCCCTCGCTCACTCACTCACTCGCGCGCACACACACACACACACTCGCTCACTGTTGCTCGCACTCTCTCTCACTCGCGCACACACACACTCACTGTCCCTCGCTCACTCACTCACTCGCGCGCACACACACACACACACACTCGCTCACTGTTGCTGTAATGGTCACTTTGTGTTTTTGGGTTAATATGGGGTGAAATGGGAACTGCGCATGTGTGTAGAGCGTCAGTTGTAGGTTTGACGGGTGATGAGAGGAGATAACCACTCTACCGCTACTCTTTCTTTTATTTCCTTTTTATATTTTGTGACCAGAGTTGGATGTTTGTTTGTATGTTACTTTTTCTCACTCGATCCCCATGTATGCGGACGAGTGTGACGTTTAAGTAATTGTATTAAACACGGGGAAGATACGCAATCTCTAGTCTCTCGTGCATCTTTTCCTCCGACACCTATTGTTTTTTTTATCTTTCTGGGCCACATCCCAACTTTGCGTTACATTGCTCGCACTCTCACTCACTCGCGCACACTCACTCTCGCTCACATATTCAACCCGTCGTGGAGGACCATTAAAAAATGAAACATGCTAGTCTTTCTGTCGTGATGTCGTGAAGCATCGTAGACGCGACGTAGGTTGTCGCCCACTATGACACACTATACGAGATGACGAATCGTTTACGAATCTCCACGACACCCTACGTCAAACGGATCATGCCAAAATCGCGCTAAAATCGTGTAATCTGAACCAGGCAGGTAATAAACGTTTGACCTATCACGCAAAGAACCTATTAAAGCACTAAGACATGGGAACAGTATAGCTAACATTCACATTTGAATATTTATCGCTAGGCCTGTCGCAATAGTCGATAAGTCAATTAATCGCACGATAAAAAAAAATGAGCTCGATAATTTTTCCGGCCGCGATAATTCCATTTGCATGCTTGTTTGTTTTCCTCGTCTCTCTCTCTCAGTCTCTACCAAAGAGACTGGATGACCACTCTCGGTTCTTTAGCGTATAGGAGGAGTGAACTCTCTTGTCAGTTGCATGGTCTTTGTGTGGGGAGGCGGCGCTTGTCAGTCACATGGTCTTTGTGTGGGAAAGCGCCGGCGGGACTGTTTGCGGCTACTGCCTGGAGAGAGAGAAGACGCTAGTTGTGAGTTGCGACAGCGAGCCCGATCACATGAAAATGCGTATCTATACCACGAATGTTATTTCTCGTGCCATTTATACGCCAAAAATAGTTTTTGTGTGCATATGATACACTCTTTATGGCGTGTAATACGCACGCACTCCTCACCCCTAATCCTAACCAAGTATTTTCAGTGCGTAGCATATACACGCAATAAAGCGCGTCTCCGTCTTCCCGACAGTACACAATCACTCGACAAAGTAACAGGAGGACAAAGTAACAGGAGTAACAGTGCAAAATTGTGCGATATGGCTTGTTGAGGCTTTTTTTTGTTTTGTTTACAAAGGTCCTAACTGTCAGTTTTGCCTGTTATGGAATGTATCACTATTTATGCCTAATGTCTAAAGCCTAATGTTTAATATTTTTTGCAGTGCAATTTTGTTTACATCCATTTTATTTATTAACAGACATTTATTTTGTTAACAGACACTAAGAGTCCATTGCTTTTATTGTTTTTGGTTGTTTTGTTCATTTTTTTTTTTAATATTTAAAATGTTTTCCGTTTTCAATGTTTAATATTCTTTAGAAATAAAAGTTTATAGATCGTTGAAAAGGTGTACCTGCATTATTATGCCATTATAATTATATTAAATGAAAATGGTCTCAGAACGACAATATTATCGTTTATCGCGATCATTTCTTGGACAATTTATCGTCCAGCAAAATTTGTTATCGTGACAGGCCTAGTTATCGCACATCGCAGCTTTTCCTCATATCGTGCAGCCCTACTAGTCATGCGTTGCCTCAGAGGGGCCAGAAGGCTAAACCCTCCTCGAGCCCAGTCTGTTCCTATCTGGGACCTCTCCACGGTCCTGGAACCAATGAAAGGATCGCTTCAGTCGATTTAACCTGATATCTATGGTGAAAATGGGTGCTTATATAGCTATAAGCCACGCCCATTCTGGCGGGCTCGGCAAGCACCCTGATTGGGCGCGCGTCCTAGCTGCTTCACCATAGGTTTGTGCACTTGCTGCAGCACAGCCAATGGGCGAGCTAGATGCTCTACTGTATGTCTGCCGTGCAGCTGCACTGCGTTTTAAAATAAAAAAATTTTAATAAAAAGTGAACATTTGTGAAACTGTGTTAAAGGTGGGGTATGTAATTCTCTTTTTTGGCCATTTTTTCAAAATAACTTGAAATCCTATTCCTAATTCACTTACAGCCACTGAGATAGAAGCACTGACATGAAAATTAAGCAATTTAATCATCTGTGGAACGGGCAGGACTCGAAAAACTCCAGCCAATCATTTCCAAGACCACCTAGAACCATTGGACAGTAAGTGCGTCAATCAAACGGTTGTACCATACACCCATCCATGTCCGTGTTCTTCGAATGGGTGGAGTCAAAGGAAAGAAGGTAGGACCATTTGAGTTGTGTATTTTCAAAATCTGCCGGCCGTTTTGCAAATCACATACCCCACCTTTAAGCCCAAGTTTATTTTGTTGTCTATTGTAAAAGGCATAATAAAAGCACGAGTCAAAGTCAGCTGACCCTGTCTTCTTCCTTCGTTGTTCTGAACATTGCTACATGCACGTGAATAATTAACTAAATTAAACTTGTGTATTAGTTATTTTATGACTCACCCAGTTGCTCCAGCACTACAGTTGCATTGGCTGAATCTCTTCCAGCAAACACTTGACACATGTAAACTCCTTTATCCTCAGTTCTGACGCTCTTCAGTTGGACAGAGAAGTTTCCTTTGGGGATTTCAGCAGTGAAGAACTCAACTCTGCCTTGGTATTGCTTGTCTGATGATTCTGGAAAAGTCTTGTTGTTTTGGTAGAGCAGAACAAAAATGTCTTCTTCTTCGTTATCTTCATTGGTTTTCTTCCATGAAACCTGTTCAAAGTCTTCAGGTGTGATGTGAGAGTCTACAGAGCAGTTCAGAGTGACGTCTTCACCCACAGACGCAGATATGGACCGATCTGATCCTGAGACTAGCAAACGCTCTGAAAGAAAAAAACAGTGTAAATATCACATACACTCAAATTATTTCTGTAGATCCATTTCAGTTCAGACTCACCAACATCTTTTATCTGAACCTCAGTCTCTCCAGACTCCTGCTGAGTGTGAACTGTACATGTGTATTCTCCTTTATCTTCAGCTCTCAGATTGTCCAGACGGAGGGAGAAGTTTCCATGTTTAATCTCCTCAGTAAAGAAATGAGCTCTATCCTGATAATCCTGCTGCTGTTTCTCTGGTCGTCTCTCACCACCTTCATACAGATGAACTAAAGTCTCTGAGTCTGTTCTTCTCCATTCCACCTCCAGATCCTCCATTAGTAAAGGTTCATCAACATAACAGGGCAGAATCACTGAAGATCCCAGAGGAGCAACCAGAGGACCAGAGGGACCGTGAACAGTCAACCCTGAAAACAATGTTTTTCCCACAGAGAGGGGGAAGAGAAAAGTGAAATAAAGCTGGTTTTGTAGTCAAAATCCGATAATGACATTTTTAGCTGTCGAAATTTGCATCCCTATTTTTATCTCATGTACTGTAAAATCAAGCGTAGCGTCAGTTCTGTTCTGGTCACGTTAGTCAAGCTAGAATCAACTGACTCTCAGCTGATCCACATCTACCTATAGGAATACAACGCCTATCACTGTATATAAGCTCCTTCAATATTATCAGCAGCGATCACGTTTCTCAGGAGTGAATTCATACCTGCAAACTAGACAAAATGACAAAATATGTCATTTATGTGAATCGTGTAGATCTGAAGAGTTTTTTTGGGGGGGGGGTTGGTCGGAGACGAATACACTCTATGCAGTGGGGATTGTGATGTTGTGAGCCTATAGCAAGGTAATAAACTGGAGTGAGCTGACGCAAAAAGTCGCGTCTTTTGAACAATCAGAATCAAGATACGCCCATCCTCTTCTTTTCCATAGACAACTTTTCGCGGTAGGATTGCTGAAATAGTACAGTCTGTTGCAGGCATGAAGTCAGTTGTAGTTCTCTTTATTGTGTTCTTCATCTTTCCTTCAGGGATTCTGATCCTTGCTCTGTTCTGCGATGCGCGTTCGTGGCGTCACGTAATACGCAATTACGTTGAAAAGGTCACGCTTGAAAAATTTCTGTCCTGAAGAAAATTTTCTTTTAGGCTTTTTAATATTAAAGCACCCAGGATGCGCACACGAAATGGGCATTTTAAACGATAAACTGACACAAAGACATTTGAATATGTGTATATGGCATAGACAGTAAAAGAAATGGACACAGCGACCCCATTGGAACTCAATTGAGACAAGTGAAGCCCATTTTTAGCGATTTTTAGCACTTCCGTTTCTGACGCGCAGACTCAAACCGAGCAAAGCGTTACACGGACCACGCGAGCAACCCGTCTGTCTTCTAGTAGCTGTGCCAAGAGAAATCTGAATCATTCCCTTCCGAATCTTGCAGAGACGGAGAGTGTGAGTAGGAGGTGTCCATGAGCTAGGAGCAGGAGACACTTTTGCTAAGTATTCTGATTAATTATATTGTCATTTTGCCTCCACTTCCCCCGATTGCCCGCAAGCTTCTCCTCCCGTCCATACGGTAATCTCTCTACTGTGCGACAGAGAGTCGCGTGGTTATGACGCAATCTTTAGCCTACTTTTACAAAAACTGCTTCTACGGGGCCACAACATAAGCTACAAGGTAATGGAGCATTTTATACATTGTCGTGTTTCTTTAGAAATAAATAATGGACAAATGGAGTCTTCAAATGCCTCAGATGTAAAGTTATTCGCTGTCAAAGTGACGCCAAAATGAATGGGAGTCAATGGGATGCTAACTGCAGGTGAAGTTCTGCGACAAGATGGTGGCACGCGGCCGGCTTCAACTTCCGGTCGACTTCTTTGCCGCCTGGTATATGGTTCTCCTTCCACACATTTGTAAACATGTCAAGCGTGACCTTTTCAACGTAATTGCGTGTTACGTGACGTCACGAACGCGCATCACAGAACAGAGCAAGCGAGCATTTGTGCTTATAAAACATAAACCTTTTTATTTATTTTTGAAATGACCGATCGTTTCGCTAGATAAGACCCTTATTCATCGTCTGGTATCGTTTAAAGCCCTTTGCAGCTGCACTGAAACTGTCATTTGGACCTTGAACCGTTTGGGGCCCATTGGAGTCCATAATATGGGGGAAAATCCTGGAATGTTTTCATCAAAAACCTTAATTTCTTTTCGACTGAAGAAAGAAAGACATGGACATCTTGGATGACATGGGGGTGAGTAAATTATCAGCAAAAGTTTTTTTTTAAAGTGAACTAATCCTTTGTAATGAAGTGATGTGGGAAAAGTGTACTGTTATGACTGTTGTGTGTGTGTGTGGGGGGGAGGGATTTGAGGGGAGAGTGGGTTGAGTTAAATGATTGTTACACCTGACCATCGATGAGCGTGAAGGAAGAGAGTGATAAAAAGAGGGGCACAGCGAAGCGTGCGGGGTTCTGAGAAGCGGTGTGTTTTTACTAACGCCGAGCTGCACTCAAGGTTGGGGGGTGGGTGCCGTTCGCACGCTGTTTAGGGCTGCCGGCGGCGAAGATAGTGTAGCGGGCTAAACTGTAGATAAGGCCGGGTATAGGAGTGCGTTGGGCGCCGCAGCTTTTCAGAAGAGGGGTGCTCCGTTTCCGCTATTGCTCGGAGGCCTCACGAGCGCTGTATTGGTGTTTGCTTTTTCCCCTTGACCAAACAGCGCCAAAGCCTAGACCCTGGGGGAGGGTCTCGTCTCCCGGGAGAGTTAAGTACCAAACTTTATATATATGTGTGTGTGTGTTTGTGATTTTAAATCTAGCAGTATAACCATATCATGATGGGTGGGAGGGTTAGAATGAACTAAGTTCGTATGTTGCAGTCTGATGGCGTCTTGGGTGTTAGGTGCACGTGCCTTGTGAATGTGTGCCGTGTCTTGCGGTGGTGATGTGTTTTATAGATTTTGCATATCTATTGTGTGTATACTAGCTTTTAGATTGTCTAATTATTTGCGGTTTCCTCTGTGTAGCATGCTCCATTGTGGTGTTGTTTGCCCAGGCTACTTAACATAGGTATTTGGGACATTTAGAACCTGACCCAGTCTCTGAAATGTTTGGTAACTGAATGAATTATGTCAAATAAAGATTATTGTTTCTAATCCCGTGGTGCTGCTTGCTTTATACAGTAGATTTCTCTAGCCACAACATTAGCCCCTGATTTAGGTTTATTACACCTTTAAGGCCACAGGAACCAGGATCGAAACTGAAACGCGCTGCATGTTATCTCTCAATACAGAAGCAGAAGCGCTGGATCGTGTAAAAATGTTTTCAAAAACTCTTTCTGTAAAGGGAACTCCATATTTTTTTTCTGTTTTTAACAGATTACGATTTCTGTTTTTAACTCTTTGAATTACGATTGAAATTATTATACAAATGTAAATCCAGTCATTACTAGGCTATTTGTTCCTTAGTGTGAAATGGAAATGCATGCTCATTTTATTTTATAAATATAGCCTAAGCAAAAAATTAAATTAATTAAAATAAAATTACTGTCCATGTTTGTTCGGGATTTGAACCCGTGTCAACTAAATTATTGTAATCTAAGTTCGACCACGAATTTACTAGAAAGCCTAGAAGTGGAGAGAGAAGCGCTCTTCATTTGTTAAAATTCATTTATTTTCACTGACTGCGAGATATGCCTATGATGGTCTTTTGGTGTATTTTTGTTTGTTTGTTTGTTTGTTTGTTATCGCGCTGCTCACCCGATGAATAGGCTTGGTCCGACATCTTCTACAATGTAAAATATATTGTTGTCGTCTCTATTTTTAACGTTTGGTTATATTTTCCGGTATTAAAAGTTTGTTCTATTCGGTTTAAAATGTAGGCTACTATTACATATTTAATTTTTGCTTTTGTTATATTTAACCAATTCTGTTGTAGCCTATATAGGCTATTTAATTTTTTTTTTTTTTGTTCTAAAAGTTTGTTC
This sequence comes from Squalius cephalus, assembly GCF_949319135.1. Classification (NCBI taxonomy): domain Eukaryota; kingdom Metazoa; phylum Chordata; class Actinopteri; order Cypriniformes; family Leuciscidae; genus Squalius; species Squalius cephalus. Next base: position 8,268,063 of record NC_137122.1, read on the forward strand.
TATTCTGTTTTCTTCGTTTATATATTAATATATTTAATCAGTCTCATTCTTGTTGAAATAATAATAAAAAAAATTTTTACAATACTTTGTGCTGTGTTTTTTTTTTTTTTAAATAAACAGATATAGCCTACACACAAAGATAATAGTGTTCATTCAAATAATAGTCTGTATGTATCGTTTATTTAAACAACATTAACATTTTATTTATTTTATAATAAAATTAGCCTCTTACTATAACATGCAGTTTCAACTACACCAATCAGTGGCGTGCACAGGGGGGGGGGCCGGGGGGGCTCAAGCCCCTGCCCCTTTTGTCTCAATGTATTGTGCCCCTCTCTGATAAATGTAAATAATTATTATTATTAAAATAAATATTATAATAAATAACAATACACTTATACACCATTGCCACGAACAATAATAATACAAACAAATATTAAATATTATTTTTTTGGCGGAAGCATTTGGCGGAGGTGAAGTGGCAGTAGGCGCCTAGGCGGAGTTCTTTTTTTCAGCGCTATGTAAGCAGTTCGCCGCGAGTCTTCAAACTGCACGGCAGCAGGTAATATTAAGCTAATACGGAAAAGTTACATTTATCCTACCATACTACTGTAAAAGTTGCTGCAGCATGTGAGTTATGCTTAACAATCATAAAAGTATAACTCAATTTCAGCCGCATTCTGAGTCTGACAATGTCATTCGTTTTTGTCCAGGCCATAGCAAGTGTAATTAGCTTGGGGAAATGCATCTAGTGAAAGGAAATTTCATGTCCAAGGAAAAGTCCATGTCCAGCTCTAAATTGTAAGGAATTTATATCTTTGATTTCATAGTAGGCCTACACTTTACAATGAGGTTTATTTGTTTATTATTCATATTAACTAACATTAACTAATCATGCAAAACAACTAAAAACATTACAGATCATGTACAAAGTAAAAAATCATCAATTGCCAGAAAGTATCCAAGGGTTGTTCACAGAAAGAGAATGCCAACATGACTTAAGGGGAACTTGTACAATTCAAAAAGGACAGGACCAATGCAAAATAACATTGTATTTCAGTTAAAGGTGTAAATCTATGGAATAGCTGTCATGAGGAACTAAAAAAAATATGTGGGGCACTTAATAAGTTAAAGAAACTATTTAAAAAATAATGCACTGAAACTATATGAAACCATTTAAAGAATGTTAAATGAACAAGCTGCTTTTGTATTTGGATTGTGCAATGGTATTGCACAGGAAATACTAATGTTTTTGTATTCTGTTTATATTTGTTTGTCAACATTATAATGATGTAAGACAATAATTATTTGTATTTTTTATTAAAATATGAGATGTTTTAAAAAGGTAGGCATTATAAGCAAGAGCTTCAGCCTACACCTGTTTCAGACTGTGCAGTTGTTTGTTAGCTCAACTGTGTCTGAAACTAAACTAAACTAAACATTTGTTAGCTACTATAGGCCTATTTGTTAATCTTAGTTAATAATAATACAACTTTTAATTGTTTGTTCATGTTATGTCACAGTCAGTGCATTAACTAATGTTAACAAATACAACTTTTGATTTTAATAATGTTTTAGTAAAGGCTGAAATTAATATTAATTAAGATTAATAAATTGTGTAGAAGTGTAGTTCATTATTAGTTCATGTTAACAAATTTAACTAATGAAACCTTATTGTAAAGTGTTACTGATTTCATGATAGCTAACACTTTATTGAATACATAGGCCTACAATTTATAACATCAACATAACTAAACATGAATTCCTCATAATTACCAACTTGATTCTCTGTTTTGTTTGGTAATGTAAATAATATTTAGTTATATTATCATCATTTCCGAGAGAGGCTCTCTGACCTACTGCTGCTCTCCATCGAGTGAGATATTCCAAATAATTGTGAGGAAGTCATTAAAATATATAAAACGCAACAGACAGACGGGTACTGCTTTAAATACAGGTGATTTATTTTAAAAATAAATGTCTGTTTTTTTTAAAGTGCCCTTTTTGGTCCTTCCGCCCCTGCCCCTGAGGAGGTCTGTGCACGCCACTGACACCAATTATTAGGTATTATGGTATTAGCCTAGGTATTATGCATGTCAATAGCTCTTTGTTATTTTTCATGTTTGTTGAAATTATCATGTAGTATTTCATCCTTTCTGTTGACATTAGCCCCACTCACGCTTCAAAATGCGACGATTGCAACTGTTTTGCAAAATGTCCCTTTGCGCCACCTGGCGGTCATTTCGTGAATGACTTTGAAATGCGACTGGTTTATTTTTGCCGTGGTGATTTTGGCTCGATGGTGTTTTTTGCCCCCAATGGCTCCTTCCAGGCAGCTAACCCTAACCTCGACCTTAAAGATGAACTGAACTGAAAGAATCAACATTGATAACGTGTTGTTTATGACAATTAAAAGTAAATTACACAAAAAATTTGAATTAAAAATATCAATATAGCTCTTTTTTTAAGCAACACAAAAATTGCGTTTGTTAGTATAAGAACGCTGGCAATTCCGATGACGTCACCGGCATGGTAGAACCTGCGAAGGTATATAGGCAGCTGCAGCTGCAGGTCCTATACACAGACGAAAATGAGTAATTTTAATGGCATGGGTATCTATGGAAGGCCAAAAGGGCCAAACGTGTGAAACTGTCGCGTAAACACGTAATTACGTGTTAACACGCAAATTACGCGTAAACACGCAATTTACGTGTTAACACGTCATTACGTGTTAACGCGTAAACGACGTGTTAACACGTAAATTGCGTGTTAACACGTAAATTATTAGACATTAGCACCACCTACTGGTTTGGTGCTCTTGCTCAAACACACAGAACAGAACCTAATTAGATTAAGCTTGTAAAAAGCCGTTTTTAATGTGAAAATACATGTTGAACAATGTATTTTCAGAATATAGGATACAACTACATATAATAATTATTTTAAATGGGCCTATTTAGACAGTTAAGTTAACTATAACTAATCAAGCCCTAAAAGGCATGACCATTTTCACAATCACGATAGAAATTGTGTAAGGATAATTACACATTTCTCCAAACAGTATTTTCATGTACTCTTATAGCATATTTCTAAAGCATCTTTTTATAATTTAACCTCTATGCATTTGTTAGAGAGCCCCTTCTGATAACACCATTAAGCCTTATGAATCTGAGATAGTGCATTGTTTTGTGGTGTTTTTCGAAGTTAATATACATTACACACACAAACACATATATATTACAAAGTTATTTATATTACAACACGCACACTACACTTTACAAATTATACTACATTACACACACGTGATTTGCGTGCTGGCACATTGGAAACCATGGAACTTTACTGATTAGGGGTGAGTTTTCGTATATATTTCGCCTGTTTTATTGATATTATTGTTCTGAATGTTGAGATTTGCTCGTAAAATGAACGCATTTTAAACTGCGTCACAAAGTGAAACCAAACCGTTTTCATATCAGACTTTGAGCTCGAAAATTATTGTAATTAGATTAGATTATAAGATATTCTCTACCTAGTTTCAGATCACCAGTGTTCAATATTGTTTGAAAATGTTGAATTTAATGACATTTTATGTTTTCTTGCTTTAGCCTAATATTGAGCATACGCAACGTTGCGATCGTGCAATCTGCATGTCATTAGCCGCGTTTCATTACCCTTCAAATTGCGCAAATTTAAAATAGCCAATTGAAAATACGCACAATGGAAAGACGTCAATTTCGCAAAAACTCCCGTTTTTCGCAAAAAAAGTGTTTACGCTCTCATGAGGTGGTTTTTCAGACGATTCGAAAAAGGAATATTTCGCAAAACTGCAATGGAAACAGTTTTTGCGTATTTACAGTCACCTGACTTAGAAGACGCGGTGAGTTTGAGGTCCATGTATAATACATGGACCTCAAACTCACCGAAATAATAATAATTTGATATCCCTCTATTGCATGCATTATTACTTAGACATGGTAAAAAATGTTTTGCATGTTTTTATTACTTAACATGAGCTAAATAACAGATATATATAAAAAAAATCTAAAGAAAAGTTTAAAGGGGGGTCGTTGGTAAATTGTTGCCATATGGCAACAATATGCAATCGTGGAAAGTACCATGAAATAAAAAATAAATAAAAAAAACTAATTTTATTTAAAACAAGACTCAACAAATCCATCTCATACTTAGTGAAATGTTTAAACAAACATTTATACAGTAAAAACATTATATAATTTCAACAGTTATCTGAAATGTCTGGTAATAATAACCAGGAACCTGGAACCTGTCTCACTGAAATACACTATTCATTCGTTTCATTTCATTCAGTCATTTTTTTGCTGTTTCATTTCATTAAATTCTCTTCATGACTTGTGAAAGTCAGTGAAGCAGAGGAAAACCAAACACTTGGAGCACTTGCTCCTTACAATGCCCTTGCATCCTGGCATTTTGCATCTGCCCTTCTCAGATGCATGCAAGGGCCAGTGGTCTGTGCGGTCTCTGCGGACAGGATCTGGCGGGACAAAGCTTTGGGGCCCTCTTTTATTTTTCCCCACCACAACAGCTTGTGAAGGTCTAATGTTTTTACCTTTAAAATATAAGCAAAAGTTGTAAGCATAGTCTCAGAGTAGTTTCATGCTATGTAAGTCAATGGGACTCCATTAGGTTGAATGCACCAGGACGTTTCCATATTTGCATATAGTTGCCATATGGCAACAAATGTATTTTAGCATATTACAAAAAACTTATAAAATCAAAACTGAATTTAATGTTAAAAAATTCAAGTTTACTTACCCCAGATACTGATTAAATTTTTTTATTTGATGAATTTTTTTTCAAAATTCTGAATAAAAGGCTATCTTCGGGAGCCCCAGACAGTGATGTTTGCATGTCAATGTCCATGAGCAAAAAGGACTGGCAAACAGGATATCCTGGTCATGTGACCTCTTAAATTGTATTTTCTTAAAAGTTAAAGCCCCCTTTTCACAACTAACTGTAAAAAAATTGATTTTATATCACAGCTTTTAAAAAAAATTAAGATAAAGTAATTGTTGCCATATGGCAACGCTATGCAATAGAGGGATATTATTTTATTATAACATTTAATAGGCTATATTTAGAAGACGCTTTTAGGCAAAAAAAGGAACAAAGCTGAATGTGGAGCGCACACTGCATGGCACGGAGGCGCGGGCACGAACACTTCCATTTTCCTATCAACAGTGGAGACAACTTAAAATAGGCTACTCTATCATTTCTGGTCATACAGAAAATAATAATACTTTATTCTCAACTACTTTTATTTGTGTAAACTCACAATAACAATAAAACGTTGTGGTTTTGTAAAATAAAAGAAAACAATCAGACGCACTTTCTTGATCTCCGTAAACTGGAGCGCGAGAACTGAAACAAAATATAGCCTATATGTAGGCTAAAGCTTCAAATGTCCACTTTAAAACGAACAAATTCGAATCGAAAGCTAATACCTTCTGATTAATCCGTATGAAAGGTGCATTTCTCTCTAAAAGCGCTGCTTAACAGCGGAGATGGAGATGTGATTTTAGCCAAAACAATATTTATTAATAATATTAATGGCTCTTCTCATTCAGCACTGCGGGAAAAACATAAATTCCAGGTTCTAATTTGGCCTTAGAAAACCAGTAAAATCGACACGTTTTCCATATTAATTTGTGAATATTTTAAATGCTTAATAAAGGGGCAAAAAGTCATAAAATGAAAATTCGTCGATATTTACTTTTTTGCGCAGCAGCTGGTGTAAGTTCAAATTTAAAATGTTGGTGTTCAAATTTGCGTTTTAAAAAGGACAACAACCGTTCATTTTTCGTTTTTCAATTACGGGTTAAAAATGGAAAAATGAATGGACACAAAAGTAGCCTACATGGATCGTTTGGACAGAATGCGAGACAGAGTTCTTTATTAAATTCATTAAAGAAACAATAATTAGCCTATAGGAATATTCTAAATCTCAAAGAAATGCCACATTCAAAACCTCGGAGCAGAAATGAGGGCGAAACACCCAGAAACTCTTTAGGCTATGTGTCGTTCGCATTATAAGGGTCTTTCCCTGCCATTAATGCTTGGATAACACGCCACGCTCCTTCCTTTAATAATAATAATAATTTCTAATGCGGTGGCTGTGATATTATATAAACCAACGTCCGTTGCCGTGATTTTTGAGATTTATAATTATAGTTTGTTTTATTTCGTGAAATATCAATCTTATCAAATTAGCCTTTATGTATTAGCTAGCATTATACCAGCATAATAATAATATTGATGATAATAATAATAATAATAATAATAATATAAGGATATTTCGTCTTAAAAGTAGGCTACTGCAGCCAGGCCATCAGCCACCTAATACCCTGAACAGATGCAACACGATTTCCTGCACGGCGGATCGGCACATGTTGAAATGCTAACACAAATATAAAATATAGAATAGTAGCAGAAAATGTACAATTAATTTAAATATTAACTATATCATTAATAATTATTCCAAACACAAATCATCTGAAAGACGAGGTTAGTCTCTAATAGTAATTTTTATAAAAAATAAAATACATTTAAAAAAGTTGTAAATCAGGATAGCTGCAGAATGATTTTGTTTCATTATTTGGACATATAGCCTACAGTAAAAAATAAAAAATGTAATTGTTTTTGTTCAGTATGTTACAGTCACTCAGAAGAGTTGCGCAACTGCATAATCAAGGTCAGTGAGAGAGATTGTTTCTGCTTCTGTATCAAGTCTTCATGTCAGGTCCAGCCGGAGGACTTTGTCCACATCACAGACAATAGGCCTAATCTCTGCAGGCAAAGGGAAAATCCAGTTCCAGCCTTGACAACATTCTCCACACCTCCGCTCACGAGAGAGAGAGAGAGAGAGAGAGAGAGAGAGAGAGAGAGAGAGAGAGAGAGAGAGAGAGAGAGAGAGCCCGCCCGACCAATTTATTATTATTTTACTATAGTAAAACTGTTAGCCTATATTCGTCTGTCTGTCATCTATCCATCTTTACTTATTTATTGTGTTATTCAGTTTATAATGAAGTTTATAATAACTGCATCCAATTTCTAATTTTTGTCATTTTGTCATCATTTTATTTGATTAGTTGTGCCAGTTGTGCTCATATTTTTATTTTAAGGACTTAAATGATTTTTTTACATAATTGATATCGATTATTTAATTATCTTGTATAGGCTACCAAATGTCATCTCTGGGGAAAAAAATGAGAAATGGGCTAAGATAGGCTACGGACATTCACTTAGCCAAATGTAACATAGCCTATAACTCTCTGTTAATAGACACGGGGGGATAATTCGAAGTCGAAGATAAATAATTCATAACTCTGAAACAACATCAAATCGTATTGATTCCAAATGCTACGGTATTTTGATTTATTGCATATAATGGCAGACTGTCGCGCTACTCGCGAAGCAACAAACTCATGACAAACTTAAATAAAGTAAAAAATAACTATTTTCAACGTATACAACCCACCGTAATATGTTTAACAGTGTTTATTAAAACCGAAAGTAGCTATGTTTTGTGCTGTTTGTTTTCACGTCTCTGTATTTAATATACGATGCGCATCACGGGCGTGCACCCAATAACTGAAGATGCTGCAGGTGACGTAGGCTCATCGTATCCATTAGGTAAGAGCTCGTTCACAATCTCATGAATAAATACAATACAACGAAGGTGTGCATCACCACATTAATAGTCATGAGAATGATTACAAACAGTTACGACAGGCAGTGTCAACGTGACACAACACCTTTATTTTATTTGAATTATTCATGATAGAGTGACGCAAGCACTACGCTGAGCATACCTCATCAGACAGCCATCATAAGCCAACAACACTGACGGAAGGGTAACTTGCAGGAAACTGAATAGATAGATCACGAGTGTAATCTCCAAATCTATCCAAACATTGGCGAGAATATAGCATAATAAAGGGTGTAATGTAGTATAATTTGTAAAGTGTAGTGTGCGTGTTGTAATATAAATAACTTTGTAATATGTGTTTGTGTGTGTGATGTAATATAATGTGCAAAGTGTAGTGTGTGTGTAATATAAATAACTTTGTTATATATATTAACTTCGAAAAACACCACAAAACAATGCACTATATCTCAGATTCATAAGGCTTAATGGTGTTATCAGAAGGGGCTCTCTAACAAATGCATAGAGGTTAAATTCTAAAAAGATGCTTTAGAAATATGGTAGGCCTATAAGTGTCCATGAAAATACTGTTTGGAGAAATGTGTAATTATCCTTACATAATTTCTATCGTGATTGTGAAAATGGTCATGCCTTTCAGGGCTTGATTAGTTATAGTTAACTTAACTGTCTAAATAGGCCCATTTAAAATAATTATTATATGTAGTTGTATCCTATATTCTGAAAAGACATTGTTCAACATGTAGTCTATTTTCACATTAAAAACGGCTTTTTACAAGTTTAATCTAATTAGGTTCTGTGTGTTTGAGCAAGAGCACCAAACCAGTAGGTGGTGCTAATGTCTAATAATTTACGTGTTAACACGTAATGATGTGTTGACGTGTTAACACGTAAATTGCGTGTTTACGCGTAATTTGCGTGTTAACACGTAATTACGTGTTTACACAACAGTTTCACACGTTTTGGCCCTTTTGGCCTTCCATTGGGTATCTGACTACCACCACACGCCCGGCCCAACACATTAACTGTAATTATGAACCCAAGCCCGATTTAAACCTTACCATTTTTTTAATAGGCCTACGTGGGCCGTTATAACCAGGGGCGGCACCAGAGAATTTTTTTAACGCAGGTGCTGAGGGGTTGCTAGATATATTATATATACATAGTATTAATAAATGAGCAAACATAGGCCACTTAATATTTAATAATCAATTATTTTAATTATCACAATTAAAGTAGGCTATTAATTTTATTCAATTGAACAAGCAACATTCAGCATTCAATCAAATATTCTTATAGATTTATTATTATTAAAGGTCCCATTCCATGGATTATTTTTATTATTTTATAATGTTTCCAGGGCTGCCCTTATAAGGTTAGTATGTTTTTTAGATCAAAAAATGTTATAATTTAGAAATAAAAGGCATATTTCCTAGCCTGATTTCATTCCCTGATTTGAACACTCTGTTTGAGGGGGCGTGTCTGCTGTGAGACTTCAGTGTAAACGCCCTCTGCTGTGATTGGCTGACATGCTTGCATATGAAATATCTGGCATTACTTGTGGAACTATCTGGAAAACTTTTACTATTACAGCTATTATACGTTTTTACTATTACAGCTATCTGGATTAACGAATCATGAGAAGTTTTTTTTAAGTATTTAGATCTATTACCATCACATAAAAGTTTGCAGTGATTAGCACTGAGCAGATGACAGTCTGTTGGTCGCGTGAAAGATCTTATCATTGCAACGCAGTTTCTGCACTATCACTAATGATTTCACCAATGCAAACATGAGGTAAGTACAGTAAGAGCTTCGTTGTGCAGTGTAACAGCGTCATTGATTTCATAACGAGTTTTGGCAAGTGTCCAGATAAACTCGCGCTGTGTGATTGATAGCTTGGGCGATTGGAAAGGGATTGTTCTTTGATCGCTTTCTGTATATTAATCACAGTTTAAGTAAGATTATTTTCATCCTACTAAGAGAAACGAACGATGTGAAGAGTGATCGCTACTTCCATATTAAATCACTACTTAGGCTACCGCTTGCTGGAATAGCCTATAGTTGAAATAGTCCCCTTCGTCAGTATGAAACGCTGAGAGAAGTCTGCTTGATATTATTCCAGGTTAGAAAAACAGTCTGTGGTGAAATGGACAGAGCAAACTAACAACTTCGAATTAAACTTTTGCGGTATCCGATTATAGATAAACATCAACCACGTCTGTTGACATTTCGCCATCAATACGCCTGTGTTCCTGTGGGCGGAGGTTACGGTTCTAGTGACATCATTAAAGCAGGATGTAGAGGGGTGTAGTCCAATCCAGCCGTTTTTTGTAGTCAACTTCTGTTAAATAAAATATCTCGCTTGGCATTGAACTTTGAGCTTTATAATTTTACAGATATTATTTATACTCTAACAACAACATTACACACTAACTAAAGTTTGAAACATGGGATCACATAGAACGGGACCTTTAATAATGATAATTAATAATAATAATTAGCCTAATTATTTCAACATATCTCGTTATTTCGTAATATGTAGCCTACATAATATGTGTGCGTGCAACAAGCAAGATGTGCATTTGTAAATCCGGTGACGCGCATGCATTGATTTTTATTAATAAACAGTGTCCGCTGCAAAGATTAAGTTGACGATCGCCATCTCCGTAGTGAACGCGCCTATAGAGAGAAATGCACATCATTACATAATCAGAGAGTAGCCTATTTCTTTTCGTTTTGAATTGTTTCGTTTAAAGACATTTCAAGCTTTCTATATTTCTCATGTCTGTAAGGCATACACTGAGTTTCAGTTAAGTTAGGATGAGATGCGCTCCAGTTCACGTGCAATGCAAGTGACCGCGCGGACGCCTCCATGATTATAATGTCTGCTATATTTGCTGCTTATTTATACAGGCAATTGGTTGATGAAAAAAACATTAAAATTAAGATACAATTTATACAAAACGAAATTCACTTTAAAGAAAGGTTTTTTACAAAGCAAATCTTAATTAAGTGGTCAAAATCATGTCTGACCCGCTCCATATCTCTCGATAGCCTATATTGCGCATCCTATCTTACTCATGCTGTTAACTTTTTTATATTCAACATAGATGAAAACAATAAATATATATTTTTTAATAATATTTTAATGAAACTAAATTAGCTTATTTAATGGCTACAACACGTATAGGCTTACAGACTCTCTATTTGTACAAATTGCTGCACATTCATTTGAATTGTGCACGTTGAAAGGCATTTGTTTGTGCATAAAACATATCTGTGACTGCAACATTTATCAAGTTAACGGATAATTGTGCGTGCATTTATTAATTATTATCTTAATGAATAATGCAACAAGGATGAAGAATATGAACTGCGTTGTTTGTTTATTCAGAATGGAATGGATCGCAAATGGATCCGAATGAAGAAACGTAAAAAAATATATATATACCCTATATAAAAAAAAAACGTGAACTCCCTCTGTATCAACAATGTGCCCTGAGACGATGGACATCAGCTAGCTTCAGGGTGGGTAGGACATTGGAATCTGTTTACAGACCTGCTGTGGTTTAGCAGCTAGTAAACGCATTATTATCGAGATGATCGAGTCATCATTTATACAGTTTATATGGTCGGAGTGGTGGCTAGCTTGTGGAGTTTGACAAAAGTGCTTCCAACGTGTTTACGTTAGCTGCTAGCTCTTTCCCTATCGTTTGGTATCTAGCTTGATTTTGTTACTCAATTTCAATGAATGAGTGTCTCAGTTTTGTTGAACGCTATAAAGCCTAACGTTACACGTTATATGTGCGTGTAAGTGAATATGTATGTTTTGTGTATGTGACAACGTTACATCCAGCCCTTTGCTTAGCTTGCTATAACTTGCTATCATGATAACAGTTAACATAGTTCTCTGTCCTCTGCCTTGACGTGAGCGTTTCAGCGCCCTGTCTCTGCGGTAACATAGAATCGGTGGTGTTACTACTTGCCATTGGTCTATCGGTCTGCCCTGAACTACAGCCTGAAAAGTTTAACATTGATGGAATGGCCTCAGGTTTAGCCTAACCCTCACCAGTGAACCTGTTGTATTTAAAGTACAACTCTCTAAATAGTCTGTCGCTAAAAAAATGCTCACTACGGACTCGAAATCCAGGGGCTGCATGCAATGGCTGCTCTGCTAGTGTTGGTTAGCAACGGAGTAGCTTACCATTCCAGTGACATAGCCGAATTTTGAAATCCAACATGGCGGCGCCCGTGTAACAACAACAACATTTTCAACATACCATTTATCCCTTTTAAAAAATTCTGCCACTTTAAAAATTGTACCAATGAGAATAAATAAAACACATCTGTTACATCACCTTTACTCAAAATTCCAGTTCAGTTCATCTTTAAACCTACCATCCCCTCGCTGCCATGGAAGGCGCCGTTGGGGGCTAAAAACACCAAACACCGGTGATTTTGCCGCAGCGGTAATAGGCATTTTGGTTGACTACTACTGTGCATGCTTGTGTTCTTGCTGAAGAAGCTATGAGCCACTTTTATTTCTTTATTTATTATCTACTTGAATGTATTTTTATTTGATTTCTTAATTTTACTTCTTTATTTCTTTCTTATGCTATGATGCTTGTCTGTTGTCTGATTAAGACTTTTCATATTTTGTACCAGGCCATTTATGGTTGTTTATATTGTTCAATAAAGTTCTTGGTAAAAGAAAAAAAAAAGAAGAAGAAGAGGCTACTGAGCGTATTTTTGGCCCTGTCCCAAATGGCACACTTCATGAGCACTTTCGGTCCAGGGGGTCAATCCAGCGCTCGAATTCCGACCCCCGGGAGCCGCCATTGGCTAACAAGCCTTCACCTGCTGTTAGCATTCCATTGACTCCCATTCATTTTGGCGTCACTTTGACAGCAAATAAGTTCACATCTGAGGCGTTTAAAGACTCCATTTGTCCATTGTTTATTTCTAAAGAAACACGACACTGTATAAAAGGCTCCATTACCGTGTATCTTACGTTATGGCCCCGTAGAAGCAGTTTTTGTAAAAGTAGGCTAACGATTGCGTCATAAACACGCGACTCTCTGGAAATTACTGTATACTGCCCTACAAAGGCAAAAGACCTTAAGTCGCTAGAGTGTGGAACTGAGAAAAATGACTTTAAAGATTTTTAGTTGTCCCGCCAAATTAATTATAGGTAGGACACTGGAAATCTGGCAAATAGATGTTTTAGTAATGGAAATTATATACATAAAAAAATCTTGAGCTCAAACTTGACTTTTGACCACTATTTTAAAGTTACTGTACTCTGCCTTTGTATTGTCAGCAAAAAGTGAGAAGTCATGCCAAGGCAAAAGGCAGTAACTTCCACATTATCAATATTTAGTTGCTGATCACCATTAACAAAATCATTATAGTACACATCTGTATAAAATCTAGTGATCATGGCATTTATTTTGTATGATTTACAATTATTTATAGCCATCTACTTATTGCTATCCTGTGCTTTGGTTGCATTCTGATGGCATTATTAATACATTTGACATGACAAAATACCTCCTATTAGTCCAGCGTTGACTCGACCGCGTTTAGGGCGGGGCTGAAGGCGAAGTTTTGGCACTCTGTCAGCTAGTTTGCCGAGCTTTAATTCTTGGTTGTATTCATCTGATACGGCAATGTGTAACGTTTTTCTGTCAACTCTGCATAATCCTTCGCGATCGATATCGCACGTTTGTCGATGGAGCAGACCATACTAAATGTTCTGACCGCTCTGAGGACATCAGAAGTTAGAGCGACTGATGGCAGCTGTACAAAGTACACAGGCTACACCGTAATTTTAATTTTAATGGACATTAAAACAAAGGCAGATAACCGTACAATCTGGTAGGTAGCATTATTTGATTGAACACCGGCACAGTAACTTCATATTGACGCGCGGCTAAACAAAGGCAGAACACCGTAACTCGTAATTTGAGCGTTCCAAAACAAAGCCAAAGAGCGGTAACTGATGTTACGGTGTTCTGGCTTGGTTTCTCATGGGCTTTTGGAAGTTACTGTTAAGACAAATCATTATTTTCTCGAAAAAAAAACGGAATTGATTCAAGATACTTATCCACATGATAAAGAAGGTCTTGAATGTGCCAAAAATATAAATAACTCATTTTCGACCAAATACGAAGTTACGGTCTTTTGCCTTTGCACGGCAGTATAGACAGGAGGAGAAGCTTGCAGTCAATCGGGGTGACGTGGAGGTATAAAGTCCGATAAAGTCAAGGGAGAAGCCCATAGAGGATCATAAAGTTGCTCCTGCTCCTAGCTCATGGACAGCTCCTACTCACACTCTCCGTCTCTGCAAGATTCGGAAGGGAATGATTCAGATTTCTCTTGGCACAGCTACTAGAAGACTTACAACGGTCATACGGGTTGCTCACGTCACATCTACATCGTCAAGCTTAGTTTGAGTCTGCGCAGTTCGCTCGGCCATCAGGAAGTGAGTGCTTCTAATTTGCTTCACTTCTCTCCGTTGAAACCTATGGGGTCGCTGTGTCCATTTTATATACTGTCTATGTTTCGGTCTTATGGACTTACAATGGCTGCCGCATGCGCATGTCCGTTAAGTCCGTGACACCGCAGTGTGTCCCGTTTCTCATTTGTATATCTCAGAAGGGTGCTTGCGAGCGCCCCCATGTGGTAGATTTGCGCCCTTGATGCGCACTTTTGCCAAGCCCGGGCTGATGCGGACTCCACAGCAGACTTCTTCCCGACAGTCAAAGCGGCATTACGTCACGAAAGTGCGGACTCAGAGGAAGACCGCAAGTGCTTAGGGTGCCATCTGGGACAGGGCTATTGTATACAGCTCGTAATGTTTATGCGCATGCTCCAAGTGTTCTTCTCTGTATTTAGTGTATCTCTGTGGCAGAATTGCAGCGCCACATACTGGTCTGGCATGTATAGTACATCGTTTTGAGTCGGCTTCAGTGGTTTCAGAGTGTGTACGCAGATATTTCTTGAGATGACGAACTGTTTAAGGAATTTTGTTTTGAATGATGAAAAAAAAAAGATAGGGAAAAGAGAAAGCTCTGGCTTCGTGTGGATGTGGCCTAAGTCTTGGTCTTGATTTTGACCTTGGTCTTCTTGACTAACCTCTGTCATCTATAATCTCAAACAATGGGTCTCAATCTCTAATAATTACTCTCATGAAAAAATGAGCAGCACGTGTGAATTTGTTCTTAAAGGGGTGGTTCAGGATTTTCAACATCGGACCTCATTTTCAAGTGAGCCTGTTTGTCATTCATCAGTGGAGACAGTTTTCAAAAAAATTCATCCAGTCCTTACTTTTGGATAGTTCGCTGGTGCTAGGCTAGCGCGAGTCAACGGTAGATGCGTTAGCCTGCCATTAAAAACAGTTTTACCCACTCCACAGTACACCAAAAGCAAATAAATTATATTACGCCAGACTATCGATGTAAATGTCTGTTGAGAGAATAATGTTAGAATTCAAACTACACTTGCATCTCAATGATCGCATTACATTTACAGGAACTAGTTTCTCAGCAGTGGCGGAATTTTACTTTGCTCCGGTTAGTACTGCGCCGAAAAGTAAACACAGAAAAGAAGCGCACTACAGTCGGGACGTCTAGCTAGCTAGTAGTAGTCTCGGTTGCCTAGGTAACTTAATATCACTCAGCCGCTGCTGTAGACTGTGCTAATAAACACAGGGAACAAAGTATAACTATTGCAATGCGATGAAAGGGTAGTTTGATTTCTAACATTATTCTCTCAACAGACATATCGGTAGTCTGGCGTTATAATTGATTTGCTTTTGATGTACTGTGGAGTGGGTAAAACTGTTTTTAATGAACCAATCTAAATCATGTATCCTGTTACTGAATGATGGTGATAGTCAAATACCAACTGTAACACAATTCAATGTGGTAGATTCCTTTATTTATTTAGGAATTAAAATAACGGCGAATGTAGATCATATATCTTTGGTTAATTACCAACCTCTTTTGAACACGGTCTCTAAATTTATTGAACGGTGGAAAAATCTACCTATATCGCTAATTGGACGTGTAAATATAATAAAAATGAGCGTACTACCTAAAATATTATATCTGTTTCAAAATATTCCTCTCTGCCCTCCAACCTCCTTTTTTACAATACTTCGGAGATCATTCACTGACTTCATATGGAATAATAAAAGAGCTCGTGTTCGGTTATCATTATTATACTTGCCTTATAATAGGGGTGGTCTTCAGTTTCCGAATCTACAGTGGTACTACTGGGCAGCACAGTTACGATCGACCTTATATTATTTCTCATCTGAACATTGTGCATCTTGGGTGGATATTGAATCTTTCTTCATAAAGTCAAAATTACCCCTTAATCTATACCTCTATTCGGCAGACATTAAATCCCTCAGAAAAGATAAAGACGTTCTATCTTTTAACTAGTGGTGGGCCGTTATCGGCGTTAACGCGCTGCGTTAACGCGAGACTCTTATCGCGCGATAAAAAAAATATCGCCGTTAATCTATTCCCCAAGTTGGGTTGGGAGATGATGACGCAATCTACCCGCGGCCGCGAGGTAAACCCGGCTGCAACGCATATTCGTCGTCATCTTAAGTAAACACGGCTGAAAGTGAAAGCTGCAACATCCATTATTTGGACTTGGTTCGGATTTAAGCCGTCCGACAAACAGCAGCAAACTATAGACAGAGTGTGTGGGGTAACGGTTCGGTAAGTTAACACACGACTAATCCGTTCTACCACCTCAAATTCAAAACGAAACATATCACTGAATACCAGCGCGCGCGTATTATTCTCATTCCAATATATCTTAGTGGTGTAACGTCAACACATAATCTCTGTCTACGCCCGATTTTAAGAATCGTTGTTGTGTTTCTTTTTAACTGAAAAGACATCAGTTAGACAATATTATCAGTTAGACAATATTATCACTTTAAATTTGGGGTTTCATAAGCTCAAAGCTATAATAAACATTAGACCTACTTAAGTCTCTGCAGCTAGTGTACTTAAATTTGATTTATCTGCAAAATTATGTTGTATACTCACAGTTTTGCACAATATATGTTCTCAAAACTACATATACCCTTTAAAAAAAATACATTTAGCAGTTGTTTAGCAGGGTCTGTGTAACCTGTTCTGAAATGGTTTTATTATAATATCGTTATCGCAAGAGGCTGCAATGTATATCACAATATAGATTTGAGGCCATATCGCCCATCCCTAATTGATAGCCTATAGTAGTTGATAATAACATAGGCCTACCTAATGTTGCCTACGGACGGTAACAGTACAGTAGTAACCTTACAGTCAATGAGTAGAACAGCTTTCTCAAGCAGTTTGTGATGCATTTTGGAAACAGGAGATGAGCCCCTGGTCTAATGCGCCACCTGGCTTGAGAAACCCGTTCTTTTATAGTCATTATTTGGGTAGCACACATATTCTGAATGCCTTCGGCAGAATTCAAATGAGCCATTTTAATCTAGATTAATCTAGATTAATTTCAAAATTAATCTAGATTAATCTAGATTAAAAAAATTAATCTATGCCCACCTCTACTTTTAACCCTATCCTCATTAATACAATTAACGTCTGGTGTGATGTATATAAATATCTAGGGCAGTGCAATACTTTATCATGTTTTACTCCAATATGGGGAAACAAGCGTTTTAAACCAGCTAGATCTGACCCTGGATTTAAGATGTGGTTTGATAAAGGGTTACAGAAAATTGAGGAATTCTATAGGGAAAAGGATCTAATGTCCTTTGCCGAAATTGTAGCGCAATTTGATATTCCCAAAAAACATTTTTTTAAATTCCTTCAATTTAGGAGCTATGTTTCTTCCTATCAAGGTGCAAAGCTTACAAAACCTAATAAGACACCTCTTGAAGAACTGTTATCAAAATCTGCCCAAACTAAAGGTTTAATATCTATGTTTTATAAAATGTTAGAATCACACTCTAAAGAATCATCAGAATCTAAATTGGCTTCCTGGAGAGAAGATTTAAATGTAAACATTCCCTCGGATGTTTGGGATGGAATATGTACGAAAGCTCATGTACAAACAGTTAATAGTAATCTTAAATTAATTCAGTACAACTGGATTATGAGAAGTTACATTACTCCAGTTAGGTTAAATAAAATTAACCAGAATATCCCAGATACGTGCATCAAGTGCTCAGATGATAAAGGTACACTTTTGCATTGCATGTGGAACTGCCCAAAGGTGCAGGAGTTTTGGAAGGAGGTGGCTATATTTATTTCTCAGATGGTGTCTATAAATCTACCAATGAAACCCGAAATTTTTATTTTGGGAATTATTCCTGAGAATACTGTGGACCATGGCAGAACTCGTAAACTTGTTGATATTAGTATCCTTCAAGCAAAGCGTCTAATAGCCTTGTATTGGAAGAAAGTGGAAAAGCCATCTATCGTACAGTGGATCAATAACATGTCCTTCTGTTTAGCTATGGAAAAGATAACTTGTATCTTGAAAGGTAAAATTTCTTCTTTTGAGAAAATTTGGACACCCTTTATATCCTTTATATCAAATTCGGATTTTGGGAATGTACTAAATAAGACAGGAGAAGACAAGCTAACTTGACACTTGACCTATCTTATTTATCCCCCTTTTCATATTTTTTATTTTTTATTTAAAGAAAACATTGTTAAATAATGATTTGTTGTATGCCTTCTATGCGTGTTTTGTATTTTCAACTTCCCCTTCCTACTGTATTACTTTCTGGAATAACCTGTAATAATAATAATAATTCGTTACATTTATATAGCGCTTTATCTGAGACCTCAAAGCGCTTTACATAGAAGGGGGGAATCTCCTCAACCACCACCAATTTTATTATTATTATTTTTTATATATATATGAAAAGATGTAACCATAATATTGTTGTATTACATTGTTATATTTTGATACATCTCAATAAAAAGATTGTTAAAAAAAACAACAAAAAACAACAACTGTTTTTAATGGCAGGCTAACGCATCTACCATTGACTCGCGCTAGCCTAGCACCAGCGAACTATCCAAAAGTAAGGACTGGATGAATTTTTTTGAAAACGGTCTCCACTGATGAATGACAAACAGGCTCACTTGAAAATGAGGTCCGATGTTGAAAATCCTGAACCACCCCTTTAAATGAATGCCCACAAATAGTTTTAAATTAAATGGACCAATTCCCATGGTTATCTGTGTCAAATTAAAATATTTTTATTTTTGCATTTCACAAGCAAACATTGTTTATGAATCATTGACAGAAATTATTTCACTTTCATTGTTGTAGAAAAACAGGTTGT
Source organism: Squalius cephalus (assembly GCF_949319135.1). Taxonomy (NCBI): domain Eukaryota; kingdom Metazoa; phylum Chordata; class Actinopteri; order Cypriniformes; family Leuciscidae; genus Squalius; species Squalius cephalus. Next base: position 8,287,097 of record NC_137122.1, read on the forward strand.
AAACACAGGGTCAAATCAAGTAACCAGGAAATATAACCTGAGAAATTTATTTTGAAGTACAACACAGACTGACACACCTCAACAGGACACCAAACCAACCTTAACCTTAACCAACCTTAACCTTAACCAGTGTTAATCAAATGTAAACATCTTGTTTTATTTGTCTAGATTCTCTGCTCACTCTGGACCTTCAGCTTCAAGAGGTGCATCATGGGAAGCATTTAAACACTGCTTTTCGTTTCCTTTTTAAAAAATGTATTTGCAAAACAAATGCATATTTGTTCCTTTTAATTTTGTGCCTTTTCAGCAGCATTAGGTTAAAGAGAAACAAGTATAAACCATCATACATTATTAGAATGACAACCACAAATATAAATTTAAGCAGGTCCATGTTCAGTTATGATAAATTATCTTAATCTCTTTGGCTCATGAGGAGCGGTAAGCCATCTACCCAATCCTTTCCAGTTTCTACACAAAAGATACGGATCATAGACTTCAGGGTCTGGTGAAAGCGTTCTATCGCCCCCTGTGACTCGGGGTGATAAGCACTAGACATGTGATGCTTTATTCCCAACTCCTTCAACATCTGTCCAAAAACCTTTGAAGTGAAATTTGACCCCTGGTCAGTTTGAATTACTCTGGGCAAACCAAATGTGGTGCAAAACTTTACGACCTCCTTCAGCACCATCTGTGCTTTCAACGAACGCAACGGTACAGCTTCTGGGTAACGGGTTGCAGTACACATTATTGTTAAAATATACTGATGCCCATGTTTTGACTTCGGGAGAGGTCCTACACAGTCAATTAGCAGTTTTTCAAAGGGCCCTCCTATAACAGGTATTGGATTAAGAGGAGCTTTTGGGACAGTTTGGTTTGGTTTGCCTGCACGCTGGCAGACATCACATGAACAGCAGAAATTAGACACACTGGATTTTACCCCAGGCCAGTAGAAATGCTTAGTGATCCCCTGAAATGTTTTAGTGACACCGAGGTGTCCAGCGAGAACATTTTCATGTGCCAATTTTAACACTTGGGAACGATAACTGGAAGGTAGAACGATCTGGAAAACTGTTTGCCAATCGTACCTTTCTGAAGACTTTGGCTCCCACTTACGCATTAAAAACTCATCATCCCAAAAGTATCCTACCCACGCTACTAAGAGATCGCAATTGTCAACTGCAGCACTAATGCACTTTGCGAGAGTAGGGTCCGATTTCTGCGCAACAACCAGATGTTCCTTTCCAAACACAGGAGGATCAGTGGTGGGCTGGGACTCATGACTAGACACCATTTCAGTCTCGACTGACAACTCGCACTCCACCGGATTAGGCTGCACAGATAGGAAAGAGTCTGAAAGACCAACAACATCTTGAAACTTTCGTGACTGGGACCTAGTAACAGCACACGCAGGAAAAGCTAGGGGAAATTTTCCAGAAAGATCAACTGAGCTGCACACAACTGGTTCACTGACAACAATTGGATTGGGAAAGACATTACCACCTGCAAGATCATTTCCCAATATAAGACTGACGTTGTCTACTGGCAATTTTTTACATACACCCAACTGAACCAAGCCCGTAACAAGGTCAGACTTTAAGTTAACAGTGTGATGGAATACTAACACAGATCATTTCGATGCCACGAACAAGGACATTTTCACCAGTGTATGAAGCATCAGAGAAAGGCAAAACACCATCCAGAATGAAGGACTGAGCCGACCCAGTATCTCTCAAAATCCGCACGCACTCAACTACAGAACTGTCAGCCAAAGACACATAACCAGTCAGAAGAAATGGTGAATAGGACGCGGTGTCAGTGGCACATAAGTCGGGAACAGATTGTACGAGTGCAACATTTTTAGGTCTTGCATTTGCAGTCTTCTGTTTCCAAGCCCGACAGTCAGAGATTATATGGCCAGGATCAAGACAGTAAAAGCAGACTATCTTTCTTTCCACATCTTTTGAGACAGTTTTACCCCCACTAAGCTTACTGACATTACCACGGGCTGTGTCCCGAACCACAGACTCAGTAGCTGAGGAAGTTTTTGTTTGACGACCCGTGGAAAAGACGGTTCGGTGGGTGATCGCAAACTCATCTGCAAATACCGCGGCATCTGAAAGCTTTGATACTTTTTGTTCATTCAAATGAACTACAACACCTTCCGGTACACAAGTCTTGAAGTCTTCCAGTAAGACCAACTCTTGCAACTCTTCATAAGTTGAAGTCTTACTGGCAAGACACCACTTTTCAAAAAGTGATTTCTTTTCTCTCGCGAATTCAACATAAGTTTGTTTGGCTTGCTTTGAACATGCTCTAAATTTTTGCCGATATGCCTCCGGCACTAACTCGTATGCCCTTAAGACTGCTGTTTTCACAGTGTCATAGTCCAATGACTCCTCAATTGGCAAAGCCGCACACACCTCCTGTGCTTTGCCAACCAGGTTACACTGAAGCAGTAGAGCCCACATATCCTTCGGCCACTTCAATTTAAAGGCGACACGTTCAAAAGCGACGAAATAAGAGTCTACTTCTGCTTCACGAAAAGGAGGTACCAACTTGATGTACTTGCCCATTTCAAAGTCAGATTTAGACTCAATAAGATCAGTAGGGAAAGGCGAAATAGGAACTTGTCGATCACGAAAGGTTTGCGCCTCAAGATCAAGCCTACGCAGTTGAATGTCGCGGTCAGCTTTAATTTCAAGAGCTCTCAGACGAAGCAGCTGTGTCTCATGCTTTTGCTTTCTTAATGCCAGATTAAGCTCTTTTAATTTAAGCACCACTTGAGGATCTTGATAAGATTCTTTTTTTACACTACTTCCTGAACTTGAATCACTGGATTCAACTTCTGTGTTAATTTCGGTGTCGACCACATGCTCTACCATCGGTTCTGGAAAGATACCTACCCCAGCCAATTTCTTATATAGTTCATCTTTTATTACCTGTTTTTGTGCTGTCCTAGCAACCGCTACATTATAAAAGTCAGCAATTAGAAGCAGGTCTTTCTTTCTACAACGATTGAATTCCTCCAACGTAGGAGACAGCGTAAACTTGATCAAATCGAAATCCATATTTATCAACAATATGCGACTTCCTCACCCACCAAAGTTTAAGGCAGCCAAACAAAATTATGCTTTCACCAGACCCTGAAGTCTATGATCCGTATCTTTTGTGTAGAAACTGGAAAGGATTGGGTAGATGGCTTACCGCTCCTCATGTTTGCTACAAGGGAATCTGTTCAAGAGTCACAAGGGTTTAGTCCTGCTGAGCTTGTGTTTGCTCACACTGTTCGAGGCCCCTTAAAATTGTTAAAAGAACAGTTAGTAGGTAAGGATAAGGCATCTGTCTCTGTTCTAGATTATGTCAGTTCTTTTCGTGACCGTCTGCACAAAGCTTGTGAACTGGCAAAGACCCATCTAGCCACGGCACAGTCTAAGATGAAATCTTGCTTTGACAAAAACGCAGTACAGCGCAGTTTCCAGCCCGGTGAGTCTGTACTTGTGTTACTTCCTGTTCCTGGCTCAGCTTTTCAAGCTAAGTTTTCTGGGCCATATGCCGTTGAACGGAAACTTAGTGACACAGATTATGTTGTGAGTACCCCTGATCGCAGACGAAAGAAAAGAGTATGCCATGTTAATATGTTGAAGCATTATGTTGCACGTGAGGTTAAACCATCTCTTCCCTCTGTATCAGTGTCTAAACCCTCTGTTTCAGTAGAGTGTACGGTAGGTCCTGCCTGTGAAGAGTTATTTCTGGCTGAAACGCAAACTCCTGAAGTGCGTTTGAACAATTCTGCTATAACGGCTACTCTAGATTCACATTTGTCCTATTTGCCTAAAAATCACAGAGTGGATGTTGTAAGGTTGTTACGAAAACATCCTGTCCTGTTCTCTGATGTTCCTGGAAGAACCCACGTGTTGTCTCATGACATTGATGTAGGTAGTGCTGTTCCCATCAAACAGCACCCATACAGAGTGAACCCTGCAAAGCGAGAGATCATGAAAGCCGAAGTGGATTACCTGCTTAGAAATTCACTGGCGGAACCCAGTCAAAGTCCCTGGAGTTCTCCTTGTCTGTTAGTACCAAAGTCGGATGCTCCCTTTCGTTTTTGTACAGACTATCGAAAGGTAAATAGCGTCACCAAGCCTGATTCCTTTCCCCTACCACGAATGGAGGATTGCGTGGATAGAGTTGGTGCTTCAAAGTTTGTCTCCAAGTTGGATCTGCTAAAGGGCTATTGGCAGGTTCCGTTAACAGCACGTCCACGTGAGATCTCTGCATTTGTAACCCCGGACAACTTCCTGCAGTACAATTGTATGGCCTTTGGGATGCGAAATGCTCCAGCAACATTCCAACGTCTGATGCAAAAAGTTTTAGCAGGTTTGCCTAATTGTGAAGCTTACCTGGATGACATTGTAGTCTATTCAAGTGAATGGGAAGACCACCTCTGTAGTTTGGAAAGTCTGTTTAGCAGATTGAGTGATGCTCAGCTAACCCTGAATCTGGCCAAGTGTGAATTTGCTAAAGGTGTGGTAACTTACCTTGGGAAAAAAGTGGGTCAGGGTTATGTAAAACCTGTTACAGCTAAAGTAACTGCCATTGTTGAATTTCCTACACCTAGTACCAAGCGTCAGTTACGCCGGTTTTAGGTATGGCCAGGTACTATAGAGGTTTTTGTAAAAACTTTGCAACGTTAGTGTCTCCCCTTACTGACCTGCTTAGTACTGTGAAGAAATTTGTTTGGACTCCTCAGTGTGAATGTGCTTTTGTTGCTGCCAAAGACCTTCTCTGCAATGCCCCAGTCCTATCAGCTCCAAACTTTTCTCTTCCATTTAAACTACAAGTAGATGCAAGTGCTGTGGGAGCGGGTGCAGTCCTGCTGCAAGAAGACGGTGCTGGGGTCGAGCATCCCGTCTGTTACTTCTCTAAGAAGTTCTCCAAATGTCAACGCAACTACAGTACCATCGAGAAGAAAGCCCTGGCGCTAGTGATGGCACTTAAACATTTTGAAGTGTATGTGGGAGGTAGTTGTATTCCTCTGGTTGTCTATACTGACCATAGCCCTCTCACCTTTCTTTCTCGCATGTGCAACCAGAATCAGCGTTTGATGCGCTGGTCACTCTACCTGCAAGAGTTTAACTTGGACATTCAATACAAGAAAGGCTCAGAGAACCTGCTGGCAGATGCACTCTCTAGAGCCTGTGACGGAGATTAACGTGTTACGGTACCTGTGAAAGAAACTGTACATGTAAAGTATTTACAAGTCATTGGTTGTAAATTTGGTGATGGGGGTGTTACGTCCCAGGGCGTAATTATTATGTGTACAATGTTTTGGTGTTTTTGTTGTTGTTGTTGTTGTGCTCTCTCTCTCTTTCCCCCTCCTGAGTGCAAATGAAGACCAGCTGACACCAATTACAATCATCTCCTGGTTGTCAGTGATTGGCTCTTGATTGAGAAGGCTTGTGGATAAAGCTGGAGAGGAAAACCCAGTTGCTGAGCTCCTTTTTGACTCCAGGCTGCCAAGACTGTCCTCCCCTGCCCCACAGTTGTAGCATGTGTGTTAAAATTCTCATTGTTGACTGTAACTTGTTGGTTACTTGTTGTTGTTGACCTAAGCAGACTTGGACTGCAGTTGAGCTAAGTTTTCTTAACTTCACTTGACTACTGAAAGAGCCTTGAGCCTTTTTAAACATTTACCCCTTTTGATTTTGAAAGTTATTTTGGTTTAGATAATTTGGGAAGCCGTAGGCTTCCCAAATTATGCAATAATCCAGACAAACCGGTTAACTGCAATAATCCAGACAAACCGGTTCTGATTAAAGGACAAGTTCGGTATTTTACACTTAAAGCCCTGTTTACAGATCGTTTCTGATGAAATAGAACGGTTAAGATTAAATTTTGGACACATGCTGCTGTCCCGAGAATTTTAGGTTTCTTTCACTTCTCCCCCCCACCTACAGAATGGCAGCCTATGGGCACTGGAACAATCCTTCCTAAAACGCATTAAACTTTTGTTTACAAAGACGTGAAACTCACCGAGTGGTCAGGGGTGTTCACTGATATGCTCATACAAAAATCGCTGCAAAAGATGCTTTCCAAAAGGTTTTATCATAGTTTTTGTCCAACTCCATTGACTAGTATTGGACGCGCTGTGAGGCACGGTATTACTCCGCCGCCGGAAACTGAACTACTACTTCTTCTTGTTTGTTTTTTTACGGCGGATCGCAAACAATGAAATGCCAGTGGTTTGCTTGCAAAGGTGCATTATCGCCACCAACTGGGCTGGAGTGTCTATTATTCAAGCTCTCAGCAGAAGAATCTACGGGTGTGAGACGTTTGGAAAAATAGCTCCACAGTTTTACATCGAATGGTAAAACACCTGTTGGAAAGCATCTTTTGCAGCGATTTTTGTATGAGCATATCAGTGAACACCCCTGACCACTCGGTGAGTTTCACGTCTTTGTAAACAAAAGTTTAATGCGTTTTAGGAAGAATTGTTCCAGTGCTCATAGGCTGCCATTCTGTAGGTGGGGGGGAGAAGTGAAAGAAACCTAAAATTCTCGGGACAGCAGCATGTGTCCAAAATTTAATCTTAACCGTTCTATTTCATCAGAAACGATCTGTAAACAGGGCTTTAAGTGTAAAATACCGTACTTGTCCTTTAAGTTGGAAAAGCATCACTATAAAAAATGTAAAGCATCTCTAAAGGAAGCAATGCAGAGTCGGCACCAGAACATATGAACTATATCTATTAAAGTCGCATTCTGGCTTCCCCTTCAGTTAAAATCACGTTCACTTAAATAAAATATTAAAATAGATGTGTAGGTGTGCATTAAAAACTTTTATTTTGTGATTCCACTTGCCATGACCATTGTTGGGTTTTCCTCATCAGTCTATGAGTATTCACAGCGGTAGGTCACACACGATTACCTGCTGATTTAATAAGGCTGTATTTCTTGTAACTGAATGTTTCAAACGTTATACTGGTGTAACTGTGACTTTAAGTCCCCCTGTGATGAGTATTTTCTTTCTTTAAGTGCTTTTCTTTACGTTGATTTTATTCTTTATCTTTCTCAGCGTCGTGCATTGCTGCACACGAGTCCTCATTATCTGTTTGTTACCCCAGATGAAATTTCAGCATTCAAGAGTGATTCTGAGTCGACACAACGCAGATAACACACCGCTACATATGGAATATATATATATATATATATATATATATTAGAGGTGGGCATAGATTAATTTTTTTAATCTAGATTAATCTAGATTAATTTTGAAATTAATCTAGATTAATCTAGATTAAAATGGCTCATTTGAATTCTGCCGAAGGCATTCAGAATATGTGTGCTACCCAAATAATGACTATAAAAGAACGGGTTTCTCAAGCCAGGTGGCGCATTAGACCAGGGGCTCATCTCCTGTTTCCAAAATGCATCACAAACTGCTTGAGAAAGCTGTTCTACTCATTGACTGTAAGGTTACTACTGTACTGTTACCGTCCGTAGGCAACATTAGGTAGGCCTATGTTATTATCAACTACTATAGGCTATCAATTAGGGATGGGCGATATGGCCTCAAATCTATATTGTGATATACATTGCAGCCTCTTGCGATAACGATATTATAATAAAACCATTTCAGAACAGGTTACACAGACCCTGCTAAACAACTGCTAAATGTATTTTTTTTAAAGGGTATATGTAGTTTTGAGAACATATATTGTGCAAAACTGTGAGTATACAACATAATTTTGCAGATAAATCAAATTTAAGTACACTAGCTGCAGAGACTTAAGTAGGTCTAATGTTTATTATAGCTTTGAGCTTATGAAACCCCAAATTTAAAGTGATAATATTGTCTAACTGATAATATTGTCTAACTGATGTCTTTTCAGTTAAAAAGAAACACAACAACGATTCTTAAAATCGGGCGTAGACAGAGATTATGTGTTGACGTTACACCACTAAGATATATTGGAATGAGAATAATACGCGCGCGCTGGTATTCAGTGATATGTTTCGTTTTGAATTTGAGGTGGTAGAACGGATTAGTCGTGTGTTAACTTACCGAACCGTTACCCCACACACTCTGTCTATAGTTTGCTGCTGTTTGTCGGACGGCTTAAATCCGAACCAAGTCCAAATAATGGATGTTGCAGCTTTCACTTTCAGCCGTGTTTACTTAAGATGACGACGAATATGCGTTGCAGCCGGGTTTACCTCGCGGCCGCGGGTAGATTGCGTCATCATCTCCCAACCCAACTTGGGGAATAGATTAACGGCGATATTTTTTTTATCGCGCGATAAGAGTCTCGCGTTAACGCAGCGCGTTAACGCCGATAACGGCCCACCACTAATATATATATATATATATATATATATTAACTGAGAGAAATAAATCAGAATAAAAGCTGTAGGTACAAATCTCATAATCATCATCATCATCGTGATCTCAAGTAAATCAACCTTCAAAACTACTGAAAGCTCAAGCAAAGTCATGTTGAAAATGACAAGTAAAGCAGGAGGGATTCAACTAAATGTGCTCTTAATATTTACTAATTATAACAAGGCGAGGCATATAGCTCATTTCATACACTATGGCAATTCAAAATGCTTTACAGAAAGGAATTAAAAATAATCACAAAATAAAATCAAATTAAAAGAGTTATAAAATAAATTAAAAGAGATATATGATACAGTTATAAAATTAATTAAAAGAGTAAAAAGATGATACATAGATCAACTTCTCATCTGTGTATCATATTTTTCACAACTCCCAGTTTTCCCCATGGTGATTACACTGTCTGGTGTTATTTCTGCAGATCTATTTCAACACATGCATTGATTTTACACACTACTGAAGGAGGACTCATGATGATGTTTTTTCTTCACTATCGGGTACCAATAATACATTTTAAAAAGAAAATAAATTAAATATTTTGTAAAGAAATCCACATGTAGGCACAAACTCATTTCAAGCGTTTTAGCAGAAGCCTCTACAAGCAAAAAGGATTTTTAAGATCATGAGCAACATAAATTCAGTCAAATGTGTGCAAAACTGATACTGTTAGTTTGCAGATATTTTAAATAGGACATAATAAACAATGTGCCTTGCCAGACTTAACTTGAAGAGAGAAAAACAATGTACAAACCGTTCGATATAACTGGAATCACAGTCAGAGAAATGAACATAAGCAGGTCCATGTTCAGCTGAAGTTATGATCATCTCTCTGGATCGTCAAAGTGAAATATGTAAGGCTCTGGCGCATGAAGGCAGTGTGTTTAAACTTGTATTGCTTTCTTCCTTGTGTTTGACAAATAAATAAAAAACTGCAGCTTGTCCAGATAAACCGGTTCTGATTAAATGGGAAAACATCATGAAGAAAGTGAAAATAAAAAATAAAAAAGCATCTGTAAAGGCAGTATAATCTGAAACGGCATGTTTTAAAAAAAAAAAATCAAGAAATGAGCAGAAATTTGACCCTAAATTAAAAATGTGTTATATGTGTTAGTTTAATTAAATAATGTTACACTATTCTGCCGACTGGATGCTTACTTTGAAAGCTGCTGTTCAGTCTGCAAAGACGACTCGTACTTGAGCTTTACTTTACATTTTATTGTTCTCGTCGACTTCTTTCACTGAACTACAAGAAAACATTCAAGTGTCAACGTCGCTTCCCTATCCAAACCCTTAAAGTAATTCATTCATTTTATCTTATTAATATAACAAACACATTACCCTTCTTTTTTTATTATTATATAGCTTACATGACACCGTTCTAACAACTAACTTCAACTAAACCTCCCCTCCCTTGTATCTGCGTTTGCTTTGATCAGTTGTCCTGGTTTTCTCCATGCTGGGGTAGTGCACATTCAAATCTCTAGAATGAGAATAGATGTCAAATTTAGTTGGATGCTGGCTCACACAGGAATCAATGGAAATGAAATAGCAAAAAAAGTGGATATCGAGATTAGGAAGAGGAGAAATTAAATCAAATATTCAAAAACAGTGGCAGAAGAAGTGAGATATAGCTGATACAGGAAGATTTTATTAATTAATTCAAAATTAATTAATCAGTTAAAGAAATATACAATTTGTGAAGATGTAGGAAAGAGGAGGTGATTTTAACTACAATTTGGACACACAGGACTAAATGCATCACTATACAAAATAGGTAAACATAGTAGAGGCAAGTGGCCTTTTTGGGGTAATAGAAACTGTCAAACATGTAATATTATAATGTAGGAAATACAATATAGAGAGGATTAAAATGATAAAGAACTTAAAAGGTAATACTTATAGGAAAAAAGAAGATAAAATAGATATTAGGGAGAGGATTAAAAGAGGATATTAATCAAAGAATAGTAATGTAATATATAATAGAAACAGGGTTAAATAAACTAGTTTATTTATTGTGAATTGAGCATGGCGCCTCTCTCATGCGAATCTGCACGCTGCATAGTTGACTTTCACATGACGGCACGTTAACATTAATATCGACTTTGCAATGAGGAATCTGCTATTTTTGGCACATCCCATTTTTCTGCTACTCATCATGTCTGAACTAGACTCTGAAGAACAGCTTTTGAACTTTTAACTAAATCAATAACTTTTTTACATCACAAATGTACCATCACTGAACTCACTTAAGCTGGACTGTATTTTCTTCTAGACACTAACTTTGTTGCATTATTTTCCTGTTATCTCTGTAAAGCTGCTTTGATACAATCTGTATTGTAAAAAGCACTATAAATAAAGGTGACTTGACTTTTGCCAGATTATGATTATGGTGAAAGCATTGATCCGGATGAAGAGTAAACCCCTGTGCACAGAAGTTTGTGTCTGGCCAATAAAACACCTTCTCCGCTCTTCAGACTGGCCGGCTGAAAACATTCTCACACTAATGTCACAGGTCGGGGTGGGCCAAACCAGACTGCCCCCACCCCTAACCCACTATCACCCAGAGGAGCGTATCAAAGGAGGAGGCAGGAGGCAGGAGTAAAAGGAATAACAACTTTATTTTGTATTAAAAGCAATTAAGAAGTCCTAGTCTAAAATTCCTTGTCCTCTCCTTCCCAGGGACCCAGAGCAGCACCGCCGCGGGTATGAACCGGCGAGACTCCCAGTGGGAGAGCGTTGGACAGGTGAGTATCACAGGTGAGTAAAGAGAACGGAGATCCCTTCCTTCACAGACTGGCGTCAGACTCACAGTGGGAGAGCGTTGGACAGGTGAGTATCACAGGTGAGTAGAGAGAACAGAGATCACTTCCTTCACAGACTGGCGTCAGACTCACAGTGGGAGAGCATTGGGCAGGTGAATATCACAAGTGAGTAGAGAGAACAGAGATCACTTCCTTCACAGACTGGCGTCAAACTCACAGTGGGAGAGCGTTGGACAGGTGAGTCCCACAGGTGAGTAGAGAGAATGGAGATCACTTCCTTCACAGACTGGCGTCAAACTCACAGTGGGAGAGCATTTGGCAGGTGAATACCACAAGTGAGCAGAGAGAACGGAGATCACTTCCTTCACAGACTGGCGTCAGACTCACAGTGGGAGAGCGTTGGACAGGTGAGTATCACAGGTGAGTAGAGAGAATGGAGATCACTTCCTTCACAGACTGGCGTCAGACTCACAGTGGGAGAGCGTTGGACAGGTGAGTATCACAGGTGAGTGGAGAGAACAGAGATCACTTCCTTCACAGACTGGCGTCAGACTCACCGTCGCAGGCTGAACGGGGCCTCTAGTCGCAGGCTGAACGGGGCTTCTCTAGGACAGACAGAATCAACTTCAACAGCAGTGTACAATTCTCACGTGCGTTGCAGGGGACAGATAACTTCACACCATGCAGGTAGGCTTAGGGCTGCAGCAGACTCACAGTCGCAGGCTGAGCGGGGCTTCTCTAGGACAGACAGAATCAACTTCAACAGCAGTATACAGTTCTCACGTGTGTTGCAGGGGACAGATAACTTCACACCATGCAGGTAGGCTTAGGGCTGCAGCAGACTCACAGTCGCAGGCTGAGCGGGGCTTCTCTAGGACAGACAGAATCAACTTCAACAGCAGTATACAGTTCTCACGTGTGTTGCAGGGGACAGATAACTTCACACCATGCAGGTAGGCTTAAGGTTGCAGCAGACTCACAGTCGCAGGCTGAGCGGGGCTTCTCTAGGACAGACAGAATCAACTTCAACAGCAGTATACAGTTCTCACGTGTGTTGCAGGGGACAGATAACTTCACACCATGCAGGTAGGCTTAGGGCTGCAGCAGACTCACAGTCGCAGGCTGAGCGGGGCTTCTCTAGGACAGACAGAATCAACTTCAACAGCAGTGTACAATTCTCACATGTGTTGCAGGGGACAGATAACTTCACACCATGCAGGTGGGCTTAGGGCTGCAGCAGACTCACAGTCGCAGGCTGAACGGGGCTTCTCTAGGACAGACAGAATCAACCTCAACAGCAGTGTACAATTCTCACGTGTGTTGCAGGGGACAGATAACTTCACACCATGCAGGTAGGCTTAGGGCTGCAGCAGACTCACAGTCGCAGGCTGAGCGGGGCTTCTCTAGGACAGACAGAATCAACTTCAACAGCAGTATACAGTTCTCACGTGTGTTGCAGGGGACAGATAACTTCACACCATGCAGGTAGGCTTAGGGCTGCAGCAGACTCAGTCGCAGGCTGAACGGGGCTTCTCTAGGACAGACAGAATCAACTTCAACAGCAGTGTACAATTCTCACGTGTGTTGCAGGGGACAGATAACTTCACACCATGCAGGTAGGTTTAGGGCTGCAGCAGACTCACAGTCGCAGGCTGACCGGGGCTTCTCTAGGACAGACAGAATCAACTTCAACAGCAGTGTACAGTTCTCAAATGGGGTGATGTTATCTCGCAGAGGTTCTTCTTTCTAAACACCGCACATAGATGTAAGCAATCTCACTCAGCTCTCACGGTAAATAGTAGATTCCCAGGGCACATGGGCAGTTGCGGGGCAATAACAGGTATTCTTCCACACACACACACTGCAATCCAACTCTAAACATGTATTCGTGAGGGGAAACGTCAATTTACACACTGCAATTCCACTCTTCTAGTGCGCATAAGGCCAGCACTCACCCACAGATCCTGGTCTACCGGACTGATGATCGCCAGGGGCGGGCAGAACACTCGAGAGATTGGTCTTCACGGTCACAGACGGACTTCACTCCGCTGGACTCCAATCGGGGAGAGGAGATGAGGAAATCAACAGGAATCAATATTTCACTCGGTGCAAGGTGTACACATGATCCAAGCACTTCAATCCAATACCCAATTTAGTGTAAAACACATGCAGTTATGAGATTCAGTTTGATAACTACTCATCTCTCTCTTCCCCAGCTCAGTCAGCGAATTTCATTCCTCTTGACCGTCCCCGAGTCCTCTCAAATAACACTCCTTTTCCTTCAAGACAACCCCTCACTGCAGTTCCATAAACGAATCCCCACGGGAGAGAAGCCACCAACGATCAGGGGGAAGAACAATCCAGACCAACGGGGCAGAAGAACAGCGCAACACCACACAGCACAACCCAGCCTTCTCTTCCTTGTGTGTTTTTATCCTGTCAAGAAGCGGGAGTGGTCTCAATCAAACACTCAGCGTGAAGTCCCTACACCTGTCACCAATCTGCCATTTAGTTGTCATGACGACAAACACTCATACAGGTCCGGGGATGGTGTTACGCTGAAAACGTCCCGACGGGAACAATTCTCCAGAGGGGAATTGTTCCGGGGCTGTTTGTCACCCCGTGACACTAACATACTATACATACTCTGTCCTGTACACTGTAAAAACTAAAGGAGCCTCAAATATCCTGTTGGATACTCAAGGAACCTCAAAATGTAATTTAAGTGCCTCAAAGCTCTTTCTCCTATAGTAGGGTTAGGCTACTGGAGGAGCATTGACAGTCTTTGAGGTTCTTGCTGGAACTTATAGATAGATGGATAGATAGATGCCTTTATTCATCCCCACAGGGGAAATTCAGATGTCCAGCAACCTACAGTGTGTGCTGTTACCAACAAACATTCTCACTACAAGACACTCATAAAAACACATAAAGAGTCACAAAACAATTAGTAGAAAATAAGTGATGCACTTCAATCAGATCCATTATGCAATCTTATGGCAGCCGGAACAAATGACCTCCTGAACCTCTCAGTCCTGCAGCTCATGGAAAGGAATCGGTTACTGCGGCTACTTTGCTGAGCAGCCACAGTGTCATGCAGTGGGTGGCTTCTGTTTCTGAGGATGGATTTCATCATACTCCTCATTCTTCCTTCCAACAAATCTCCTACAGAGTCCACCCTCCTCCCCAACACTGACACACACTTCCTGACCAGTTTGTCAAGTCGGCTCCGATCCCTGGCTTTCATACAGCTGCCCCAGCATCCCACAGCAAAGAACACTGCATTGGCCACAACCGACTGATAAAAAAGGTACAGCATCTCATTACAAACTTGGAAGGATTTTAGCTTCCTGAGAAAAAAGAGTCTGCTCTGACCTTTCCTGTATGCTGCATTTACATGTACTGACCAGTCCAATTTATGGTATTAACTTACGCCTCCCAAAGTCCACTATCATCTCCTTGGTTTTCGATGTGTTAAGGATGAGACCATTGCACCTGCTCCAGGTCACAAACTCTGAGATGACCCTCCTGTACTCCTCCTCTCACACAAGCCGCCACCACAGTATCATCAGAATATTTTTGTATGTGGCATGCTGATGTTCTGTATGAGAAGTCTGATGTATGGGGGGGGGGGGGGGGGTTAACACAATGCTAAATCAAAAAACATATGTACAATAACATTACTAAATAGTAGCCTACATTGATTGAGTTTAAGTGGTCGTTCAATGAGGCCTATTATATGTTGATCTGACTATTTTAAGTGTGTATTTAAGCAACGAATAGAGAGTCTCTCCACAACGGATTGAAGCGCGCGTCCGAGTGAAGACTGTGCGCGAGCAGAGAATGGGCTTAAAGTGCCCGTATTATGGATTTTTGAAAATGACCTTTCATGTAGTGTGTAACAGCTCTAAGGCCTCGTTTACAAGTAAAATGTAACCCAATTCTGATTTTTTGCTCATATGTGCAAAAATATGAGAAAATTTAAGTTTTTTTTACCTTTGATGCATGTAAACCTGTTGTAGGTAAGTGTTGTAGTAAATAGCATAATAGGGGCACTTTAAAACAGTTATAAAAACAATTAAAAAAGATGTACAGTACAGTTATAAAATGAATTAAAAGAGTAAAAATATAATACATAAATAAACTTCTCATCTGGCAATACACCAGTGTATCATATTTTTTTCACAACTCCCAGTTTTACTCTGAGATTTTCCCATGGTGATTACACTGTGTCTGTGGTGTTCTTGCGGCACGCCTAAGAAATCAACGTATCCAAAAAACCCGATTTTCCCCTAAAATCGTAAATGAGAAGCTCTAGGACTGACTCACGGGGTAACCTCGGGTTCATTGCCCCATCAGTCCGCACCCCAAAGATTTGTCCGGAAGCTCTAGGAATGGAATTGATCCAGTCCGCACCCCACAGAACCTCGAGTTTAATTACACGTCAAACTCACTACTTCACCACAGACAGAGGTCATCAGCATGGTTTCATCTCTCAATTTCCCCAATTAAGTAATTAATGTTTGTCTCTTACCCAATTCGCAGTGCCATTTGAGTTCAGTTTAGAATCAAAAGGAGGATGCAAAAAGAAAACTGAATTTTTAACAAATCAAAGCAGGGATCATGAAAATACGCAAAAAAAGCATCCCAGTTGGTCTTGACTGGCCTCCATACCGGTAAACCACTGATGGCTGATCTGAAAAAAAAAAAAAAAAAAAAAAAAAACAAACAGAGAAAATGTGTGAGAAATGGTCATGAGTTTATTTAATCTAAATTTGTTCATGGACAGATGAGGAATCAACTTGTGCAACAGCAGTTATTACCAGTCGAGTTAGTTTAAATAGTATAGCTTTATTGCACATCCCTTGTTAGGGAACTCTTATTAATTGCCTGAATGTGCAATTATGTTAAAGGTACACTGAGTAACTTTATGGCCCTTCAAACTTAAATCTGAAATAGAAAGCTTTTGTAACATTACAAATGTTTTTACTGTCACTTTAAGTCAATTTAATGCATCCTTGCCGAATTAAAGTATTAATTTCATTCAACAACAAAAAATAAAATAAAAATAAAATACTGACTGAACAGTAGTGCTTTCTATTTCTGATAAATGCTGTTCTTTTGAACTTTCTATTCAAAGAATCCTGAAAAAAAAGTGTACAACTGAAAATAATCAGAAATGTTTCTTGATTCACACAAGTGCTCCTAAAAAGAAATGTAAGTGTAGAGCCCTGCAAGTTCTGCATTACAACATGTTAATGACATAATGCATCTGATAGTCAAAACATACTTACAAAGCCAAAGATGCTCAGTGCTGAGGCTCTTAAAAGAGCATTTGGGCAGTAGTTAGCTCCTGTTGACACAGGGAAAAGACAGAAATAGAAGAAACATTATTTTTCAGCAATGATTATTGGCTAATGACTGTAATGTTATGAACATGATAAATGACAGATCTAGGATGACTGCTAGATTGATCAATTACACAATCAGATGACAGTTTTACCAATAATTGGCATAGAATTTAAAAATATATATTTTGCAATGAATATTTTTCAATTAGTCTGCCTTTACATTGCTTTAAATGCTTTACTATTTTAACTTGTCATATTTCGGTCCTGTGCAGAGTGAATCCAGCAATTATAGTAGCTGTCACATCTCTTACATCGTGTCTACACTTTGTTAATGCGAGTTTTCGCGAGCCTGCATAATTCGGCACTAAATAAAAACTCCTGTGTTCTCCAGAGCGCGAAAACAAATAAGCACAAATATGCACTGGAGCATTTGGCAAATCTGTTTCACCAATGTATTAACGTGTAACAGTATCAATCGAGGCTGCTCTTGCTTGCGTAACCGGGCCTGGGGCAGAGAGAGCGCGAGAGTGCCTTTGAGAAAATGCGCTAGGCCTAACTTCAAAACGCCACACATTAACTGACGAGTAAAATATGCCATAACTGGTCGTAAAAAAAGACGGAAAACCATTGTTTGTGTAAATATTAGATTGGGTCCATCTAATGGAAAAGGCAGTCAGTCAATTCTATGGCATTTAATGGGATATGAAAGCGGCAGTTTCGAGGAAAACTAAGTAAAATTAAGTAAAGTTCCTTTAAGGCCTGTTCACACCGGGACGAATTTTGCGCGCGATATTCGCCGACGTTTAACGCCTCGTGACTAAACAAAGGGCGCCAATGTGAGTGTGCACACCGACGCGAAAAACGGCACGCGTAAAAGCGTCATTTTTTTTAAAACGCCTCGGGATATATATACATATATATTTATTTTATTTTTATTTTTTTTGTTATTGGAGAAAATGCTAATATAAAAATTTATCTGATCTCTCACTAAGAGCTCATTTTAAATCCTTCCATCCACGTTTTTTTAATTTTTTAAAAATTATTCAACTTTTAAACATCCAGTGTGTGCGTAGCTTAACAAATAGAATGTAGATTCATGATTTTCATCTGCAGAACAACATGGGGGAAAAAAAATCTATAAAACATTATCATATGATATTTTAATATGCCTAAAACATATGTATATATACACTTCAAGAAATCTGTCTTCTTCATTTACAGTAGCACTACTGCTTTTGCGTAAACAGTAAAGTACTGCAAATTCCCATATACAGTAAGTTACTGTAAAAATACTGTTTCATAAAAATACCCACATTGCAGTGCATATTACAGTAGTTAACCGTAGATAATATAAATGGTATTTTACTTGGCTTTTTTGCGGTAAGTAACTGTAAAATTACGGCAAAGTCTAACAATGTAGCTACTAGGCAACATAAATAAAAGCCCAAAATGTAGAAAAAATTACATTATTTGTTCACTTAAGAACAATCAAATAGTACAAGAATAAAAATAAGACAAAGAACTGAACAGAAAAAATATATATATGTCTTTTTGATCTTCTCAGCTCCGTGAGAATTGATAGATGTGCCTATCTGAGCTAGGCATCATGTATGACAGTTGTCAAAGTGAGATATGAGCAACAAAATGACCAGATCCTGCCATGAGCTATATAGGAGACATATATTGTATGTACATATAGGGCTTATATGTGGATATAAAGAAGCAATACAGGAGACCTACACTCACCTAAAGGATTATTAGGAACACCATATTAATACTGTGTTTGACCCCCTTTCGCCTTCAGAACTGCCTTAATTCTACGTGGCATTGATTCAACAAGGTGCTGAAAGCATTCTTTAGAAATGTTGGCCCATATTGATAGGATAGCATCTTGCAGTTGATGGAGATTTGTGGGATGCACATCCAGGGCACGAAGCTCCCGTTCCACCACATCCCAAAGATGCTCTATTGGGTTGAGATCTGGTGACTGTGGGGGCCATTTTAGTACAGTGAACTCATTGTCATGTTCAAGAAACCGATTTGAAATGATTCGAGCTTTGTGACATGGTGCATTATCCTGCTGGAAGTAGCCATCAGAGGATGGGTACATGGTGGTCATAAAGGGATGGACATGGTCAGAGACAATGCTCAGGTAGGCCGTGGCATTTAAACGATGCCCAATTGGCACTAGGGGCCTAAAGTGTGCCAAGAAAACATCCCCCACACCATTACACCACCACCACCAGCCTGCACAGTGGTAACAAGGCATGATGGATTCAAATTCTCATTCTGTTTACGCCAAATTCTGACTCTACCATCTGAATGTCTCAACAGAAATCGAGACTCATCAGACCAGGCAACATTTTTCCAGTCTTCAACTGTCCAATTTTGGTGAGCTTGTGCAAATTGTAGCCTCTTTTTCCTATTTGTAGTGGAGATGAGTGGTACCCGGTGGAGTCTTCTGCTGTTGTAGCCCATCCGCCTCAAGGTTGTGCGTGTTGTGGCTTCACAAATGCTTTGCTGCATACCTCGGTTGTAACGAGTGGTTATTTCAGTCAAAGTTGCTCTTCTATCAGCTTGAATCAGTCGGCCCATTCTCCTCTGACCTCTAGCATCAACAAGGCATTTTCGCCCACAGGACTGCCGCATACTGGATGTTTTTCCCTTTTCACACCATTCTTTGTAAACCCTAGAAATGGTTGTGCGTGAAAATCCCAGTAACTGAGCAGATTGTGAAATACTCAGACCGGCCCGTCTGGCACCAACAACCATGCCACGCTCAAAATTGCTTAAATCACCTTTCTTTCCCATTCTGACATTCAGTTTGGAGTTCAGGAGATTGTCTTGACCAGGACCACACCCCTAAATGCATTGAATCAACTGCCATATGATTGGTTGATTAGATAATTGCATTAATGAGAAATTGAACAGGTGTTCCTAATAATCCTTTAGGTGAGTGTATATGGCCTGTATATGCACATATATGCACGTTAATTTTGCCTATATGTGGCATATATCCGCATATATGCAGCATATATATTATCATATATGTGCATATATGCTGTATATATGCAGCATATGTGCATATAAACATATATGTTTCATATATGCGCATATATCCTCATATAGGTTCTTTCCATGTGGGATGGCTCTGGAAAAAGAGAAAGGTGTGATCATATTTCTAAATATATTAAGAATAGAAAGATTTTAGTATAGCTCATTATCACAGGTTGGTGGAGGCTGAATGCAGTCATATTTAATAACTAAACTAAACAAAAACACACAAATATATAACAAACATATATAGACGAGAACGGACAAAGAACCAAGCAAACAAAGGGCTATAAATACTGTACATGAGGGTCATAAGATAATGAGCAGCTAATAATCAGTGGCTGTGGTGATAAACTCAAACACAGGATGAGGAAACACAATCCATGGAACAGAAACAATAGCAAAATAAGAGTCTCTAGACTAAAAAACCAACATAACATGACAACTATATCCTGAAAGCTGTTTTTAGTGTGTGTGTGTGTGTGTGTGTGTGTGTGTGTGTGTGTGTGTGTGATCTGAGAGTTATGAAGGTGATATTGTTATTTTAATATCTCATGTACAGATGGTGTTGGTTGGGCCTGTGTGATTGGGTTTCTTCGGTTACTCTGGACAGTGTGGATCTTTGAACGGTCATTTGATGATACCGGTACCATATTGATCATCTTCTTGATGTTGTTCTATCAGCTCTAGTTTATTGTCTAAAGTTTAAGCATCTGGTTCATTAATAATGTTAGTTATAACTATTTTGAAAAGCATGTTATAGGGTGTGCATGGGAAGTATTCACCCCCTCATATTGGGCAAATAACCTTGTGATTTGATGCAAAATCACTTTTTTCCCCAAGATGGTCATTTTTGTTTCTTAGCTTCATGAAGCAGTTGTATCTTACTCCTATCTAGATAAATGATAATTAGTCTAGTAATTAACAGTTAATTAAATGCTATCACACTATAAAGCAAAAAAAGAAAAGACATATTGTAAGAAAAAGAAAAGAAAATATAAATTATATCAAAAGACAGTGTATGTTCAGTCAGTCAGTCTCAGAAGAGCAGAAGAGAGATCTACTTAAGTTTACTTGTGTGTATTTGTAAAGTGTTTAGTGCTTTCTTAATTTGATGATAATGAATTGTATTAATCAAACCTACAGCTTTTCCTACTTTTGTTCCTGTGCACCTGTTGGGATCAGTTGTTCTCGTGTTTCTGAGCTCTGTCGCGCTGATGACAGAACTCATACTGAAAACAGGCGAGTCAAACAATACTGTATTATATCTCATTTATCTTCAGTTAAAATTATTCCATAATCCAATGTAGTTCACCTCAAGGAAGAAACATTCTGATCAAATTGTTCTTATTTTAATTAATATTTACATGTATTCATTTAGCAGACACTTTTATCTAAAGTGAGTTTCAAATGATGGATACGTCAAGCTGTTCATCATAAAGAAGCAAATAAACACATGCAGTGCTCGTAGTTTCAGATAATAATACACCATATGTGGAGGAATTACACCACACTAAAACATGAATATGGCTAATAACTGATAGTTTGCATTATTTCATTGTTGTTTAAATGTTGAAATATGAATGTCTCCTCTGTTCTGTCTCAGTTAATGGTAAAGGTGCAATAAGAGATCTGAGGATCGTCGTGTTTCCCTCTGAATGTCTCTGTCTCTCACTCCTGCTGATTTTATCAGTATCTGCACCCTGTAAGTATAAACCTCAAGTACAGTCATTTCAGACAATCAGATAAACGGAGAGTTAAAATAAAATAAAGACTGTCATACCAAACGTACAGGTTGAGTTAAAGGACCAGAAAATAAACATTAAATGTCAATATATCATAAAATGTTTTCTTATGTGTATTATGTAGGGCGAAAACAATTTCTGCACCGCTTAAAGTGTCAGCTTTGTTTTAAAATACATATTTAATTGAGTTTGAGAAGTTTTATGTGTAACACAATCTGCATGTTCCCTCCATACATCAAAGAGGTATCCTGGGATGTAATGGGAACAGCATAATATTTTTAACACAGATAAAAGTGGTTATATTGTGAATATACATTTTATTTAACATGTGAAATTTAATCAAATTGTTTAAAATTATACATCTTTTATTATAATATTTTTTTTTTTTTTTTTTTTTTATTCGTCGGTTACTCCAGTGTCCAAAAGCATACTAATACAGCCATACAATGTGGGAAAAAAGGGAGAAAAAGAAATACATAAAAACTAGTATCATGTCAGGCAGAACAGTAGATACCAGTGATGCGCGGGTTGATCCGAAATGAGCGGGTGCCTGCGGTCACCCGCGGTTACCCGCGGTTATGAGTCATCCAAAAATATTTTTTAAAGATATTCGGGTCGCGGTCGGTCGGGTCGTTTGAAATAAAGATGCCAATTAAACCTTTGTAATTTATATAGTACTAGAGAGCATATGAGTGGAGTGGAGCGGTGAGAATCTCCGCTCATCACTCACGGAACTGTTCACCCCTCCGCTCCCCCGCTCAAAGCTACATCAGGCCGCTCCGCTCATCATCGCTCAGCGCTCAACGCAGTTTGCTCCGCGCTCCACTCAAATCGCCCCCCCAACACCCCCCCCCCCGCTCGCTCCAAAAAAGGGAAAAAAAATCTACATGTATATCACTTTTAGCTTAGACCACAGCCTTATCCTAAAGAACTGATGAGCAACAACAACATTTTTCAAATAGAAATGTTTTATTTCAAATTACAAATTAGGCCTACGTAAGAAGGAATATAGCCAAAGTCCTGTAAAATTAAACGAATAAATGGGCCTAATAATATAAATAACAATTATATAAACAAAAATATAGCCTACATAAAAATTTTAAAAGTAAATTTACTATTAGGCCAGAATTTTGATAAGTGAACTTTTGCGCAACGCGCACAATTAAAATTTAAATGGGCGTAGCCTATATCCATTGTACACACAAACTGCTGTAAAATAAAAAGAAATAAATGGGCCTAATAATATAAATAAAATTTATATAAACAAAAATATAAAAAAATATACATAAACGTTTCAAAAGTAGACTAAATTAACCATTAGGCTTTTGCGCAGCGCGCAGGATTAAAATTTAAATGAGCTTGTATCAATTTTTTGAATATTACGCTATATTTAATTTACACTTTGTTACAGGTTACCATATTCAATTTGCTAACCTTTTGCTTTCTTCCCAGCGTGTTCACATCACACTGCATGTTTATGAGAGATGTGTCTTTTTAGATACCAAAATGAACCTTTACTGACTGGAACGATGTCTCCACATTCGTTTTCTTCTACCACATTATAGTTAGTTTTATATTATATTATAGTAGCCTACACCTGTAGCCTATGACTTCTTATTTTCCTTTTTGAAGTAGCCTACTGTTTGAACACCATTATTGAGCCGAGTTTTGACTGAAAATAGAATCCATCTTGCAGTCATCAACAGTAGACTGAGTCAGGTTGACTGAGCAGAATCGTGGTGTGCGCGGAGCGAAATTGGAGCGGGAAATAGGGCGACGCTCCGTCCTTTTAAAAATGCCGCTCTGCGCTCTGTCCAAAAATGCGGGTCAGGAAGCGGGTCGGGTACAATATTTTCTACTTTTTTTTTTTTTTTTTTTTTTTTGCGGTCCGAGTTGCGGGCGGGTTAGTTGAAAACGTCGGTCGGGTGCGGGTTGTTTATACATTGACCCGCGCATCACTGGTAGATACACACAGTAGAGTACAGACAGTCAGGAGAGGTTACTGACACAGTGAGGTGTCCATATCTGCCAGAAGTCTTTACACTATTGACGTGTGTCATGCATGAGCTACTCGAGTGGTAGTAATGCAGGCACATTTGAAAGAAGGGACCTGAGGAAGTGACCACAACAGCAATATACATTTCTTTGTCAGATAAACCAAATTAAAAACATGTGTTTAGCATGAGAGTCTAACATTGTCTCCACTCCGATAGATAACAGATACAATTCCTAAGAGAAACTAAACTGCAACTTAAGGAGCTCTTGTAGGAAGTTATGTATTCTGGTCCAGAAAGGGATGATTTTATAATATTTTAAGACAGAGCTGTGTCCCCCAACTTTAAGAAAAGGGAGAATTAAGCTTCCACATTATGTGTGCTTGAACACTTTCTAAACGATCCACTGACTGTCTTTACTGGCTTTGCTCTGAACACACAGGGATTCAGACTCCAGACACCGGATCAGAGCAGAATCAGAGTCCTCAGGTGAGCGTCCTTCTCAAGCCTTCTCAAGTTTACTTCATGCTAAACTGATGTCCCATTGTTTAAAGAACATGTCCTGTCCTGAACACAGACTGAAGCTGGACCTGGTGAACCTCCAGCCACTGGATCAGACCACAACTCAGAATCACATGAAATGAAAGCTCTCATGAAGAATGAAGATCAGGAGACTGGAGTCAGTGGAGAAACTCAGCCGGATTCAGTGGTCACACACACATAAGCAGTAATGACAGAAAAAGACGGTTAATCCCACACACACTGATGTTTAGTCAAACTCTTATGAGCTCCGACAAGAGATCAGTGTCATTCGTCATTTCTGATGGAGATTTAATTAATGTTAAAATTAATTAATTGTGTGTTTAATCCACACACACACACACACACACACACACACACACACACACACACCTGTGGCCGTTACATTAGTGTTACTGCACAAACACACACCTGAGACCGTGTTACATTAGTGTTACTGCACAAACACACACCTGTGACCGTGTTACATTAGTGTTACTGCACAAACACACACCTGTGACCGTGTTACATTAGTGTTACTGCACAAACACACACCTGAGACCGTGTTACATTAGTGTTACTGCACAAACACACACCTGTGACCGTGTTACATTAGTGTTACTGCACAAACACACACCTGTGACCGTGTTACATTAGTGTTACTGCACAAACACACACCTGAGACCGTGTTACATTAGTGTTACTGCACAAACACACACCTGTGACCGTGTTACATTAGTGTTACTGCACAAACACACACCTGTGACCGTTACATTAGTGTTACTGCACAAACACACACCTGTGACCGTTACATTAGTGTTACTGCACAAACACACACCTGTGACCGTGTTACATTAGTGTTACTGCACAAACACACACCTGTGACCGTGTTACATTAGTGTTACTGCACAAACACACACCTGTGACCGTGTTACATTAGTGTTACTGCACAAACACACACCTGAGACCGTGTTACATTAGTGTTACTGCACAAACACACACCTGAGACCGTGTTACATTAGTGTTACTGCACAAACACACACCTGTGACCGTTACATTAGTGTTACTGCACAAACACACACCTGTGACCGTTACATTAGTGTTACTGCACAAACACACACCTGTGACCGTGTTACATTAGTGTTACTGCACAAACACACACCTGTGACCGTGTTACATTAGTGTTACTGCACAAACACACACCTGTGACCGTGTTACATTAGTGTTACTGCACAAACACACACCTGTGACCGTGTTACATTAGTGTTACTGCACAAACACACACCTGAGAACGTGTTACATTAGTGTTACTGCACAAATACACACCTGAGACCGTGTTACATTAGTGTTACTGCACAAACACACACCTGTGACCATGTTACATTAGTGTTACTGCACAAACACACACCTGTGACCGTGTTACATTAGTGTTACTGCACAAACACACACCTGTGACCGTGTTACATTAGTGTTACTGCACAAACACACACCTGTGACCGTGTTACATTAGTGTTACTGCACAAACACACACCTGTGACCGTGTTACATTAGTGTTACTGCACAAACACACACCTGAGACCGTGTTACATTAGTGTTACTGCACAAACACACACCTGTGACCGTGTTACATTAGTGTTACTGCACAAACACACACCTGAGACCGTGTTACATTAGTGTTACTGCACAAACACACACCTGAGACCGTGTTACATTAGTGTTACTGCACAAACACACACCTGTGACCGTGTTACATTAGTGTTACTGCACAAACACACACCTGTGACCGTGTTACATTAGTGTTACTGCACAAACACACACCTGTGACCGTGTTACATTAGTGTTACTGCACAAACACACACCTGTGACCGTGTTACATTAGTGTTACTGCACAAACACACACCTGTGACCTTGTTACATTAGTGTTACTGCACAAACACACACCTGTGACCGTGTTACATTAGTGTTACTGCACAAACACACACCTGTGACCGTGTTACATTAGTGTTACTGCACAAACACACACCTGTGACCTTGTTACATTAGTGTTACTGCACAAACACACACCTGTGACCGTGTTACATTAGTGTTACTGCACAAACACACACCTGTGACCGTGTTACATTAGTGTTACTGCACAAACACACACCTGTGACCTTGTTACATTAGTGTTACTGCACAAACACACACCTGTGACCGTGTTACATTAGTGTTACTGCACAAACACACACCTGTGACCGTGTTACATTAGTGTTACTGCACAAACACACACCTGTGACCTTGTTACATTAGTGTTACTGCGCAACTGCTGTTTGTGATTCTTTGTTGCTGCATGTGTTGCTTAGCAACCTCTTTTTAACTACATTGCTTGGCGGAGGAATCAGTGTGTTATAACATTATATTTTTTGTTGCTGGTGTTTATTTTATGAATAAAATAAATATTAAAATGAATATTTTTATGGAGTAACTGTTTTATAAAAGCAATAAGGCCCTTGAAGCCGTGTTTTACAGTGGATGACGGCACGGCTTTAAGGGCATTATTGCTTTATTTTACTTTAATTAAATATTATTGTTTTGTTTTATTCTTTGTGTTTTCTTGTGTTTGCTGTTGTGTAAATATGTTTAATGAACTGTTTAGTAACACCTTTGTTGTACGTGTATTTATGTACACTCACACACACTTGATGATTACAGTTCACGTTGATACGTGGAAGCGACAAAGAATTCAGAATTATACATTTTGAATGCCAGACTAGTAGTTTGCTGATATCAATTTGTAAAGAAAGACTACACGCCTGCGCACACATTTATATTAAAATGTGCATACTTATAGACTGAACACGTAATGCGCATGTGCACGCCATCAGTGTTTTCACAGATTCGAGTTTTTGAAGTTTACACAGAGATGATAACGGTTTTCAAAAAATGTCACCGCTTGCACCCTTGAACATATTTCAAAGTTTGCGTTTTCGAGCACTGTTGTTGTTAAGGGTTTTCTGTATAAATCATCTTTATGTGTTTCCTGTAGCTCAAACAGTAGAGCGCTGGCACTTGCAACGTCAAGGTCATGGGTTTGATTCCCAGGGAAAGCAAGAACTGATAAGAATGTAAATGTGTTCCTTGAAATGCAACGTAAGTCGCTTTGGATAAAAGTGTCGTGGAAAAAAATTAATGTTCTATATGTTTGCATTTTCTTATATTCAAGTAATCTTACAAACATGGTGGTAATTAGATTAAGGTAATAAAATGCACTAGGATTGCATGTGGAGTCCCATGAATCTTTAACACATTGATATAACAAAGAGCTGTTATTAACCCTTATGAATGTATGTATGTGTTGATAAATACCCTTATGGATATATATTTAGGTGTACGACCTTGTAATCGTGACTGGCTGAGACAGATCTTCATTTAGCCTAAATAACCTTAGGTTAGTCAGGACTATAAATAAGGAAGTACAGTACTGTTTACACAATACAATACACAATTATTTTAGCAGTCAACAGTGAGAATAATCTGTAATTCACGTAAATGTCATTTTCACGTTCCAAAGGTTGTAGTAAATTCCTAATGGCCCGAGGAAAATATGAGCCCATGTGCAAAAGCTGATGAAGAGGAATTGTGGATTTGCTATTAGATATTATATTTTCACCATCTATCGAGTTGTTGGTTGTAATGCGTATGTGAGCTGCATCACATGAGATGATTCGGGTTCACAGCCTCTTGAATGTCATGGCATGCTCATTTTAGTGGTGTTTTGAGCTGAGATTTAATTATTAGGGATATTTCTATTAGCCCTCGTGTGTGGGTTCGAGCAAGTGATTGCTTTTGCTCCATCAGAAATACAGAGCCAGAGACACCACAGGTTAGTTTGTACATGTATTCTCCAGCAAAACTAAAATTTGAATAACAAATGAATCCAAAGCGTTGAGCCAAGTTTTACCAGTAACACAGAGACGAGAACATGATTGTAATGGCTTCACTCCAGGGTTCACATCTCCAGCCTCACGTTCACTAAGAGAGGAACTGCCCTGAACCATCAGGAGGAAAACAGAGACGCTCTGACTTTACAAAACCTGCTTCTCGCTCCAGATGCAGAAGTGAAACATCATTAGAAAACTGAAGTGAAAATCACAAACTGTGCATTTATATTTCTGAGCAGCATTTGAGAGTTCTCTGTTTGTTTTACCAGAATTCTCTTCATGCTCTAAACACAGTCCCATACGGTGAAGCGAAGGCCCATCACATTCCTCATTCCTCATTTGTTCATCTCACTCACACCCATAACCACAGTTCACAGTTCCTGAACATCTTCACCCTGGCTGGAGTTTTCATTTAGGTTCGGTTTCAGAGACTGGAGACTGCGTTCGCGTGTGGATGAACGGCCAGAAATACCCGTGTTTGTGTGGACCCGTGTTTAATTTTCATGGACTTTTAGTTTGTTTCTATTAAAGGCGCTGTGTTTTCACTCTACTAAAGCATAACAATACCATAATATGTTTGCAGATATTGAGGAAACATGCTGAGTTCACACACTCATTTCTCTGAAGAACACTTCTACAGTTATTTTACTCTGAAATGTGTGTTTCCGTGCTGGATTGTGTGTTTTTGTTTTGCTCTGTGAAACTGTAGGGGAGAGTGGGGTGAGTTGTGCCAGTAAAGTGACTTTAAAGTGAGGCCATGACAGTAATGCCTTCAACTTAAGGATGTACATGTATTTTAGGATGTTGTGCATCCCTGAGAACAATAACTTTGTATCTGAAATAAATTGTTTCAGAAATATAGCTTTTGGGAAAAAAGTGGTCTCATGGCACAACTTGCCCCTGGTGCGGGGTAAGTTGTGCCTTTTGGGGAAATATGTTGGGGTAAATTGTGCCAGTGCTTTCTGAAGTAAAACAGAACATTTTACTGTTATGAACCTTATGCTATATGAAAGCAAGATAAATTCAATACAAAATGACTAATTTAAGGTTTATTTAGATATTGTCTCTCTGGAATTCCATAGCATGTGTTTTTCCTACTATGGTCAATTGCATAGGGATTTTGTATTGAACACAACTCTGGATCACAGTGTCAGAGACAAGGGGGCGGGCTCATTTTACTCAGACGACCAATCAGTCTCTCAGGATCATTGTGGAGCTATCAAGCTACGCCCTAGCAACCATTTAGAGCACCATAGCAACACAATATATGATATTTGTGACTCATTTCAGGCAAAAAGGCTTTGGCAATAGATGCCCGTTGACATAGCGCTGTCTGTCAATTATGTAACATAAGAATAAAGTTACTAGGCTAATTTCTAAACATCCTATTGTGACTTAGGCCACTTAAAAACGGAATAAAACTTCTATTTATTAACATAGTGCAAAATCAAAACTGAAATCAGTGTTAGCTAAATTAAACAAATAGCAGGCAGGCCTAAGTCAAACACTGATGAGGCATGCCCATCTCCTCACTTCTCAAGATTATCCCCTGTGAGTATGTAGGTCTAGGTGATCTGGATCTGGCACAACTTAACCCAGGCCCTTTGGCACAAATCACCCCAGACCCACAAGTTTGAATAATTAGCATGATCCAGCAGTTAAGAGCTAACATCATGCTAACTGTATAGACTCATTGTGTAGCCTACTAAAGCACTAAAACATGTGTGAAATGTTTTCAAACTTGTCTATAATTGTCCAGACACTACAATCAAAAAACCTTAATCATAGAAAATTTACTTTGAAAGGGAAAAACAGTTTTTTGCCCTAAAATGTGCTTAACTCTCATGCCATGTATCTCTCTTTTATGGAGGATGAGTAAAATTGATTGCTTTTCAAAATTATGTGGTCACATGACCAAATTATTCTATGGTTTTCCAGAAACAAGGGTGGAACTACTTCCCCCCCTGGCACAAATCACCCCACTCTCCCCTACTTGCCAACCGCTCTTTATTTCTTCATAACTGACTGTAATGTTCAATAAAGTGACTCATTTGATGTGTAACCATCTCCCCTTTCTATTTTATAAAGGATATTGGCTGGTGTCTTAAATGAGTGTAAATGCAATTAAGAAAAATAACATTTAAATGATCATTTTGCTACAGTTTTTGCTTGAACATGTTAAACATATTAAAACTAGTGTATGTTATGGAAAATGTAAATTGTATAACTGAATTATCATTTCCATATTGCACCAAACGTTGCACAAATGTAATGGAAAATGTAAATTTAAATACAGAAATGCATAGTCATTTTACATATTATTTCACATTGAATATTGCTGCCCATATGCTTCCATATTTTCTTGATGAACAAGCATATACTGGAAATATTTCTTAAGTGTCACTATTAAGAAGTTCATTTCAACTCAGAGTGCACGATTGTTTCAGGCTGTAAGTTTCTCGGTTCTGATGTTGTGTGTTGAGTGTCCAGCAGATGGCGCCAAATCTCCATTCAAACTGATGACGTCTGATGTTCCGCCAAATCAAACAGCTTTAGACGCTTTCATTCATACGAGGCTTTATTAATATGGTCAGGTCACCGTTATTATTACAGCATCAGATCTGGGAGATTATTGTTGACAAAATGAATAACGCTTACTGAACAAAGCATCCGTTCGTTGTTTCGTGTGTGTGTGTGTGTGTGTGTGTGTGTGTGTGTGTGTGTGTGTGTGTGTGTGAGTGTTCAGTTAGTGTGTTTCATCAACGATCTCTGTCATAAAGCCAGATGCAGAAATATGAAGTGTCTCCTCTGCAGGATCACGTGATGCTGATGGTGACGTCACGGCACCAGAGAGGAATGGAAAGTGAAAGTAAACAACCCTGAACAGCAGCTCGACTCCTGTGCGATTATATTCCTGCTCATATGTTGATATATGGGAATCATTAATTATTTCAAGAATATATTGAGATTTGTTTTAATCCATTTTTAAGTGTTTTTGTTTTCTAGAAACATTAGGTCAGTGTGAGCTTTATGTGTTCAGATTCAGTGGAGATGGACACCAGTGGAGCTGAAACACTTCCTGGTATCAAACTCCGTTTACATGCTTTAAAGAATTAGACACAAAAAGGGCTGTAGAACTGGCTGCTTATTGGGGGATAGTCTCATTAACCATATGCTTTATGCTGATGATTTGGTGGTACTGTCTCCCTCCAGTGCTGGCCTGCAGCAACTTCTTAGAATATGCTCTCAATATGAACTAATGTTTGATATAAAATTTAACTCAACGAAGAGTGTGGTACTGATCGCCAGAACCAAGGAGGATATGAAGGGTGTCTATCCTTCTTTCTCATTGGCAGGTGAACCACTAGAGGCTGTAAAGAAAGTTAAATATCTGGGACATGTGATAAGAGATGACCTCTGTGATGATGATAATGATGTGCAGCGTCAGTGTTGAAAACTGTATGGGCAGGCAAACATGCTGGCACGCAAATTCCACATGTGCACTCCTGATGTTAAAATCTGACTCTTCAAAACCTATTGCACTCCACTGTATACTGCCCACCTGTGGTGTCATTTTAGTGAGTCGAAAATGACTTGAAAATGAAGTGGCTTATAATGATGCACTGAGAATTGTGCTTAAAATTCCTAGGTGGAGTAGTAATGTTTGTGTCTAACAATGTGCCCACTTTTAACGCTGTTTTAAGAAATTTTATGTCTAGATTAATGTGCAGACTGACAGGGTCTAAGAATATGATCATTGTGTCCATAGCTGATGTTTCTAAGAGTGACACAAGGTACACATCTTGCTTTTGGAAACATTGGACCCGAAGCCTGTATATGTTGATGATGCCTCATCTGCATCATTCTTAAATGTTTTGTATTGTTTTATATATATATCTGTACTGTGTTGTCTCTATGGACCTCTGTGTCTTGAATAAAGTTGATTGATTGACACAAATACGGTATATTCCATTAGTTTGAGTTTTTGAGTTTGTATTAATCCATCCAATCCAGCTTCACTCTGAGCTGATGAATATATAATGTACTGATGATATTCAGTGACATTTGAGTTCATTTCTGCGGTCGTTTTTCTCTTAACCCGGGGAATTACAATACAGTCGAGTCTGTCATATTTTACATATTCATACTCCATATTTTCAGTCTCTTTCGGAGATGTCTGTGATCGGCTCCAGTCCAGATGATGTAGTGATCCGGGTTCTTCTGATGGGCAGAACCGGCTCTGGGAAAAGCTCATCTGTAAAACACTATACTGGGAGAAAAGAGGCTTAAAGTTAAGAAGAAACAAGAAGCTGAAGTGGATTCTCCAGATCTACTGGATCCATATCTGAATCTGGAGATGATGATGATGAGGGAACAGCTCGTCTCTCGACACACCTGCACTTTATGATAATGAACTCAGTAAAGTGGAGATTTTCGCTGAAATAGTTTATTATATTTTTTGTCTCCTGGACTACACACTTAAAGTGGATTAAAAAAAAAAAAAAACATGAAGAAACTCATAGAAGTGTTTGGAGAACAGAGTCTTTAAAAACCTTTGTGAACGCAAGGATGATTCACGCTAGACGAGTGAACCGGACCAAACACTGGTTCGACACGTTACATGAGGAACAGCAGGAACACCTGGGGTCTCATTTATAAAACTGTGCGTAGGAACCTTACTAAAAGTACCTTACTGTTTCGAATGCGCATGCGTCGCGTCTGAGCGCGTTGTTGTCTTTGGAGCTCCATCGATTGATTTATAATTCTTGATTTCTCTTTAAACTCACTTACAACGAACATTTTCTACTTTTCCTCACCTCATAGTTATAACGCGGATTGTTGAGCAGACGCGTCTCAAGCCTTGTGATCCAACGCTGGATACTCTTATAGGTTACGTCCGTGGATCACGGCTGAACGCGTCTTCTCCGCACTCATTTAAGTTACAAACAAACATTTTTTCGCCTATCGTGCGTCTACTCTACACCCGTACCACTGAAAAGACGGATTATATCCAAGACTTAAGCCATAAATTAGTATTAATATTGATAGCACCACTGGTAGCGTCGTTGCTAACTTAACTTACTGTCCATCTGTTAAAATGGCGAATATATCAAATGTAAGTAGTCTACCTTTTGGTGCAGGTGAGGACACATTTGAGCTGCACGCGGTGCAGTCTGAGCTGGAAGCTGTTGAGAAACAGATCCACGACCTTTTAGTAAGAAAAGCCGAGCTGATAGACCGGCGTTTGGCTCTCGAAACATCACGTGCCGAGGCACACAAATCAGAGATTAATGTTACTAACCCGCTGACTCCGACCTCGTCTACTCCGTGCGTTCCTCAACATCGGTCCCGAACGTCGAGGGCGCGATCAGCCATGGTCTCGTTCACTCCGGCTCCAACATGCCATCACGAAGCCTGGATTTTTCCGCAGCGGAAGACGCGAGTCAGGTCTAGACCAAGAAAACTCTCTCCGACCCTCCCGGTTTTCGAGATATCCACACAAAACCGCTTCTCCCCTCTTCGCGAAACAGAACGCGATGCTGTGATCATCGGCGATTCCATCGTTCGACACGTACACGTTACGTTAAATAAAAGTAAGGTGCATAGTCACTGCTTTCCTGGTGCTCGTGTTTCTGAAATCGCTGCTCACGTTCCCGAGATTCTGAACGAGCGCGTCGGAACCGTTGTCCTGCACGCGGGAGGGGCCGACATCAGACTGCGCCAGACGGAGGTTCTGAAGAAAGACTTCAGGAATCTGATCGATACGGTACGCAGCACATCGCCTGATATAACGATTATTGTGTCAGGACCGCTTCCCACGTACCGACTAGGTCATGAAAAGTTTAGTAGATTATTTGCGCTTAATGAATGGTTAATGTCATGGTGCAATGAGCAGAAACTTCTCTTTGTAAATAATTGGAATCTGTTTTGGGAGCGTCCTAGGCTTTACCGTGCTGATGGCTTACACCCAAGCAGATTCGGATCGGATCTTCTGTCAGATAACATCTCCAAAATGTTAAATACCTTTTGACTAGTAAACAAAAGTCCAAATCATAGTCTCTGCTGCACCAATTTAACTGATATAAATAGTGTCGAACATTGCATAGAAACTGTGTCTATTCCTCGTTTAGTGAGATCGAATAATAAATCTACTGCAGGATCTAGAAAAAATCTAATTGTTATTAAACCAGAAAATGTTGCTATTGGTAATCAAAAACAATTTCTAAAGCTAGGTCTTCTAAACATTAGATCACTCACACCTAAGGCAGTTATTGTAAATGAAATAGTCACAGATAATAGCTTCGATGTACTTTGCCTTACTGAAACCTGGCTTAAACCAAATGATTATTTTGGTTTAAATGAGTCTACTCCAGCAGGATACTCCTATAAGCACGAGCCCCGTCTGAATGGTCGTGGCGGCGGTGTTGCAACAATCTATAGAGATTTTCTCAATGTTACTCAGAAAACGGGTTATAAGTTTATTTCATTTGAAGTACTTGTACTAAATGTTACGCTCTTAGATGTTCGAAAAACATCCCTATTATCTCTAGCCTTGGCTACCGTATATAGACCGCCTGGGCCTTACGCTGATTTCCTAAAAGAGTTTGCAGATTTTCTCTCAGACCTATTAGTTAACTTCGATAAAGCATTAATTGTTGGAGACTTTAATATCCATGTAGATAATCAAAATGATGCGTTAGGGGCTGCGTTTACAGATTTATTAAACTCCTTTGGGGTCAAGCAAAACATTACCGGACCGACTCATCGATTTAATCATACACTCGATTTAATTATATCACATGGAACCGATCCAACCGATATAGATATCATTCCACAAAGTGACGATGTCACTGACCATTACATGGTAACTTGCATATTACGTACTCCTGTAATATATCATGCTGCGCCGCGTTATCGATTAGGCAGAACAATCCTTCCATCCACCATAGATAATTTTTCAAACAGCTTATCGGATCTGTCTCAGCTGCTCAGTGAACCCAAACAAACAGATGAACTAGAGGAATTAACTAGCACTATGAGCACCATTCTCTCTGGATCATTGGATATTGTTGCGCCCATTAGATTAAAAAAGGTCAGAGAGAAAAGTAAAGCACCATGGTACAACAATACTACGCGTGTTCTAAAGAGAGAAACCCGTAATTTAGAGCGTAAATGGAAACAAACCAACTTAGAGGTCTTTAGAATCGCATGGAAAGACAGTATGTCACGTTATAAAAAGGCCCTAAAAGCGGCCAGGGCTGAGAATCTACGCAAACTAATAGAAAACAACCATAACAATCCTAAGTTCTTATTTAACACCGTGGCGAGACTAACAAATAAACAGATGTCTCCTGAACAAAATATTCCATTACAGTTTAGTAGTAATGATTTCATGAAGTTCTTCACTGAGAAAATAGAAAACATCAGAACCACAATTGTAAACGTTCAATCCTCAATCGCGCCTTATAATTCAGCCTCAATTATCACCCCGCAAGAACAATTACAGTGCTTCACAACTATAGAACAAAAAGAGTTAAATAAACTTTTTACTTCATCTAAAACAACAACATGTTTACTAGATCCTATACCAACTAAGCTATTGAAAGAAGTGTTACCTGTAGTGGAAGAGCCTCTCCTCAATATTATTAACTCGTCTTTATCTTTAGGTTATGTTCCAAAAACATTTAAACTGGCAGTTATAAAACCTCTCATTAAGAAACCACAATTAGATCCGAATAATCTAGTAAATTATAGACCCATTTCAAATCTACCTTTTATGTCTAAAATACTAGAAAAAGTTGTGTCCGCTCAACTGGGCTCTTTCTTACAAGAAAATGACGTCTATGAAAAGTTTCAGTCTGGGTTCAGGCCGCATCATAGCACTGAAACTGCGCTCGTTAAAATCACAAATGATTTACTTTTAGCTTCTGACCAAGGCTGTATCTCAATATTAGTTTTACTTGATCTTAGTGCTGCGTTCGATACTATAGATCATACAATACTCTTAGATCGACTACAAAATTATACTGGTGTTCAAGGACAAGCATTAAGCTGGTTTAGATCGTATTTATCTGACCGCTACAATTTTGTTTATTTAAATGGAGAAAAATCTATCATAACTCCAGTAAACTATGGAGTGCCGCAGGGATCTGTGTTAGGCCCTCTATTATTCTCAATATATATGCTGCCACTTGGAAATATTATAAGGAAACATGGAATTAGTTTCCATTGTTATGCTGATGACACTCAAATCTATATTTCATCACGGCCGGATGAAAACGCTAAATTATCCAAATTGACAGAGTGTGTTAAAGATATAAAAGATTGGATGACGCATAATTTTCTTTTATTAAATCCAGACAAGACAGAGGTACTACTTATCGGTTCAAAAAACCACCCACAAAACCTCTCACAATACAACTTTAACATAGTAGGATGTCCTGTTACTTCATCCTCTACAGTAAAAGACCTGGGTGTTATATTAGACTGCAACCTGTCTTTTGAAAATCATATTTCATATGTTACAAGAACAGCCTTTTTCCACCTTAGAAACATTGCTAAGCTACGTAATATGCTATCAGTTTCTGACGCAGAAAAGTTAGTTCATGTATTCATGACCTCGAGACTAGATTACTGTAATGCGTTATTAGCCGGTTGTCCTGCATCCTCAATAAACAAGCTACAGTTAGTCCAAAATGCCGCCGCTAGAGTTCTAACTAGATCAAGAAAATATGATCATATAACACCGATTTTATCATCCCTACATTGGTTACCTATAAAGTCCCGTATTAATTACAAGGTATTGCTACTGACTTATAAAGCCCTAAACGGCTTAGCTCCAGTCTATTTAACGGATCTTCTATCGCCCTATAATCCATCGCGCTCTTTAAGGTCACTAAATTCGAGGCTTTTGGTCATACCTAGGATATCCAGATCCACCAAAGGAGGGAGAGCATTTTCACATTTAGCACCAAAACTCTGGAATAGTCTTCCGGATACTGTTCGTTGCTCAGACTCGCTCTCCCAGTTTAAAACTAGATTAAAGACGCATCTCTTCAGCCAGGCATTCATATAATACTTTTAATCTTACAGTTAAATCCGACCTCTAGTTCATAAACGCCAGAGGAGAACTGGCCCCCGACTGAGCCCGGGTTCTCCCAAGGTTTTTTTTTCTCCATTAGGTCACCTGATGGAGTTTTTCGGTTCCTTGCCACTGTTGCCTTTGGCTTGCTCAGTTGGGGATATTTGGGGATATTTAATTTAATTAATCAATCAACGATACTATTGATCAGCATTACCAAACGTAGACGTTCCACTAGAAACAAACATTGATGTATTGTTCTAATTTATTACTGTGAAGCTGCTTTGATACAACCTGTGTTGTGAAAAGCGCTATATAAATAAACTTGACTTGACTTGACTTAAAAGTGTACGTGCGCCCGTAAGCCAAAAATGGCGTACGCAAAAAAATATTCAGACTTATAAAACCGTTCGTACGCCAGAACCTGCGCAGAATTCACTTTATAAATCCCAGTCAGAGGAAGATTGTGCGTACATGCGTCTCCACCTCGAAATAACCATATATGGAGCTTACAACGCCTAGTTTTACTATGCAGATCCTCATCTGCATATCATTTGCATATTTACATTTACATTTACATTTACATTATGCATATGATTATTCATCCACGTGATAACGTTTAACGGTACAAAACACATTACCATTAGTAAAAATCAAGTAGTTGCCTATATATTGCCTTGTTTTTGAATACATAAATGGAACGCCTCCTGGTCTGGGCTCAGCACAATCTGCGCTCGCTGAGAGCAGCGCACATGCCAGGCCACCTGAATGTGGGACTAGACAGACTGTCCAGGAATGATGTTCCAGCAGGAGAATGGTCTTTACATTTACATTTACATTTATTCATTTAGCTGACGCTTTTATCCAAAGCGACTTACAATTGCTATATATGTCAGAGGTCGCACGCCTCTGGAGCAACTAGGGGTACTAAGTGTCTTGCTCAGGGACACATTGGTGTCTCACAGTGGATTCGAACCCGGGTCTCTCACACCAAAGGCATGTGTCTTATCCATTGCGCCACCACCACCGCAACGATTTACACCCGCAGACAGTCCAACTGCTATGCTTACTGTCCGAAGTTTTTCTCCAAGAGCAAGGTCACGCTGCCTGCTCTATGCTTTTCCCCCCGTCACACTCCTACCTCAGGTATTAGAGCGGATCAGGGAAAACGGATGATCAGTGCTACTAGTAGCTCCGTTCTGGAAGAACCAGGCCTGGTTCCCAGTTCTGATGCAGTTGACAAGCACTGCCCCTTGGCCGATACCGGTGAGGAGGGACCTCCTCTCTCAAGCCGGGGGCTCGCCTCGCTCCTCGCCCGGAGCTTTGGTCCCTTCATGCGTGGGCCATCAACGGGTACCCGCTAGCCTCCCGGAGGGAGTGCTTAACACAATCACGCAGGCTAGAGCTCCCTCTACGAGATGGCTCTACTCCTCGAAATGGTCTGTGTTCTCTAGCTGGTGCACAGCCTAAAATTGAACTGTGCAATGCTAATGGAATGTACAACACACCTCGACACCTTTCATCCAGAAACTGCTGCGGCGAGTAACCAGCCAAGTGTCCTAATGAAAAACAGATTATGATTAAAGGATTCCTTATCTTAAATAGAAGCAATAGTTTCCAAGACAAAAAAACGTCACAAATAACATCACTTACTTGTACTCAAACTCTTGGCTCTGTGAAGTGGAGTCTGGATTTCTGGGGAGAAACCTGGTTCTGAGAAAGAGGAAACAGAAATTTGAAAATCTAACAAAGGGTATAGTTTAGTGGCAGGATCACAAATCAAGCATCACAGCAATTTTACATACCACCTCTGAAGTCTACAGATGGCACAACATTTTCCTGGTTTTCTGGAATCGATGCAACTTCTGGAGCATCAGGCAGCACTGAAACCTTGTTACCAGGAACAATGTTTTCAAAGCTCAAAAGAGGTTGTCCAAACGACAGCACTGCTGGTGCATCTGGAAGACTAGACGCTCAACATCTTCCATGGATCGTTGCTTCCTGTTGAACTCGCACGGAACATGAGGTGTGAAGGTCAGGAGTACTCTGGAGAGCTCTTTTACCATGCTGGGCGAAAATCTTGTCAGCCGCCGTCCCTTTAGCCAAAGATGCAACAACTTTCTTGTCACTCCAAGGCATACCAGATGCATATAATCCAGTGGGAACTGGGTGACCAAACCAACAGACAACGATGCCAATGGCGTTTCTCCACACTGATGACTGTCATCAGAAAGTTAGTCGCGGACTGCATGGTCTAATCTTAGAGCAGAATCTGTTTGAGGAAAGGTCATCCTGTTCTCGTAGTGGACCCCCTTTTGAACACACTTGTCACACCCATAATATCCACTGTGACCTTTCACATTTCGAACAAGTGCACGAGCAGGGGCGTCACAGATAAATGTTGATATTTTGAAAGGAAGTGCTCTCCTTTCAAACAGAACTCCTTCCGCTTCAAGTCGCTGTGCCTCTTCTACAAAAGGATTCAAAAAGTGAAGGCTGCTTGGCTTCTTCTTCCCATAATAGAGACCAATGACAAATGGAAGTTTGTTTTGTTGGACATTACCCACGTATTGCTCAATTAAACCAAGAACTGGCCAGAACTGGGCATTTGAGCTTTTGAAAAGTGGAAGTCCATCAACATTAACTTGCATTGAAACTGACGTCAACTTCTGCAATTCAGGAGACACTAAAAACTGCGATAGTATTCCACTTTCAATTCCAAAGTGATGGTATACACCACCTGAGAGTTCTGTTGTTTTAACACAAGTCACTGTTTTCAGAAGGGTTCTTGGGTCTTTAGGAAGGGTTGGATGATCCTTGGACAAAATGGTTAAAAGCTTACCCAGTGCCACATGGGGGATCATGTTGTCAATAGCCCACCCTGCCAATTGTGTCCTTAGGCAATCCTCTTCCTCCTCACTATCTTCTGTGCTTGAGGAAAAAATTTCACCAGGTTCATATACCTCATCAACAGTTAATTCCTGTGCTTCAGGGGTTACAGTTTGTCCATGGCTTGTTGGAGCCATTCCATGTTGATGTTCATTAACAGGAGGATTTACATGGTCAAAGTCAGGAATAACAGCAAGTAGAGCATCGTTTGCAGCTGCAATTTCCTGTTTGTCCCTCTCAACTTCTTTCAATATTCGTCTCCTTTTGGCCCAGTAACTAGACATTGTAACTAACAATGCATTTACCTTTAAAGCCAAAACGATTGTCCAACAGTAGGTCTCTTGTGTGAAGTTAACCAGTTATGCTCCGGTCAAGGTGTCTGCAAGAAAATGTGAACAAAACCACATTGTTAACGTTAGGAATATACAGTAGCTATGTTGTAAAAAAAAAAAAAATCAGTCAAACGTGGAACAGTGAAATTGTTAAAAAATAAAATGTACTCATTCAGTGTAGTGTTTCAAGTGAACAGCACTGTCCTCAAACATAAAAAGTACAGCACTTCAGATAAATATAACTCATCATAATCCCCTTAAATCCTAGAAGTACAGTAGCAACACAGCACGTGCTAGCTAACACTTGCTAGCCACTGTAGCTACATTGTGAACTGAACTAGCAGCATACTTTTATCTGACAAACAAAATAATTTAAACAACCTATATCATTCTGCTTTGTTAGAAAACACCAAATTTAAGCTATACTTAAGTCTTTCTAGATGTAAAGCTTTGGCTACCTACTGTAGCTAGTTACATTTCTACATGTAAGTTAACGTAACTAGCAACATTGCTTAACCTCAGTGTGTAAGTTACTGTAACAAAGGCAAAACAGTTACGAATTAATTCGACTGACCAAAACTAACTTAAAACACATAGCCTACGTACTCACACTCGTATAAACATACGTATCTTAGAAGAAAAGAAAAACTCAACGCCTGGAAGAAACAAAGTAGCTATTACAGAAAGTGAATTGTAACATGGCGGCAACTTTGTAAACAAGGCTAACTTACTTTAGCCTTACTTTAGCTTGACTAGTAAGGCAAGATCAAAGATGACTACAGATTTTACAAAGATAAACTAAAAACAATGTAAACATAATATTGCGTTACACAAAAAGGAAACATGTACTTACTTAAACGATGGTAGTCCACAGAAACTCGCGATTGAGCGGCGAACTGATGCGAATGTGTGCTCTAGTTATGTTGTTTGGGGAGGGGCCAGGAGCTCAGTGGCTCCAGTGCGTCATCGAGCCACCGTTTTAGCTCCACCCAAAAAAATCCTGAACACAGCAATGGTGAAAACCTATACATTTCTAAAATTTATAATGTTTAGATTTTTTTTTTAAGACACTGTCTTAAACATTTGTACAGGTCGCAATTGCAAATTATTCCCTTATACATGTAAGAAGTCACAAAAAAAAAAAAAATCAAGGTTGGAAAAAAATGAAAGACATAAAACGACATTTCCTGGAATGGCAGAAAGACAAAATATTTCTAAATATTTCATAAATCTGCCAGTGCAGCTGTGAAACCAGAGGAGATTTTAGATTTTAGTTTATCCTTCTGATCAGGTCAAAACAGAGATTTTCCTGTTTATGATAGGCTATTACCATGTTGCAAATTAATAAAAAATTATAAAGTATAGACCTACCCAAGATTTTGGCCATGTTGCAGATGTATTTCACTGTTCACTGATTTAGCCAGGCATTAGTGAAAAGTCTAACTTCATCAATTTATTCAGCTAAATTGTTCATACCATGAATGAAATATCTATTTTAAAACCTAATCAGAATCAGAAAGATATTTATTGCCAAGTAAGTTTTACAAAAGGAATTATTTTTGGTTTATGCATGTCTCAATTGTGCATAAATCAAAGAAATGTAAACAATTTTCACCTAAGTGCATAAAATAATTTTACATATAGCCTATTAGGCTACTCTATCGCTTCAGAGTCTCAAAGTAATTTAAATGTCATTTCCTAAACCTTACCTTATCATGGAATCAAGAGTCAAGAATAAACCCTAATGGCTTTAAAAAAAAAAAAAAAAAAAAAAAAAAAAAACTAATATGGGATTTAATTCACATATAGGCTATTATGATTTTATAATCGCTTCAAATGTGAAAAGTAGTTAAAATGCTGTCAGTTCCACTTCCATTCTAACTCCCAACATGCCATGGCTGCTGG
Source organism: Squalius cephalus (assembly GCF_949319135.1). Taxonomy (NCBI): domain Eukaryota; kingdom Metazoa; phylum Chordata; class Actinopteri; order Cypriniformes; family Leuciscidae; genus Squalius; species Squalius cephalus. The sequence goes on from NC_137122.1 coordinate 8,329,047, forward strand.
TCGATTTTAGTAGAAATCCTTGTATTTCAAAGCGGCTTGCCGCCAGCCGGCCGCGGTCCATTAGACGGAGGCAACCGCCAAAGAAAATGAAGCAGTCGGCCCGCCAGCTTTTCGCCGGCGGCATCTCGCAAGAAATGGGAGTGACGTATTCGGCGGCAAACGTTTCATCCCCGCCAGCGGGACGCACCTATAGCCGACAGCTTAGGGTCGGCGGCAAAAAGAAGCCGTGCGGATATTTTTTGCTAGCTGGGTTATTTACCTGAGACGAGCGGAGAGGAAGGAGCGCAGTGCATGAAGCATCATGTCAGAATCACATGTAATAAAAAAATCTAACTTTATCATTATGAATATAAACAAATAAGATGTATTTTAGTAGCCTACTCACTATCAAGCTATCATATCGATATTGGTAAAGTTTAAAATATATATTTCTTGATTCGCTAACAAGCTAGTTATAACTATAAGGCAAAGCTAAAAACAGGTTGCATTGATACACGTTTTTCCATTTCCATTAGTTGCACTGTGATGAAGATGAATTTCGTGTAAGATAGATTCATAACATATAACGTTAGGCCTACTAGCTGTTAAACATGTATTTTGTTATGTAAAGCTCCCCCCACAGCGGAGCCTGCCGTGAACGCGCAGGCTAGTAAACATGCAGGGTCACCGATGATGACGGATAAGGTCGCTAGATATAAGGTTAGCAGGTTTCAATTGTTGCTTTGCACAGTGCGTGACATTTTATCTGTATGTTATGCGTCTAGAGTTTTAACACTGAGTCAATGGGCTCCGACGGGCTTGTTTATCGTCATAGGTCTTTTTCCGTTTACCTGTCTTTGTTGTATGAGCAGGTTCCACTCGAGAAATTGGCAGTTTTGGTTGTTTGTCCGCCATTAGCACAGCTGCTCGGCACACCGGCAATCTTGATTTTGAATGACGCGCTGTGCAAGAGAGGGGCGATCAGCGCGTACGCGAACTTGATTGACAATGCTAAGACACTCCTCCTGGCTCTGAAGGCATCTGATTGGTTCTTTACATTCGCACCGAATGGCAGTGATTGGTCAGAGTTTTTACTGTCCTGCAGCTGCTACAGAGGTCTGATTGTTTTCATTCCTTTTTCTGAACACATAATGTATTGACTACTCTCAGGATGGAAGGACCATTTCACCCAGTATAAAAAAAAGTGTTTCTGAACAGGATTACCTACTATAGCTTTAAGCGTAGATCTAAAGTAATATTGAAACTAAATTCCAATAAATTAAGTGAACTTCACTGAAGCGCTGAAAAGACATACACGCATTATTCCTTCGCCCACCGTTTGATTCCGTCGTTGGGCCAATGGGTGGTCCTTACATTAGTGACAGTCACTCTGTGAATCACTCTGTGTGTCTTTTCAGCGAAATATTGGGACTTGCAACATGTAAGAGAAATAAGATGTCATTCTCTTTCTTCAGCCGTTGTGGTAAGACAATTCTTATTTGCCTTTTAGAAGTGTTGAGGGAAAATTCAGACGCACCTCATATAGACACATTTGTAGAATGGGTCGGCATACCCAGTTAGACTGGAGAACGCAAAATCTGGTGGGGCTTGACAATTAGATAAAACCACATACCAGGGACATGATAGCGGCAGCGTAGATGTACTCAATGTCACTTTTCATTAAAAGAGACCTACCAGAACTTTTTCTTCCAGCGACTAACCACCACCTGCACGCCAAACAATTCAGGCACTACAAGCCTTCTTCTTCTTCTTCTTCTTCTTTTTTATTTTATTAGCAACCGCACTTAACAGTGCATTACTGCCATCATTCGGTAGCTTGGAGCTTGGAACAGAAACATTCCTATCTCTTAACATTTGCAATAGCAGTGAGATCTGACCATTATCACTCAGTGTAATTGATCTTTTCTTTGCAAAAACATGATCATGATAATGATACATGTCTTTGTAAACTAAAACAATTTTTCTTCTAATGGTATAAAATCTTAAATGATCAAAACCATCAGTAACAACTGTCTGACTAAGGCCATCAAATAAATATTGAGATAGTACCATCTATTTGAATGCAATTTGTATAAAGGTTCAAGATTAAACTGTGTTTTCCTCTCTAGGTCTATTTCCCTACAGGCTGACAAATGATTTTATTCAGAACCAGATTCTATAAGGTCTGGAACACCACACAACTTTACATGTAGGAGATGGGGGTGGAGAAACTTCAAGGGGCCGCTCACACCTCATAACACTACAGAAGCAGAGTAAAGAAAGGAAAAACAGAAACTAAGTGTGAATAGTGTCAAAATGCTTATTTTAGTTATAAAATATTTGTTCTTGTTCAATTAATCCTGTTCATTGGTTATTTAAATAATGCATCTTGGAAAGAGGGAGACACCTACAGGCAAGAAGGGTGTACAATGGGTTGAATCAGCCATCTTCTCAGTTCACACGAGCTGTTGAGAAGGATGGTAGGTGAAAAAGTCTCTGGTCGATCGGTTAAGAAAATGTTGGAAGTAAATAGTCAATAGTGAAAAAATAGTCAATTGCATTTCGTGAGCTTAGAATTATAAGGTTCTATCTCCACTTTTGGTCGAAATTGAGTTTTTGACATAATCTGATCCATTAGGTGTTTATTAATGCCTGTGTGGTGTTATTTTTGTAAAAAAATATTTTGTTAGTAGTTATTAATAAAATAAAAAGGTTCCATCTCAGTTTTGCCAGCTGGGATGTAAAAACTTTGATGCTCAATATCTCGGAACTACCATAAACGGAGATAGAACCTTATAATTCTAAGCTCACGATTTGCCTAGAAATGTGTTTGAGAGAACTTTATTCTGTTTTTCCTGTTCAGAATGGTAAATTAGTGTGTAGCAGGGTTTTACATGCCTTACAGGTGGTTGTGCACGCAGCACGCCATGTGCTAATGGCGTCCGCTTTTTATTTCATTTGGTATATTTGATTGATTATTTTGTTTATTATTTTCTGACAGTTTTATGACCGGACCAGCAGTATTTATTGTCTGTTTGATGCTCTTCGTGTCTTTTCCAGGTATGATGTATTACTTTCCTTCTGTGCAATTTTTGTTCTATATTTATAAAAGAAAAAGAGACTGAGTCATATTTGTATGTAACAAAAAAGAAATGTTCATCTTCTCAGTTCACGCGAGCTGTTGAGAAGGATGTTTTATGACCGGACCAGCAGTATTTATTGTCTGTTTGATGCTCTTCGTGTTTTTTCCAGATTTTCTCAGTTGCAGTAAATACTAAAGTGAATGTGCTCAGCAAATTTGCTTTCGCGTGGTCATTATTGAAATGAAAGAACACACGAACCGAGAGGGGTTACAGTAGCACCGGAACTAAATTATGCAACACAGATTATAATAGGATAAAACACCACCCATCTCCTATACACAAACATACACAATACACACCATCACTACAACAATCTTAGAACATCTCTACCTGGCATAGATCGTAAGACTATCCAGGCCAAAATTATCCACATCATGCAAATCTATAATACTTCATTCACCTTCATACCAGCCAGCAGCCATATCTCCCTGTAGCCCAAGACTGGTTGCCCACTGAAGCTAAGCAGGGCTGAGCCTGGTCAGTACCTGGATGGGAGACCTCCTAAGAAAAAGCCAGGTTGCTGCTGGAAGAGGTGTTAGTGAGGCCAGCAGGGGGCGCTCACCCTGTGGTCTGTGTGGGTCCTAACGCCCCAGTGTAGTGACGGGGACACTATACTGTCAAAGAGCACCGTCCTTCGGATGAGACGTAAAACCGAGGTCCTGACTCTCTGTGGTCATTAAAAATCCCATGGCATTTCTCGTAAAGAGTAGGGGTGTAACCCCGGTGTCATGGCCACACACCATTGGCCCTTACCAATCATGGCCTCCTAATAATCCCCTTACATTGAATTGGCTCAATCACTCTCTCTCCTCTCTCCACCTATATCCGGTGTGTGGTGAGCGCACTGGCGCCGTTGTACTGTGGCTGCCGTCGCATCATCCAAGTGGATGCTGCACACTGGTGGTGGTTGAGGAGAGATCCCCTGACATGATTGTAAAGCGCTTTGGGTGTACAGTAGTACATATGAAAGCGCTATATAAATGCCCGATTCTATTCTATTCTATTCTATTCTATACATATAGGAAAAGGGAAATTATTTTCTTTTCAGCATTACAGTCTTGTGAACTTCCTGTATGTAAATACTGTGCTGTGCATAGGACATGCATGGCTGTGGTCACACATCAATTGGTTTAAATTTCACATATAAAGTCTAATTGAGGCATTTTCATCAATGCAGCTGGTCTTTGGACAAAATGTATATTATATCCGCTCGTTAGCGTTGTTGCAAACCAGGAGGGCCCGCTAGTTTCCAACAAATGACTAATGACATTAAAAAAAATATTGAAACAGTGACATTTAAAATGCAGGCATTTAAATTGGTTAACTATACAATTCCCACAGTCAGACCTTCATTATTGAGTGTGACTTAGCCTGTACATCAAATGCACAGAGGATGATTACAAAAGTTAAACCAGAGAATTTAAATCTCTGTTTCTATATATTTCATTCTCTAATTGAACGTATTAAAACCTTAGGTTTCATTGATGATTTGCACTTAAAACAACTAATGTAGACAATTTTATAATTATGGAATTGTGGATTTCCTGTCCTGTCAACGCACGAGACGAAAAGAAAGCAATGCATTCGTGAACTGTGACATTTCCATGTTTAATTATGTGATATACTCTAATTATGCATACTGCTAGTAAATATACTAGTTATGGTGACTTTCTGCTACCCTTCCTTGATTTATCCAAACCAAGTCTAAATTCCACTACCACTAGTCCGCCAGAAGCTAGTTATTTTAGTCAATAAAGTTTTAAATATTTATATTTTTCTTACACAAACACATCGCTTCACTTCAGAAGGCGTGAACTCACTTTTGGGTGAACTATCCCTTTCCTATACACATTACTCACATCCTCTTTTGTAACACTAAAGATAACTTTGTTACTAAGAAGCGTCAGGAAAGCAATAGCATATCATAAACATTTTATATTAAATCTCCTAAGATCAGCATACTATCTATACAAACTTCTGGTTGTGGTGGCAGTTTCCCTTATTTCCCAGCCAACCCAGCTTTTTCCATTAGGCCTATCGAGGCTAACTCACTAATAACTCACTAACTCAAGCTGTCTTCTCCTCACCACGGCCTAATGTGGCAGTCTTTCACGGCTTACTTGGCATTACTCACAACACTCTAGGCAACGGCCTAACGGTTAGCTCTGTTTAAAGATTATTATTACACCTATGTCAATGTCTGTCTTAACCAGCACCCCTATTTTTGAGAATTTTCTGAAAATGACATACCCAATGTCTGTTGAAAATGACATACTGTAATGCTCTTCTGGCCGGACTTCCAGCATGTGCAACTAAACCCCTACAGATGATCCAGAACGCCGCAGCCCGTCTTGTCTTCAACGAGCCAAAGAGAACCCACGTCACTCCTCTGTTCAGCTCACTGCACTGGCTACCTCTCGCTGCTCGCATCAAGTTCAAGGCATTGACGCTTGCTTACAGATCTATCACAGGCTCAGCTCCCTCCTACTTTCACTCACTCCTACGAGTCTACATCCCTACCAGAAACCTACGATCGGCCAACGAGCGACGTCTCGTGGTTCCATCCCAGAAAGCCACAAAATCACTTTCCAGAACATTCTCATTCACAGTTCCATGCTGGTGGAACGCTCTCCCCACCCTTTCCCTCTAAACCTCGCTTATCGGGCTTATGCTACTCTGAATAATGCCTGAACTTTGTATCTGGAGCACTTCTTGCGCTGCTTTTTGTTTTTTGCCTCTTCATGATGACTCGCTTAATCTAGTCCTACTTTGTAAGTCGCTTTGGATAAAAGCGTCTGCTAAATGACTAAATGTAAATGTAAATGTCTGTAGCTCTTAAACCCTATGGTATGGTCCACATAACTCTGATCTTTTTTTAAACTAGACGCTTGAAACTTTGTTACCCAAGAGTCATTATAACTCAAAGTAGCATAGAAACAGAGTAAAACAAGGTAAAATTTACATGAAAGTGACTCATTATTTCTTTGAATGAACTTCACTTAGGGAAAAATGTACCAGACTTTAAATGTTAGAGGCCTGAAAACACCATAAAGATAAAATTTAATGTCTGACCATGTTTAGATTCAAATTTGAGGATGAAACTCCCCAAAAAATGTAGTTTCTGTAAGCTTTTATTCAAGAAAAGTATAGGCGTCCTTTCCAAAAGGCAATTTGGAGACTCCAATTGGACACCTGGCAACCAACCACTTGACATAAGGAGTAAGCAACTACATAGGCCTACTACATATATGTATATCAATTCAGAACTGTTCTGCCCTTCAAACCACACAAGAAAAAACGATTCCAGCACAGCATTTGAACATTTGAACAAAATTCTCTTTATTTTGAACAATTCTAATAGCAAAAACAGTGATTTCTCACTACATGTATAGACATTCCAGAAGTGATCGTTTTCAAACTAATGTATAATATATATATATATATATATATATATATATATATATAAATGTTTTAGAACATTTGTAATTACAAAAGTGTTTTTTACTCAAATAAATTACAATAAACTGATAATTATAATGAATATCCTATTACTTTCTGCTGCTCTTCGTCACTGCTCCTCATCACCTTCATCCAAAACACCACCAAATCTTTTCTGTAGTCGACGATCCATAATAGAGATGCTCAGATATATGCTTTGGAGTAAATCTGTGCGTTTATGCGAGCTCCATGTGTCAAAACAATGCACTGTGTGTGTGTGTGTCGTCGCACTATGTGTGTGCGTGCGTGTGCTCTGCGTACGAGTGGCGAAAGTGCACATGTGAACGAAAACTTTGCGCACTTGAATTTGACAAATATGCTTGCATAAACTGTCTATCACTGCAATCGATTTTAGTTGGCTAATACTCCCATCCATAGATATCCATAATAAAGGCTAGATGTCTTAAGGCGGAATCTCGAACGGCATCACCGGCGGCCATCTTGTCACAGGGAAGCTTTCTGGCGAGCTCTGTGGTATCTGAAGTAAGGTGAGTGATCAGAACGAACACAAATCCTCTTATCTCGCTGAAGTCTTGACGGAGTTACAAACGGTTTGGTTTCTTACAAACTTTTTATTAACGTGGCTATAATTCTGAATGCAGAATGCTTGCATGCAACATGTAACATTACAATGCTTACATGTTGAAATTGCAGATTTTCTTAATTATTCACATGTATGCAGTGTCATAGTGTCACCGGGTGATTAAAAAGAAAGAAAATGAGCGGCAGGTGTGGAGGGGGAGGAGCTAGAGCGCTGATTGGGGCACATGCTCCCAAAGTTGGGTATAAAAGGCCATTTGTATGAGAGAGAGGGGTCGAGGAGATGTGAGGCACGCAGCGCGTGAGCGGCTGTGGCCGAGAGAGAGAGAGAGAGAGAGAGAGAGAGAGAGAGAGAGAGAGAGAGAGAGAGAGAGAGAGAGAGAGAGAGAGAGAGAGAGAGAGAGAGAGAGAGAGAGAGAGAGAGAGAGAGAGAACGAGAGAGAGAGAACGAGAGAGAACTTTGGCTGGATTGCGGGCGGAAGCTTTGGGTGCACCGTGAGTCTGTCGAATTGCAGTTTTATTGTGGAAATGAGCACGAGTGAACCTTACAGTGTGTGGTGGAAATGTGAGTGTGGGAATTATTTTTGCTGTTCACTCGCAGTCACAGCTGTCCATTCCTCTCTCTACTCTAAGTCCAGTGAAGAACCTGCTAACGCTGTGAGTTACACGTATCCATTCCTCTCTCTGCCTGAGTCCAGTGAAGAGCCGGCTAATGCTGTGAGTTATACATATTCTCCTCTCTCTGCCTGAGTTCAATGAAGAGCCTGCTAATGCTGGAAGGGCCTGCTACTGCTAGTGAAGAGCCTGCTAATGCTGTGAGTTATACGTATTCTCCACTCTCTGCCTGAGGCTAGTGAAGAGCCTGCTAATGCTGGAAGAGCCTGCTAATGCTGGAAGGGCCTGCTAATGCTGTGAGTTATACGTATTCTCCACTCTCTGTCTGGGGCTAGTGAAAAGCCTGCTAATGCTGGAAGAGCCTGCTAATGCTGGAAGGGCCTGCTACTGCTAGTGAAGAGCCTGCTAACGCTGTGAGTTATACGTATTCTCCACTCTCTGCCTGAGGCTAGTGAAGAGCCTGCTAATGCTGGAAGAGCCTGCTAATGCTGGAAGGGCCTGCTAATGCTGTGAGTTATACGTATTCTCTACTCTCTGTCTGGGGCTAGTGAAAAGCCTGCTAATGCTGTGAGTTATACGTATTCTCCACTCTCTGCCTGAGGCTAGTGAAGAGCCTGCTAATGCTGGAAGAGCCTGCTAATGCTGGAAGGGCCTGCTAATGCTGTGAGTTATACGTATTCTCTACTCTCTGTCTGGGGCTAGTGAAAAGCCTGCTAATGCTGGAAGAGCCTGCTAATGCTGGAAGGGCCTGCTACTGCTAGTGAAGAGCCTGCTAATGCTGTGAGTTATACGTATTCTCCACTCTCTGTTTGGGGCTAGTGAAGAGCCTGCTAATGCTGTGAGTTACACGTATCCCCCACTCTCTGTCTGAGTCCAGAAGAGCCTGCTAATGCTGGAAGAGCCTGCTAATGCTGGAAGGGCCTGCTAATGCTGTGAGTTATATGTTTCCTCCACTCTCCGAGTCCAGTGACGAGCCCGCTAGTGCTGTGAGAAGAACCTGCTAGTGCTGTGAGATATATACGTTTCCTCCACTCTCTGAGTCCAGTGACGAACCTGCTCTCCAAAAGAAGAGAATGTTGAAGAGACTTTTTAAGATTTTGTTTTTATTATTTAATAAAGAGTATATTTATTTTGAATTCTGTGTCTGTCTCCTTCGTGTCCACGGTCAGCTCCTTGGGGGCTGCACGCAAGCGAAGGGGTGGGCGGCCCGCTGGCGCTCCACCCCGACCTGTGACAATAGCTACATCTCTGACGTTTATAACAAACCAAACCATTTGAAAATCTGTAGAAAATTGAGCAAGTTATGGTTATTTAAAAGTATATGCAGCATTAAAACACAATGTTACGAGTGAGCAAGCACCCTGTGGCAAGATGGCCGCCGTGTGCGGACGTCGACCTCCATTGGCCAGCAGCGCGGACGAGACATCTAGCCTTTATTATGGATATCTATGCTCCCATCAATCAAAACTTTGCCGACTAGACACTGGCTGCCTTTATCCAGGCTTTTATCCAGTCGCGAGATTGACAGGGCGCGGAGCCTGTCAGGCGCTCTCTTACTGTTTTGGTCTAAAACAAAGCCTGTGATTGAAGAAGAGAGAAGTGGAATGTCTCATTCGATCTATCTTTGTCACCAGTTGGAGGCAGCAATGCACTAGAAGTGCCTAGTCTGCCGGAATGGAATAGAAGAAGAAGAAGTCTCATTCGATCCGGAAGAGTCTAAACTATGGGGTGAGATGGCTTTTTAGTGTTGGAATACAGATTAGAATCTACATTTCATTGAAAATGAACATGTTAACTCTATCTCGAAAACGCTCATGCAAACAAAGGAGGATATTCAATTTTTCTATATTTTTTCGTTGTTTTGGATTAAAAAGTGGGATGCATTTTGAAGAGTAGACCCTTATGTAACAGGTCGGGGTGGGCCAAGCCAGACTGCACCCACCCCTGGGGACCGGGCACCGCCTCGAGGAGCGTGTCAAGGAGCCAGACGGAAACAGAGGATAAAGGAATAACAATTTCTTCAGTTAAAAACAGGTAAATTTGAAAAGTCCTAATTAAAATCTCTTCTTTCGCCAGAAGCAATTTGATGGGCCCCTGGACCGGGGCGGGATGGACGGTCGTGGACACCCTGCGGCTCGTCAGAGAGGAATCAGAGGATGGACGCACACCACTCAGGTAAGCCACTGGGTAAGTACTCTTTACAAGGCTCTCAAGGACGTCTTGGCTACACGGACCCCATTCAGACTGGAACCAGGTAGGTATTCGCAGTGGGGATGGAACGAATGCCGGAGGCTGCCCAGAGGTAAGTACCCAAAGGACGGGGATCCTTGACTCAGACGAATCACAAGGACGCAGGTGGCGAGCGGGCCGGGCCAGGAGGGGACCATGAACAGCAGAACAACACTTTAATCGAGACACATGCCGTAGTTACTCTCCTTCCTTCTGAACAGTAGCAATGCTTTGCAGCACGGGCACAGAGGGCCATCCGGCAAGAGAACACTTCACTTTGGCTGTGCCCTGCAACGATACGACAGGGTTCAATGGTTCAACAAGATGCGACGTTCAACAGTGATACCTTCTCTCCTTCTGAACAGACGGAGGCTTCCAGTGGGGACAGGTGGGGGCCACCAGGCGGAGAAGATGCTTTAAGAGAGACACTCCACTTGACTGCACACTGTAACCAGGTAACAGGATTTAACTTCCCAACAGCATATGGAACATTCAATTGAAATACCTTCTCTCTTCTGAACAGGGCGGAGGCTTTCCGTGGAGACAGGTGGGGACCACCAAGTGGAGAAAACGATTTGAGAGAGACACTCCACTTAACTGTACACTATAACCAGGTAACAGGATTCAACTTCTCAACAGCATATGGAACGTTCAATCGAAATACCTTCTCTCTTTCTGAACAGGGCGGAAACCTTCACTAGGGCATGCGGAGACCACCAAGCGGAGAGGACACTTGAGCGGGACACTCCACTTCGGCTGTGCACTGTAACCAGGTAACAGGGTTTAACCATTCAACAGCGTATCAAACGTTCATTTCAAATACCTTTTCCTTTTCCGAACAGGACAGCGACTTTCGATGGAGCATGTGGAGACCACCAAACGGGAAGGATGCTCTAAGCAAAACACTCCACTTCAGCTGTACACTGTATCGATGCAACCGGGTTTTGGCCATTCAGCAGTAATGAAACATTCAGCTGTAATACCTTCTCTCGTTCCCACCAGACAGCGGCTTTCGATAAGGACGTGTGGAGACCACCAGACAGAAAGGATGCTTTAAGCAAGATGCTCCAATTCAGCCATGCGCTGTAACAATGCAACGTGGGTTTGACCATTCAGCAGTAATGAAACATTCAGCTGTAATACCTTCTCTCGTTCCAACCGGACAGCGGCTTTTGATAAGGACGTGTGGAGACCACCAGACAGGAAGGATGCTTTAAGCAAGATGCTCCAATTCAGCTATACGCTGTAATAATGCAACAGGATTCGACCATTCAACAGTAAATGAAACATTCAACGGCAATACCTTCTCTCGTTCGAACCAGGGCCGTGGCTGTTGATAGGGACGTGTGGTGACCACCAGACAGGAAGGATGCTCAAGCAAGACGCTCCAGTTCAGCTGTCCGCTGCAACAATGTAACAGGAATCAATGGATCAACAGCATTAACAGAGCGAGGCTGTCTCGAATGGTAAGTTGGGCGCTTAATGTGACAAACACTGTTCAGGAACAGCGGGTGAAAGACTATAGAGGAGAGTGCACAGCAGACTATTAATATTTCTCCACACGATAAACTTCACTCCATAACACCAACCGTGTGAATCGTCACTTCAGGCACTGCATTCCACTCGCACACCGTGCATTCGGGCCAGCACTCACCCACCGGTCTTTCTCCCACCGGATCGACTCTCATCTCTCACACGGCTCAACTTCTCCAGAGACAGCCAGAACGGATGTAGCAATCGTCACATTCAGTGAAGGGAGAACAAAGGTTGAAGACAGATCATTAATTCACTCGGTGTAATAATCCACTCGTGCCACACGCTTTCCAAACGCTCCACACCACTTCAATGTCAGTGCATATAAACCACGGATCAAATACTCATCACTTTGCGTCTCTTCCACAGCTGACGATATCCCTTGGATTTTCGTTGACAAAACTTCACTCCTCGTCTTCATTCCTCGGCTTCAATCTTCGCCCCGCTGCACAGTCCAGCTTCAAATATAAGCGACCCGCCGACAAACACAGTATCTCACGGGAGGAGAACTACACTGACCGTCTGTTTCCTCTCTTTTTTTAAAGCCCCATCTTAATGCGCGTTCCTCTCACAACACTCTCTGTAATTCTCCTCACCTGCTGTCAATCAGGCAATTGGCCTCGCTGCCATGGCAACAGATTTCGCGGTGTGATGAGACGCCCATCCACAAGAGGTCTCCAAATAATACTGCCTTCACGAGGATTTTACTCTCTCTCCTTATCCGGCTTTTGTCACACCGTGACACTTACACTGAAATGTATGCGGCTGTTTCTTGGATTCGTCCGAACTGATCTGAACCATAGGAGATGAGAGATAAGTATAGCGGTTCATTTTGCTAATTTTTACATGAACAGTCCTTTTGCATTTAATTTAACCCTTTCCTCGCTGGTGTATTGATTGCAAAAACAAGTTTAGAACATGATTCTTGAGTGTTTTAGCTTTCTTTTAGCTTAAATGATGCATAGTTTATGATAGTCAGTTGAATATTTGTTATAAAACAAAGCTTAAAAAAGTAATAAAAGTATAGCCACGCCCCCGACGGCCCGTCCTCGTGCCAATGCTAGCTAACAGGTTAACACTAGAACTGCCATGGCGGTCATTTTGACCGTTTTGAATTTTATATCTGCAATAACTTTGTTGAAAAAATAAATAAAATCCTGCTGGTACCTGACTTTTCCTAAAAGTGTCTGTATTTTCATTTAAAATGCTTTTCATATAAATTACACGTAATGCAAAAAAACAAATTAACATATTTACCTATTTCGGCCATAGACGGTCATATTGACCGCACTGAATTTCGCGGTATTATTATACATGCCTACCAATATAGGCTACTACACAACAATAAAATGTGGTAAAAAATACACAAAACATATTCCACAACAAATCATTTAAATGTAATGATATTTAGAACAGAACAATAACAAATAAATAAACAATAAACAAGCCAAAATGAAATCGGCTACTTTCAAGCGAAAGTGAAAGTAAGCGGCGTTGGGCTCACATAACGGCTCACGTAACTCTCTAATTAGAATCAAAATGTTTCAACATTTGCGATGTATTTGGATGGTAATGTCACAGGTCGGGATGGGCCAAGCCGGACTGCGCCCACCCCTGAACCAGGACCACCCTGAGGAACGTGTCAGAGACGAGACGGAAACCGAATTCAAGGGAATAACAGTTCTTTTTATTAAAGTTAAAAGTAATTTGAATAACCTAAGCTAAAATCTTCCTTTCCTCTTCTTCCCCGGAATCGAGGCAATGCAGCAGTCTCCGGGGCCCACTCCCACGCCGGTACAAGGTTCGCAATGGCCTGTGATGGATCGATGGATTTCCACAGATGAGTATGCGGTCGGGGCTGTTCCTCTTCCCACACGGATGCAGGGTCCACAGGGACCTACGACGGACAGGTGAGTTTCCACAGGTGAGTAGACAGTCGGGGCTGTTCCTCTCCCCACACCAATGCAGGGTTCACAGGGACCGACGACAGACGGGTGAGTTTCCACAGGTGAGTAGACGTTCGGGGCCCTTCCTCTTCCCACGCCGCTGTAGGGTTCACAATGGAATGCAGTAGGCAGGTGAGTTTCCACAGGTGAGTAGACGGTCGGGGCCCTTCCTCTTCCCACGCCGCTGTAAGGTTCACAATGGGATGCAGTAGGCAGGTGAGTTTCCACAGGTGAGTATACAGTCAGGGCTGGTCCTCTTCTCACACCGATGCAGAGTTCACAGGGACCAACGACGGACAGGTGAGTTTCCACAGGTGAGTAGACAGTTGGGACTCTGGGGCTGCAGCAAACTCGAGTCAACAGGCTGAACGGAGCTTCTCTAGGACAGACAATTAGGACAGACAGAGTCAGCTTCAACAGCAGTATATAGGCCTCACGTGTGTTGCCGGGGACAGGTGACTTCACCCCATGCAGATGGGCCGGGGGCTATAGCAGACTCAAAGGCGCAGGCCGAGCGGAGATTCTCCTGGACAGACAGAATCAACTTCAACAGCAGTATACAACTCTCACGTGTGTTGCAGGGGACAGCTAACTTCACACCATGCAGATGGACTTGGGGTTGTAGCAGACTCAAAGTCGCAGCTGAGCAGAGCTGCTCTAAGACAGACAAAATCAACTTCACCACAGTATGCAGTTCTTACGTGTGTTGCAGGGGACAGCTAACTTCACACCATGCAGATGGGCCTGGGGCTATAGCAGGTTCAAGTCGCAGGCCAGGCGGAGCTTCTCCTGGACAGACAGAATCAACTTCGACAGCAGTATACAGTTCTCACGTGTGTTGCGGGGGACAGATAACTTCACACCATACAGATGGACTTAGACTCAAAGTCGCAGGCTGAGCGGAGCTTCTCTAGAACAGACAGAATCAACTTCGACAGCAGTATACAGTTCTCACGTGTGCTGCAGGAGACATAACTTCACACCGTGCAGGTGGGCTTAGGGCTGCAGCAGACTCAAAATCAACAGGCTGAGTGGAGCTTCTACAAAGACAAACAGAATCAACTTCAACAGCAGCATACAATTCTCACGTGTGTTGCCGGGGGCAGATAACTTCACACCGTACAGGTGGGCTTAGGGCTGCAGCAGACTCCAAGTCAACAGGCTGAGCGGAGCTTCTTCTAAGACAGTCAAAACCACTACTTCAAAACAGAGAGGTTAGTTTGACTTACAGATGCTGTTCCTTCTAGTCCTCAACAGATGGAACCGATTGACATTATTAAGCTCCAGTTACTGACAGTAAACCAGCATGGCACGAGGGGAGTGCACGGCAAGAGAGAATAAATCTTCCACACACACACAGCAATTTCACTCCAAACATGCAACGTGAGGGGGGAAACGTCAATTTAGGCACTGCAATCCACTTCAAATAAGTGCAGATAAGGCCAGCACTCACCCAGGGGTCTCCGTGCCACAAGCAACGAGCTTCAATGTTGGGAAAAAGATGTTTCAGGGTTTTCCTCCACAGACATAGACAGGATTCACATCACCGTTCCAACACGGGGGAAGAGGGTAAGAGATCGAACATGAATCAGTATAATTCACTCAGTGACGTTTAGATAGCACAATCAAAGCACTCCAATCCACCTCAAATTCAGTGTTGAAACATGCAGGTACGAGATACGATGGTCGCTTACTTATCTCTCTCCCTTCCAGGCAAACGGTGTGTTTTCACAACTCTTCCACACTCCTCGAGTCCCCTCCAGCAGCACTTCCCTTTACACACCACAATTCTTCTCTGCAACACTCAAATAGAACGACTTCTCACAGGAGAGAACCACACAACAGTCTCTCTTCACTGGCTTTTTATATCCTTCTCAATGCCCACATGACTTCATCATGGCTTTAGATTAATTTCCCACACCTGGTGTCAATTTCCTCATCCCGGTTGGCAGGGCAACAGATATACACTTACACGGGGGGTAGTGTTTCCTTGTTATTATACCGGAGGGGACACAATTGCGGCGAACTTTAGTTCCGCCCTCATTTGTCACACCGTGACAGTAAACTATTCTTTATTATAGGCTTTGTACTTCACTCGTGTTCCAAAATCGACGGAAAAAAATATCACCTTCACATGCGCAAAATGGTAGGCTACGAATTGTAGCCTACTACTGACTATATAAACAGAGCAGTGGAATTTTTATATGTTAGGTTGACTATGCTATTTTATTATTATATTTTATTATGGCTGTAATGAACAGGCTGCGATGTCAAGATTGCAATGGAATATGGTGTGTGTGTGTGTGTGTGTGTGTGTGTGTGTGTGTGTGTGTGTCGGCGGGCGCGGGCGCGATCGAACAGTGTAAACATGAAAACAGGCTACTCCGTCATTTTGTTCAGGACATCTTATTATTATTTATAGATGTATAAAATAAACTTGTTTAAATGTAGAGTTTGGTGTTGTTTTGTTTTTAAAAGATATCCTATAATACAATAAATGCATTAATCTCTCAATTGGGTATTTATCATTAAAGATATAGAGTTTGGAATCTAGCGGTCAAAATGACCGCTTGCGGCAGTTCTAGTAGTAATGGAATTCTGGCACTTCTAGTGTTAAAGATTATTACACCTATGTCAATGTCTGTATTTTTCAATAATATAATCTATTTTCTTTGCCTAAACATCTTGGGTTCTTCATTCAGGGAATCCTCCAACTGGTGGGTATCGATTTCCTTTCTCAGTTATTTTGGGGTTAGGCTCCGATCCTGCCTTCATCTTCAGGCGGGAACTGAGTGTCTCTTTACGGATTCGGATTACGGACGAAGCCTACGTGTGGTGGGACATACAGAGGTTCGTTTTTAATTAATTTACTGCTTATCTTCTTATTTTATTTTCTTCTGTAACTTTTATTTGTTTAAGTTGTTGTTGTTATTTGTTTTGTTTTTTTGGAGACCATTTCATTAATTTTGTTTCTTGTGATAGGAGCCGAGGCTTCATAGGCCCTCGTGTGTGGTGCTGGGATTCTGTCATGGAGTGCTGTGTGTTCATGCTTGACCTTATTGTTGTGCGTGTGTGTGTGTTGTGGTGAAACCTTGTGCTCATTAAACTAGTTTCCCTGCCATTGGTAAGCCTCAGCCTCCTCTTCATGTTCGGTTTGGTTTAATGTTTATATGTGTATCCTGCTCCTGCAGTCTTTTAATGTTTTAAGATTAATGCTTGATGATTGAAATAAAACCTTTGTATCTTTTCGTATTCACGTCTCAGGCCCTCCTTTCGATAACCACGTTCCTGTGTGTCCTTTGTAGGGGGTTAAATTCATTAATATTTATATTTCACTGTTTAACAGGGTGGCGTAGTCAGCTATATCGTATAGAGGTTGCTTGCTCTCACCTCAATGTGGCGTCCCGCTACATTCAGAAACCCAATTTAAGAAAGAAGAGGAACTGTTTTCTGAATGTGTGAGAATTCACACCAATCCACCTAAACTGGGTTCAGAGATGATCACAGTTGTGTGTGGGTTAAACCAGTGCGGTCAAACTAACTGAGTTCTCACAGCCAGCGATGACATGCTTCTGAAAACACTAGAGCTCAAAGCCACAACACAAAGAGACTGTCACGCGGGTGTAGAAACACATGTGAAGAAGAAGGCCAATAACATGCAACACATCCACTAAAGACGACACCAGACACTGACTGAACCAGAACTGAACACAAATACAGGTAATGATGATGGTGATTGATGAGTGTAAAGCTGAAAGTCATTAGTGTCCATGACAACTATCTTGCTATGTTATAATATAATGATATTATCATTATATTTTTACAAGGAAGCAATATCTTGAGTATCTTCAGAGTGTCTTCAGGTGCCGATGACACATACTGACTCTCATAATGATAAACCAAGGTATTCATAAAATTTAAAATTGGAAAAACGTTGCAAACCGCAAAATGCAATATGCTGTACATATTACAGCAGTTTCTAATGAAATGAAGCCTAGAGGCAGTAAAACAGCAAGCACTTTTAACCGTTTTCACACACATTTATGATAACTTATTAAGCTTGCTCGGTAGCTCAGCTGGAAGACCTTGGGTCGAATCCCGTGAAAGGCAAGTCATGATGTAAGAGCTCGAAGTTCATAAATAATCTTAAACACCATGGCTACGATTACGTTTTCATGTCGCATTTGCTTTTGTTAACACTATCGGGTATAGGTTTAGAGTATAGTGTAGGTGTACGTTATTTTAAAGTGTGATGGTTGATCCTTTAGCACCACTCACAAGACATTTCAACTCAGAACTGCGAGGATACGGACAAACTTCAACGCAATAAAGCGTTGCCATATTCATATTCATCTGAATGATCCCCGTCAGAGCGGCTCGTGCCACTGCCAAATCCACCGGCCAAAGGGAAAATGACTGGCATTTGGTGTTTGTAGTGTTAATAAAGGAGTCTGGATCTGATCTATTTCTCAGGGCTGGAGAGAGTAAAGCAGAACATTACAATCCATGTGTAGAAACTCTTCCTGAAGACATTTAATATCTGCTTTACAGACGCTCATGAAGTGTGTGCAAATACTTTCTGTTTCACCAAACTGACCCAAACTGGAGCTGACGTTAATCATGTCAAAATACCTTAAAAACTTAATTTTCTACAAGTTATGAAGTTAGTCATGGATATTGGAAACCTTTCCAGTAGCAAACTCATTTTATTACTAATAATGCAATTATTTTATTTCTAGATTTTAACGTCATGTGGGAAACTGCTAAAATAAAGAAGTGAGACTAACAGTAATTCTCTCGTGTGCAAAAGTAGCCAATAAACTGTTCAGAGCAGATGTGTGTTGAGACTGAGTGTTCACAGTATATGCACTTCTCACACGTTTCACACACATAGATATAGCAACACTTAGGTGTTACATCGTGTCACTGAACAGCAACTCTAGCAGAATTTAAACACTCATTTGATCAGATGAGAGGAAGTTACCAACCAGAGGAGGAGCTGATGATGTTTAAAGGAAGAGCCGTAACTATATATAATGAAGAGAAAGAGCTGTAACTATATATAATGAAGAGGAAGACTGACAGAAACACAAAATGTCTGATAAGTGTGATCTGTGTGTGCTGGGACTGATCATTCTCTCTTCACTTCTCACAGGTAAAGAAGAAGAAATCTGTATTTTCTCTAAAGACATTTAGTGGAATTAGTCTGGAAAGAGTTAATTTGAACATGCTCAGTTTATTCTTGCACACATTCATGTTGTGATCTCAGAGTTGTGTATTGATACACACAGATCATACTGTATTATTCCTGATACTGGACATAGTGTCACTCAAACATCTGATGATGAAGAATTATCTTCATATTAAGAGTGTGTCAGTGATTTGAACAGCTCTCTGTGATGAAATAACAGGAGGATGCAAATTGCAAGTAAAACTCAGTTTATTAAAGATGGTCAGAAAAAGACACAGGCCGGGGACAAACACTCAGGTGGTGATGAAGCAGGGACGAGATGGCGATCCGGTGGTGGTGCGGTGAACTGCGTGCTCGAGTGAAGACAACCAGGAACCGTGGAACATCAAACGACACGAAGAACTGACGAAATCCAGAACGAAGAATCTTAGCAGACGAGGCACAGGAACAGGACACACACCGAGGAACAACCACAACGATCTGACAACATGAGAGGGAAATTACTGGGCATATAAAGGGAACTGAGATTGATGACAGCTGGAGACACTAATCAACACAACGAGTAACCACACCCACACAATTACATTCACACAGACACATCAGCATGAGACAGCCGATTCATGAACCGTGACAGTACCCCCTCTCCTAGGAACGCCGCCTGGCGTTCCCAGACACCCTTACCTGTCGATTGTAATCATCGATAAGGGAGTGATCCAGAATGTCTCTAGCAGGTACCCAACTTCTCTCCTCCGGACCGTAACCCTCCCAGTCCACCAAGTACTGAAATCCGCGTCCCCTCCGTCTCGAGTCCAGAATGCGATGTACCGAATAAGTTGGTTCCCCATCTACGAGTCGCGGCGGGGGGGGAACCGGGGCAGGCGGATTAAAGTGAGAATAAAACACAGGCTTGATTTTGGATACATGGAAGGCGGGATGAATTCTCCTGTACGCAGGAGGGAGTTTGAGTCGGACTGTCACCGGACTAATAATTTTGGTGACAGGAAACGGGCCAATGAATTTGGGAGCTAACTTGTTAGACACGGAGCGGAGCGGAATATTCTTTGTAGAAAGCCACACTTTTTGACCCACGACGTAAACGGGAGGCTTTGACCGGTGGCGATCGGCCTTGGCCTTCATGCGCCCCCCTGCTTGGAGTAGAGTCTCACGGGCTCTAGTCCAAGTATGGCGACACCTCTGGACGAATGCGTGAGCGGAGGGGACCGCGACCTCGGATTCCAGACTAGGAAAAATTGGTGGCTGGTAACCTAAACTACACTTAAAAGGCGAGAGGCCCGTGGATGACACTGGTAACGAATTGTGGGCGTACTCCACCATAGAAAGCTGTTGGCTCCAGGACGACGGATTCTTGGCAACCAAACATCGCAACATTCTCTCGAGGTCCTGGTTGGCTCGTTCAGACTGACCATTGCTCTGGGGGTGATAGCCCGAGGACAGACTGACCGTGGCCCCCAGTAACTTACAAAATTCTCGCCAAAATTTGGATACGAATTGGGAACCTCTGTCAGAGACCACGTCCATCGGGAGGCCATGTAACCGAAAGACGTGATCTATGACTGTGACCGCTGTCTCCTTGGCTGAAGGTAATTTGGGCAAGGGGATGAAATGTGCTGCCTTCGAGAACCGGTCCACTACGGTTAAAACAACCGTCATGCCCTTGGAGGGCGGGAGGGCGGTGACAAAATCTAGAGCGATATGGGACCAGGGTCTTGAAGGGACAGACAGAGGTCGAAGTAGCCCATCTGGGGGTTGGTTAGATGTCTTACCAGTGGCACAGACTGAACAAGCCAATACAAAATCGTGAATGTCGCGAGCCATTAATGGCCACCAGAATCGTTGTTTAACTAAAAAACTGGTTCGCGTCACTCCTGGATGACAAGCCACGTTGGAGCAATGACCCCATCGAATAACGTCGGACCGTAACCCCTCCGGAACAAACAAACGACCCGGTGGGCAACCAGGCGGAGGCGTTACCCCTTCTAGGGCTGTCTTGACCCTCGATTCGACCTCCCATACTAGAGTGGAGACGACAATCTTCTCAGGTAAAATACACTCGGGAGTCACCGGGCGTTCGGAAGGATCAAAAATACGAGATAAAGAATCGGGTTTGATGTTTTTGGAACCCGGGCGGTACGAGAGAACAAAATCAAAACGTCCGAAAAAAAGAGCCCACCGAGCCTGCCTGGAGTTGAGTCTTTTAGCAGATCTGATGTATTCAAGATTCTTATGATCGGTCCAAACGATAAAGGGTACCCCCGAACCCTCTAACCAATGACGCCACTCCTCCAACGCTAACTTGACCGCCAACAACTCTCTGTTACCAATGTCATAATTACGTTCGGCAGGCGACAGTCGATGAGAAAAAAACGCGCAGGGATGCATCTTGTCGTCTGAGGAAGCGCGTTGTGAAAGAACTGCTCCTACTCCCACCTCTGACGCGTCGACCTCCACCACGAACTGACGTGTGGGATCAGGGGTGACAAGAATGGGAGCCGAAACGAAGCGACTCTTAAGTTTGGTGAACACTGCCTCGGCAGTGTTCGACCACCTGAACGTCGTTCGGGGGGAGGTCAAGGCGGTCAGAGGTGCGACTAGTTGGCTGAAATTGCGAATAAAACGCCGGTAAAAATTGGCGAATCCCAGAAACCGCTGTAGGGCCTTACGGGAATCTGGACTTGGCCAATCTACCACAGCCTTAACCTTGTCAGGATCCATGCGCACTCCCTCAGAAGAGATGATGTACCCTAGGAAGGGAACAGACTGTGCATGAAACGCGCATTTCTCCGCCTTGACAAAAAGCCCATTCTCTAACAATCTCTGGAGTACTCGTCTGACGTGTTGAACGTGTTCCTGGAGAGACGAAGAAAAAATCAATATGTCATCCAGGTAAACATATATGAACCGATCAACCATGTCTCTCAACACGTCATTAACGAGTGCCTGGAAAACCGCTGGACTGTTGGAAAGCCCGAAAGGCATAACCAAATATTCAAAGTGTCCTCTAGGGGTATTAAAAGCGGTTTTCCATTCATCCCCCTTCCTGATGCGAACCAAATGATATGCATTACGTAAGTCCAGTTTCGTGAAAATAGATGCTCCCTGCAACCTCTCAAAAGCTGAAGACATCAACGGCAAAGGATAAGAATTCTTTACCGTGATGTTGTTCAGCTCTCGGTAATCAATGCAAGGTCGCAGAGAACCATCCTTCTTCCCAACGAAAAAGAACCCCGCCCCCGCAGGAGAAGAGGAAGGTTGGATGAACCCAGAGGCTAGAGAATCAGAAATATATTTCTCCATGGCCTCCCTCTCGGGAACAGAAAGAGAGTAAAGTTTGCCCTTAGGCGGAGATTTACCTGGCAGTAGATCTATCGCACAGTCATAGGAACGATGCGGAGGAAGAGAAGCAGCACGAGACTTACTGAACACCTCCTTCAGGTCGAGGTACTCCGCGGGCACGTTTGACAAATCCGCTGCCTCACTCTGAAACACAGAACCAGACACAGAAGGACAGGCAGACAGTAAACAAGACTCATGACAGTGGTTACTCCAAGTGGAAACAGTGTTAGTGCTCCAGTCGACACGGGGATTGTGCTTGGACAGCCACGGGTGTCCCAAAACCACTGGTGCAAGTGGTGAGTCCATGAGGTGAAATGAAATGAGTTCCGTATGATTGCCCGAAGTGATGAGGGTGATGTTTTCAGTAGAATGAGTAATCCGGGGGAGTTCTTGACCATTGAGTGCGTTGACAGTAATGTGACGTGAGAGAGGAGTGATGGGAATCTGAAGCTTCAGTGCAAGTTTAAAGTCCATGAAATTACCCTCTGCTCCCGAATCCAGTAGTGCGCTGGTGCTGTGCGTCGATGTTCGCCATCTCAGTCTTACCGGGAGGAGGGTCGATGATGGTGATGAGGTCTTCTCGGCGGAGATCCCACCCGATAGTAGCCTCATACTTACTATCGGGCTTGCCCTTTTACCGGGCAGGCATGGATGTAATGGCCCGCCCGGCCACAGTAAAGACAGAGTCCTTGGGATCTCCGCCTTTCCCTCTCCTCCCGGGAAAGCCGAGCTCTCCCCACCTGCATGGGCTCATGGTCGAATGTGGGGCTGACCGCGCTCGCGCCGCCGGGTTGATGGTCCTCCGTGCTGGGCTGTGGGCGACTGGTACGCGTTAATCTGGTCACACGATTCAGACGAGCGTCAACTCTTAAAGCCAGTTCCACCAATCCATTGAGGGTCTCGGGTAAGTCCAGGGCATAAATCTCCTGTTGAACGCGGTCAGCCAGCCCATGCAGGAACATATCCCACTGCGCCTCCTCGTTCCAACGGCACTCTGCGGCCAGGGTGCGGAACCGGATAGAAAAGTCCGCCACCGAGCCTTCTCCCTGTCGCAGTTCGGCGAGTAATCTGGCCGCCTCCTTACCCGCCACTGCACGATCGAATACTCTCCTCATCTCCTCGGAGAGTGCCAGGAACGAGGTGCAGCAGTTGTCTCCGTTCTCCCACACCGCCGTTCCCCAAAGCGCTGCTCTCCCTGACAGCAGGGTCAACACAAATGCCACCTTAGCCTGTTCGCTCCGGAACGTGCGTGGCTGTAGAGCGAAATGCATGGAACATCTCGTGAGGAACGCTCTGCAAAATTCCGGCTCGCCGGAATAACCCTCGGGTGTGGGTAGGCGTGGCTCTGGGCTGTCTGCTGCAGCAGGCGCTGGTGGTGGGGGAACGGGCGGCGTGGGGGGCGCAGTGGGAGTCCGTAGAAGTTGTACCTGTTGGGTGAGCTCGGACACCTGCTTCACGAGTGCTTGCACCGCCCGACCTGTGCCCGAGATGCTCTCCTCTTGCTGGTCCATACGTGAGATACTGTGAGCGATGAAATCGTTGATCTGGGACGGGCTTGCTGCATCCATGATCTGGTCAGATCGTTCTGTGATGAAATAACAGGAGGATGCAAATTGCAAGTAAAACTCAGTTTATTAAAGATGGTCAGAAAAAGACACAGGCCGGGGACAAACACTCAGGTGGTGATGAAGCAGGGACGAGATGGCGATCCGGTGGTGGTGCGGTGAACTGCGTGCTCGAGTGAAGACAACCAGGAACCGTGGAACATCAAACGACACGAAGAACTGACGAAATCCAGAACGAAGAATCTTAGCAGACGAGGCACAGGAACAGGACACACACCGAGGAACAACCACAACGATCTGACAACATGAGAGGGAAATTACTGGGCATATAAAGGGAACTGAGATTGATGACAGCTGGAGACACTAATCAACACAACGAGTAACCACACCCACACAATTACATTCACACAGACACATCAGCATGAGACAGCCGATTCATGAACCGTGACACTCTCCGATAAAGACTAATAGTTTATTCTGGAGAGTGTGTTTGAGTAAATGAGGAAAAAATACCATTTGATTATTCTGCTTTTTATGCTGGTATGGTTTATGGTTTCATTTATTAATATCATAATGATTACTGGGATATACTGTGTTTCAGGATCAGTGGAGTGGATATTGTGTTCATCAGTTCTGGTGAAAATGTGCGTCTGCCCTGTAATAATGCTCTTTCTGACTGCAAATCTAAAACTACATGGATCTACTATAACAGACAACCAGCAGCAGTTGAACTGATTAAATTAGGTATAAAAAATAAAGACACAGAGAGACATGAGAGACTGAGTCTGGGGTCTGACTGCTCTCTGAACATCAAGAACGTCACAGGAGAAGATTATGGATTATACATCTGCCAACAATATGTGAATGACAGACAACAAGGAAATGATGCAGATGTTTTTCTGCATGTTCTTCATGGTAAGTTTATGATTATGTGGTCAATTTAAAATTCTCCCTTTAAACTGATGATGATTGAAGAGTCTGTGATTTGTGTCTTGTGTTCATTTTCAGTGTCTCCATCATCATCATCATCATCATCATCCTCACAGACTGAGATCAGTCCAGGTCGCTCTGTGACTCTCTCCTGCCAGTTGTATTTTTTTACTGTACTCTCCTGTGATTATTGGGTCAGTTTTTGGAGAATTAAGCTGTTGTGGGTGAATCAGGCTGGTGTTGATCTGAAGACAGACTCCAGATATCAGATATCATCATCATCAGATCAATATCGCTGTATCGTCATCAATCTGACTACAACACTCCTGAATGAAGATGACAACAGAGAGTGGAGTTGTCGGCTTACTCTCAGAAATCAACTCAAGACCTCAGTCAGATACACTGTCAAGTATTCAGGTGAGAAAACAGTGTTAGAAGAGCCTCATAATGTCAGTAACACTCAGTGGCGGATCTAGAAAATTTTACATGGGGGGGCAAAGGGGTGGCAAGAGGTCTTGGCAGGGTGGCAGGGGTAGACGGTACATGGGAATCCCTATATATGAATTGCTTTAACAAAACAAACACAAAAACACTTTTTAACTACAGTAATTATTGTTTAATCATGCCCTTACACACTACAACGGTTTTTAATTCACAACAGGAATGGCTGGTTTCATTGCTGTGATATCTGAGAGGAATTGGATTTAGGACTGCTTAGCTAATCAAATGATCGATCTCCTAACTGGCACTGTATTGTGAGTTGTAACGTAATGTCGGTGTAACGGCACCCATCAGCAAAATTATGGATTATGGGGCGGTTCTAAGGGCATTGGATATTCGGTGCTTCAGCCCAAACTAAAATTGGGTATTTTTATTTAAAGGAATTAATTAATCATAAAAGTGATTTAAGTGAAAAAGAAAGAAAAAGAAAGTCTTGTTGTATTAGTGAAATAATTGTAACTATTTGCAACTTATTTATTATTTTTAATTAAACATGCATTCTCTCTAAATGAATCAAGGAAATTATAGCATATTTTCAATTCAAAACGGCAAAATTTAATAAAAAAAAAAGAAAGAAAAAAAAGTTGAGTAATTTTCGTCACCGGATAGTGTCGGTAGTTGAACTTTTCCATTGTAAAACAGTCAAATATAAAAAAATGTATCTACTTACATTTTACCAGGCATTCGTTAATCATTTTGATATTGATGAGCTGGACTGCTGAACTTTTTGTCTTCCTAACAACAAACAGAGCGTTGCGTAATGTAGTGCATCAGAGCAGCATCAATAATAATATCAAGTGAATCTCTTATTTGCATCTTAAGTTTATTGCCAATAATAATGACAGGTTTGGAGTCAAACACGAACGTGAACTCATGAGCTCACGCAAAACACATCTTCAGCACAGAGACTCATTTAAACGCCTCTGATTGGCCGATGTGATCAACAGACATGTCTCTGATTGGCTACAATGCTCAACGCTGCAAAAGCACGTCAAAAGTACCTTTATGCAAAGGGAAAATATAGCCTAAATAAAAATGTAATATTCACTGTTCATGATTAGGTAATCGCGGCCGCTGTAATCTTATTCACATTTGTTTTTCTGAATAATTGTTTTGCTCTATGAGAAAGACAATTTAACAAAATATTCGGGGCTTTAATAAAAACATTCTGTTTCTCTCTCTGGCTCTACCCAGCCCTAGCGCCGCCCATCAATATTTTATATTTTTTTATTAAGCTGTTCTTGTCTTTACTTAAATCAAAATAAGGCTAATCAAAGGGAAGAGTGCTCTTACAAATCACGAGGGAGCGATTTTTGACCGCTGATTTTGGCTAACGTAATAGACTCGCTGTTTTTGCTGATGCTGAATCGTCTTTAGCATACAATACATTCATTACAAATGTAACTGTAAGTTAAACGTGTGTTTAAACTACACCTGGGGAAACTCACTTCACCTTCAGAGGCTCTGTCCGGGGCAGCTCAGTCTAGTCGAGTTGCAGGGCCACCGCACCGCAGCAGACACACTGTGTGTGAGCTAGACTGAGCGCGAACGCTGCTCTGCACGTTTGAATCAGGGACGTAACTAAGTATTTGAGGGGCAGAGGGGAGGGTCGAAAAATACATTTAAAATAAAAAATTTAATTGTTCACTTTTGGTAAATGTATTAGACATAGTGGCGGGTTGTTTTTGTAAGTAAAGTTTTTGGATCATCCAAGTTAGGGGGGCAGCTGGGGGGGCAAGGCTCTAGAGTGGGGGGGCACCTGCCCCCCCTTGCCCTCCTGTAGATCCGCCCATGGTAACACTAAGGTCTATCAGTATCACTGAACCAGAACAAACTGTGAGGGAACAAAAGCTTCTTTGACTCTCACAGAAGAGTAACTCAAAGCATTGCTTCAAACTAATGAACTGCAGTGAAGTAACAGTCCAAAACGTGATGCTGGAAATAATAAAGGAATTGAAACTTGACAGCAAAAATATTAACTTTTTATGTAATGTGATGATCAAAGTTATAATATGATGGTCATATTGTACAGTATTAATGATCTGAACTAACATTCATCTTCACAGCTCAAGCTGATTCAACGACAGCAGTGAATCCAGTCCACAGTCCAGTTTCTAAAGGTACATCATCACTGTCTTTCTCACATCAGTGCTTTTCAGTGCATAATGCTAGAGTTATCTTCAGTGTTAACTCATCAAAATATGACTGTCATATTCTACAGTATGATTGTCACATTGAGTTGTTGTTTTAGTTTCATTTCATGGACTTTTATGGTGTGTCCCAATTAGCGTACTTATGCATATTCTATGACATGTTTAGTATAAACAGTGAGAGTAGTGTGTTCATATAACACTCCGGTTCTTTCACTCGATTCTCCCAGAAAGCGTCACATGAAGACGATATGTTGAGCTCATCCATGCAGCGCATTCACTGTAGATCCATTAAAAACACCAAACAGACATAAAATACTGATCATCCACTCCCAAAATTATCAAAATACATACATGTAAATTAAACAAAACAAATATACAAAAAAATAGAGAAACACAAAATAAGCCGTACACTCGTAATGCTGTTATACTTGTAAACTCTGTTTCCTGCACCTCAGTGTCTGGTCTCATATCTACACGGTTCAGACTTCTTACCAGCATACCTACCTGTGGATCTACTTACCTGATGTCCAGTTGTTTCCCTTCGTCACCGTCCATTGTCGATCGTCCTGTGTTTCATCATCAAAGTCATCATCTTCATCTGCAAAGACATTATTCAAGTTCAGCTAAGTGTTCACCAGCATTGTAATCATTGTTCATCTCATCCTGCATCGCTCACTTTGCACTTTAATAAAGTTTGTTTGTTTGTACACCCTAACTTGTCTGCCTATTTATGGATGTGACAGAAGACCAGACCAACAACATGCAAAGCACGAGCACCGCTGTCACGGATCCTTTCGCTGAATTGGTGAACGCAGTTTGTCAGTCACTTCCTCCATCACCCACCACTACTTCACCTGCTGCCTCTGCCAGTTCCATGGCCCGACCAGCGACCTACAGTGGCGAGGCGGAGGATTGCAGTGGGTTCATTCTTCAGTGCAACCTACACTTCGAGATGCAACCTCATCTTTACACTACCGATCGAGCGCGCATTGCGTTTGTGATCTCACTCCTCTCCGGTCGTGCTCTTCAGTGGGCTCAAGCACTATGACAAGCCGAAGTTCCCGTTACTGGGGAAGTCATTGTCTGCATTTCTTCGCCATTTCAAAGAAGTCTTCAGTCAAACCACCTCTACACTATCCGTCCATGATCATCTTTTTCACCTTCGACAAGGTAAATGATCGGTGGGTTCCTACGTCTTGCAGTTTCGTACACTCGCCGTGGTGAGTGGATGGAATGAAGCAGCTCTTCTCACAGTCTATTGTCAAGGTTTAGACCCTGAGATTCATCAACTAATAGTTGTTCACGATGATATGATATTATGGGATTAGAGAACTTCATCCTGAAATCAGTCCGAGTTTCCCAACTTCTTACTGCTTGCTCATCATTTCAATCCGCTTTGCATCCTTCGCCTCTGGAATTATCTGCCGCCTAACACCAGAACCTATCCAGGTAGATACTTACCATCTCACACCGGTGGACCGTCAATGGCGAGCGATGGTTAAATCATCTATGTTTGTGCTGTGGGGGAGAAGGGTACATCATCTCCAACTGTCCCGTTCGACCTCCACGCCCAGCGGTGAGTACCATTCAACTCTCTCCTAAAATTGCAGCTCTGACTCGTACCACAGTAATCCTTGTAACGTCCCGTTCAACTGTTCCAGCACAAAGCTCTCATTGATTCCGGCTCAGTGAGCAACTTCATCTCCCACAACCTTCTACAGAGGTTCAATGTCAAGAGAAAACGCTGTCCCCAGAACCTAGAGATTCACACCATCCTGGGTAAGCCGCTGGGTCGTAGTCGCATCTGTCACTTCTCCCCCACCATGACGCTCCGCATCGGGTGCCTGAGAACAACATCTCTACCTGAAATTAGATAAATGTGAGTTCCACACCTCCACTGTCCACTTTCTCGGTTACATCATCAACCAACAAGGCATCCAGATGGACCAGAGGAAGGTGGAAGCAATCCGGTCCTGGCCTCAACCCGTCACCATCAAAGAACTTCAGAGATACCTTGGATTTGCAAACTTTTACCGTAGATTCATTCACAACTACAGTCTTCTCAGCTCTCCTCTGACTTCACTCCTCAAAACACGGCCCAAGTCTCTATCCTGGAACCCAGAAGCCACCACTGCCTTTGCTACCCTCAAAGAAGCTTTTGCCACCGCTCCCATCCTCATCCATCCTGATCCTGAGCTACCGTTCACCGTAGAAGTGGATGCTTCATCTACAGGAGTGGGAGCGGTACTTCCGCAGCGGCAGGGGAACCCCCACTACTCCATCCATGTGCCTTCTACTCCAAAAAGCTGTCCCCGGTGGAGCAGAATTATGACATCGGCAACAGGGAACTCCTCGTCATCAAGCTTGCATTAGAGGAATGGAGACATTGGCTGGAGGGAGCCAAACACAAATTCAAAGTAATCACCGTCCGTATAAACCTTGAATATCTCAGAGAAGCTTGTCGTCTCAATCCTCGTCAAGCCAGATGGTCCCTCGTCTTCACAAGATTCAACTTCCTAGTTACTTACTGATCTGAACACAAGGATTCCAAAGCCGATGCTCTCTCTCTCGTCTTGAACCTGATCTGGAATCCACTACTCCTGAACCCATCCTCCCTTCAGCCATGATCGTCAGTCCCATCCTCTGGTCTATTGACGAAGACATTCACCCAGCAAACGGAACCTGCTCTGCCAGGAGGTCCAGAAGGGTGTATCTACGTACCAACATCCTTTTGTCTACTCCTTCTGCACTCAGCTCACACCTCTCCGGGCTCTGGACACCCAGGTAGCCAGCGATCCCTCTCGCTCCTCACTCAACAGAACTGATGGCCCTCTATGACCCAAGACATCTCCCGATATCTCAAGGGCTGCTCAGTCTGTGCCATCACCAACACTCCCCGTCAACTGCCAGCAGGCAAACTGGTTCCACTAGAAACCATATTCTGAACCTTTGTCTCCTCACACAGTACCCAGTGAAGCTGAAGTACCTCCTCCCGAAGTCACCGAAGAAGAGCTCATTTACAGAGTCCAATCCATCGTCAACTCACGATGACGGGGCAACCGGCTAGAATATCTGGTCGATTGGGAGGGGTACGGTCCAGAGGAACGTTCCTGGGTAGCTCGAGATGACATACTTGACCCCTCATTTCCACCAAGATCATCCTACTCGCCCTGCACCCAGAGGTCGTGGTCGTCCCCGTCTTTGCAGTTTCCGGACGTCTGGAGCTGCCCGTGGAGGAGGGGTATTGTCACGGAGTCAACAGAGCCATGACTTCCGCCCACTGCACCTGATCACTGCACTCCGCCCACCAGATCACTGTCACCTGAGTTCTGATCACCGACACCTGTACGTCATGATTGTACTCCCTTTATAAGTCACTGTTTCCTGCACCTCAGTGTCTGGTCTCATCTCTACACGGTTCAGACTTCTTACCAGCATACCTACCTGGTTCTACCTACCTGATGTCCAGTTGTTTCTCTTCGTCCCTGTCGATCGTCCTGTGTTTCAGCATCAAAGTCATCGTCTTCATCTGCAAAGTAATATGCCATTTTGGTGCCATGTAAACCCATAAATGGCATATTACTTAACAATTAGTTAATAGTCATGTGCCTCAACAAGTAAAAGTCATAACATAATGATACATTTGCAAATCATCAGTCAATGATTAATTAAAGCAGACAGCTGGAAGTTGAAGTACATTGCTTTGACCAACTGTGGTAATTAACACATTAATTTACACTTTTAGTTAATAAAATAAGTTATTAAGGAATTAATACATTATGACACATTTAATTAATAACAATTCATTTATTACTTAATCTATTAATAATTTAGAATCTTTATTAGTTGCTGATGCAGTAATCATTAATTAATGGTTTAGTTCTTCATGAGTCATACATTAACACATGATTATCTGTGCATTAGTTAAGCATGAATTAATGCAGATTAGTGCACCCGTATTGTAAAGTGTTACCCATTAATCTATTACAGCTCCAGCTGATTCAACGACAGCAGTGAATCCTTCTACACAAGGTACATGATGATGCTGATGCTTTTAAGCCTTTGATGATGTTATTCACAGAACAGCTTTGTCTAACATAATTCTATAGAAAAATTAATAAATGACCATATAGACACTCATAATATATATATTATATAAATAATCAGTATGTAAGAGTTGAGTTGACTTTTTCCTTTTGTTTATTGAAAGAAGAACAATAAACAATAAATAGATCACAGGGCATTAATCGAAAGTCTGAGGAAGATCAGAATCGTTTGAAATCTCATTCAGTGCCGATGTCTATAATTGTCCCCAATCATGCTTTTCAGCTCAAACTGATACACCAACACCAGGCACAGGCTCTCATCATTCAATTACAAACACACAAGGTACATAATCACAGTGTTTTGGCTTTGTCTATAATTGTCCTCATTCATCCTTTTCACAGACTCTCATCATTCGACTACAAACACACCAGGTACATATTCACAGTGTTTTGTCTTTGTCTATAATTGTCCCCAATCTGCCCTGTCCGTCTCTGACTCTGTGCTCGATCTCTTCTTCAGTCATAGTGATTTCTGTCGCCGCAGTCGCTGTTCTCCTTCTTGCTCTTCTCTGGCTGATCTGCAGAAAAAGAGCTGGTGAGTTTTCAGATTTACTCCTTTACAACAATTAAAAACAGTTCAGATGAGCAAACAAACACATCATGTTCAGACTGTAAGTATCATAGAAACATGTGGATTATATGAAATTCTCAAACAGAAGTTTATTCCTGCTGAGAAATCCTGTAATGTCAATCTCACAGAGTTATCAAGTCAACAATCATTTTTATTATTCATTTTAATGCTTCAAGAAAATCTGATTGTTGAAAATATTAATGCTTAACATTTTGTTTTTCATGTGTGTTTGATCATAAATACTCATATTTCATGAGGCACTTGTTTTCAGATAATAAAAGAGGGACTGGCGACTCTGCGGTGAGTTCAGTAATGCAGTGATTTAGATTTGATTACTGTCTTTAAAGCTCAATAAAGTGTTCACTGTCTGTTCAATAATGTGATTTAGTGAGAGATATGTCTGTTCTGTGTGTTAAACTTGACTCTGCACGTTTGCATTGATGTTTAGGAGCAGACAGATGATGTGACTTATTCTGAGGTCACTTCTTCCAATACAAAGCCAGTAAAATCACTCAATGTGAGTAGATACCAGCACATGAGTTTGACTCTCAGATAAATGAAGCTCATGCTCTAATAATAATAATAATCGCTGGGGTTCAAACATTGATGGACAGAATCTGTTCTTTCAGGATCATGATGATACAGTGACTTATGCTGCCATCAGAGGAAGAGAAGATCAACCGCAGGATGAACTTTACGCCTCTGTGAACAAGAACAAGACCTTCACAAATAAACATTAATGACACAGATAATGAGCTCATCATATCAGGAGCAGATGAGAAGATTTCATCTCTCTGGGGTTTGGAGGAATTATATATTTGTGTGTGAACGAGCAGATATTTGTTGAATGTCCTGTGAATATGAATGAGATTTATTGTGAATCATCATCTGGTCAGAGCACAGAATCTCATCTATATCATCACAGCTACAGTAAAGTTAGAGATTGAAGCCCTTATGTGTTTTCATACAGGCCAGACTCAATCTAGTGTCTCTCAAGCCTCTTCCATGACTGGAGTCTGTTTATCCGCTGGATTTCTGTCTGAAAACCTTCATCTTCATGCAGAAGCTCATGCTGAAATGATCCTCTTGCTTTAGCTTGTATATCAGCTGTTTCTTCTACAGAGAGACGTCCGTCTGAGAATTACATCAGTGTCTGCTCACATTATATTGTCATAAAATAAGAATAAAATAAGAAAATGGACAAAAAGGTGGGACGTGGGTGAGCTGAGGCTATTGGTATTGACCTGTTGTTGAAACCACGCTCGCCTAGCTCGACGTGATCCAGTTAGCTCAGGCTAAGGAGCTAATGCTATATGCTAAAGGCCTCGTGCTAAAGTGACAGCTGATGATGTAAAACCAATAGTTAAAGTTCCTGTTTTTGCCCTTCGAAATATTATAATAGTTAAAAGACATGGCTACAAGTGAAGAATGTGTATCGTGATTCTGTACTATTCTGCTTGTTGAAAATGTATTATGCAGTAACTTACAATATTACTCTGAGCTTGTGTGTGTGTGACAGTGATTTATGTGCATACATGTCAGTCTCTCTTTTTTTACAGTCTATGGTCCGTCAGCTCGGCATCGCTCGTCAAGTTCGTAGAGAGCTTTATTAGTCAGTCCATTAGTCAGTAAATTCAGATTTTGGCCGCCTCTCTAATGGGTCAAACCATAGATATAACCTCAGAAGTTCAAGTAAATGCGCTAGAAATCCGCGTTCATTCAAGGATGTGCATCTATTGCATGGACAGAGAGAAAGCACTGACACCTGCAGGATTTCATCTGACGGTACTTTTTATTTAACACTAAAAAGATAAATAAGCATATGTAGTCTATCTGTCCCGTGAGAGCAACGGTACAGCAGAACGAGTGTAGCCTCTATATCTATAGACACTTTTAAATCTGAACTCCAAAAAGCAACAACATTGTCAGACATCCATGAGTGCATATTCACAGTGGAAAACAACTGGAAAACCCATCCATCCATCTTCTTCCACTTATCTGGGGCCGGGTCGCGGGGGCAGCAGTAAAGATGCCCAGACTTCCCTCTCCCTAGACACTTCCTCCAGCTCTTCCGGGGGGACACCGAGGCATAGTCCCTCCAGCGTGTCCTAGGTCTACCCCGGTGGGATGAACTCGGAACACCTTCCCGGGAAGGCGTCCAGGAGGCATCCGGAACAGATGCCAGAGCCACCTCAGCTGACCCTTCTCGATGTGGAGGAGCAGCGGCTCTACTCTGAGCTCCTCCTGAGTGACCGAGCTTCTCACCCTATCTCTAAGGGATCGCCCAGCCACCCTGCGGAGAAAGCTAATTTCGGCCGCCTGTATCCAGGATCTTGTCCTTTTGGTGACCATAGGTGAGAGTAGGAACGTAGATTGACTGGTACACCTACCACATTACTGCAGAAGCTGCACCGATCCGTCTGTCAATCTCCTGATCCTTCCTTCCCTCACTCGTGAACAAGACCCCAAGATACTTGAACTCCTCCACTTGAGGCAGGAACTCTCCACCAACCTGAAGCGGGCAAGCCACCCTTTTCTGACTGAGAACCATGGCCTCGGATTTGGATGCGCTAATTCTCATCCCAACCGCTTCACACTCGGTTGCAAACAATCCCAGTGCATGCTGAAGGTCCTGGTCTGAAGGGGCCAGCACGACAACATCATCCGCAAAGAGCAGAGACGACCATAAAAATGATGAACAGAACCGGCGACAAAGGGCAGCCCTGCTGGAGTCCAACATGCACTGGAAACAAATCTGACTTACTGCCGGCAATGCGAACCAAGCTCCTGCTCCAGTGGTACACGGGACCGGACAGCCCTTAGCAAAAGGCCCCGGACCCCATACTCCCAGAGCAGCCTCCACAGGACACAGTCGAATGCCTTCTCCAAATATATTACAACTGGAAAACAGTGCTGGTTATTCTCTCGATACTCGACCACGACGGAGTCCAAAGGTGTGGGCGAAGTAATGGGTGTATTAAATTGTATGAAATAATCCCGAAAAAAGCACAAACACGGCAGAGATGCTGAGTTCAGCGGCTGGAATTAGCTGAGGTGACGTGACGCTAACAGACAGCAGACTAGGGATGGCGTATCGATATGAAGTATCGATATATCGATACTGACGTCGAGTATCAAAAGTATCGATACTCAAATATATATATATCGATACTACAATGTTTTTTTGTTTGTTTTTTTGCCAGTGATTTTGTTTATTTGACAATAAAGCTAACGTGTACAATATGCATCGAACTGGATGAATAACCTATGTTAGTGAATAATTGTGTAGTAGAACCACTTCCCTGCTCATCTGAACTGAACACACGCAAATGCTGCAAGTCAGAACCAATCAATCACAGAGAGCGTTCACACACTGCCGATAATGCTGTGTTTCCCAGAACAATGCTTAACAGAAGACTGAAAAAACTATGTTTGAGCTATTTCACAATAAACAAATTGTAGCCTACATAGTTTGTGCAATTAAAATGTTTTTTAATTAAATGTTAAAAGTTCATACTGATGTTCTATTCTTTAACTAATTTTAATATAAACATACACTGTCAGAATAAAAAAGGTTGCATGTTATGGGTGCAACAGCCTGTCACTGGCAGTCCCTTATGAAAATGAACATTACAGTGACCATAGTTCAAATAGGCCTATAATATTTTGTAGATTTCCATGGTTACCACTACAAGTAACGATCGATACTAGAGATGCACCGATTACAATTTTCTAGGCCGATTCCGATTTCCGATTTTTCATTGAGTGTGACCTGCCGATACCGATTTTAGCCGATTCCGATTTAATTTTTTTCTAACCATTTTACAGCACACACAAATATTTATTTTATATCTTTTCTTTAACCCTTTCACGCGTAAGTTTAAAATATTCTAACTGACTTGAGTTTTTTCAAGGCGAACGTTCCCTTTAATGTTTCCATGGTAACGCGTCACTCGATACACCGCAGCCACAATAATACTGTATGACAGATGTGTCGCTTTTATTTCGCTTTTCCTTTTTTATTCAAAATATTCACAAACTTGCTTACCATGTCATCAACTAGCCTATCTGATATTCCGATTCTCAAATACGTGTAAGTGAGTGTGTTTGGTCGTTTAAAAAACTTTATAAATAATCTTGATCTAACTTATAACATGAGATGGGCGCCGCAATGTTGTCCAGTCAGTCGGATTTACAGCACGTGAATTCATCAGTTTCTCCCGAAATAAATGCAATAAGTGGCCGGTGAACTGAGAAGAATAGAGTCAACTTTATAGTTACTTCCACTATGTTTGTCTGATATGAATAACACACGTCGGCCAATTATATTTGAATAGATTGTTATTGCTGCTTCCACAGACATCAGTGTGTATTTTACAAACTCCAAATGTATTGTTTTACTCGTGCTTATGTGTATTTAAATATCTGAAACCTAAAATAAACATTATAAGGTTGAAAACACTGCTTAGTTGTGATATATGACAGCGCTGAACCCGTCCGACTCTGGCTCAGCACCAGCCAACGCGCGAAAGCACAGTTTGAATCTGGCAGTTATGCGACGTCACTGAACATTATAAATGTGGCACCGTACTCTCAGGGGCACAGAAATAAAAATCTCATATATGAGACCATACCGCTCAAAAGGTTAATCATGCGGCGCCCGAGTGCATTTGACCGGCATAAAATCGGCATATGTCAGACTGACCGGCCGGTCGCCGGTCATGGCCGATCACGTGAAAATCGGCCAATTCCGGTCACCAGCCGATCAATCGGTGCATCTCTAATCGATACTCAATTTTAACAATGTTGTGTAAATAAAAATTAAATCTAATAAATTCCAATTAAGGCGTATTGAATGTTAAAATGCCTTTCAAATATAATGTTAAGTGGGTAAACATTCAATAATGTAAGAAATTTTCAAATTTAAAAGTTCAGTTTAGAGGTATCGTATTGGTATTGGTATCGGCGATACTGGCATTGAAAGTATCGGTATCGTATTGAAAAGAAAATAAGTGGTATCGTCCATCTGTACAGCAGACAAACTGCTGATAGTGACAGGCTGACATCAGCGTCAATTCACCTGTCACTCAAGTGGCCCCACTCTTAATTATGCAGAACTTTAAGGCTTAATATCATTTAAACGGATGAGTTATAAATAAATTCACCCCCCTCACAGTTTTCATGAATGGCAAGATTAGTTATTTAGACCAAGACCAATTTTTGTTCCAGACTGATTTTTTTCTGCTGTAAAGTTGGGCATTTTAACATGGGGGATATATGGAATTGACTCTCTTCTGCAGCCTGTCTCTAGTGGCCGGACGATGAACTGCAGTTTAAGTTACTTCTGTATCGGCTTCACAAGAGAGACCGGAAGGTTGCCGCTTGATTGGCACCTTAAAGGAACATATTAGTACCTGTGTACAAAGGTACCTTTTGAAAAGGTTCTGGCCCAGTGACAGCTTTTGTACCGTTTTTACTAAGAGTGATTTCTATCAGGATGACTCTGAACCAGACTGTCGATGTGGAAACAGATGATTCAGAACAGGTCTTGGTCAATATTACAGAAAACAGAAGAATGTTTGGCAGGACCTGCTATTTTAAGGAAAAAAAATTACTGAGATTCTCTTTTTTTTTAAAATAAATAAAAATAAAAAATAGGGGGGCCTAGGATGATAACAGCACTAACACTAGACAAGAGAGTCCATTACCACACTCTGAGCTACAAGGAAACGCTGAACATTTCGACACCATGTTTCACTTCCTCAAATCTGCTTCACAGCTTTATCAGCGCTTTAACCTGTTCTGAGAACAGTACTTGTTATTGACGCAGAGGAGAGAAGAGGTAAGCTAGCAGCAATGGGGTTAGGCTATGCTATGTTGAGGTTAAAAAAATGATCTTCCAAGCCATTTCTAAATGAATGCTATTCATCTTATTGTGAATGTTTCATACATCCATATAGAATAGAATAGAATAGAATAGAATAGAATAGAATAGAATAGAGCAGAATAAAGTAGGATATAAAAGAGTAGAATAGTCTTTATTTTCATTATACGCAGGTGCAATAAAACTCTACACAGCAAATTTACCAGTGTTAAATGAACACTGCTCAGTGTTTCTATGAGTCCAGAAATAAAGTAAATCTGGTTAGTAATAAGTGTGTCACGCAGATCAGCACGCTCCGCTCACTCATTCCCTCTCCCCGGAAGTCTGATTCACCGCTCCTGCACATCATCACCGACTCACACTATAAAGAGACACTTCCCTAGTGACGGCAAAGTGAGGCTTCCTGAACCACTGAGACCTCGCAGCCCACTGCTCACCCAAAGGGTCATTACTCGAAGCTTCATTCAGCATTGCTCACTAGTGACACCTAGCGACTGTGCAAAGAAACAGCAGACAAATACATCAATACTGAACCAATGACCTGAGCAATTGTCCATTGCCTGGGTATAAAATAAAATATGTTTCTTTCGCTGTCTGAATTTACTTGTGCAGAGACAACTGTCACACACAGTTCATTAATTATTCATGAATTGTTTGGATAGTGACAGTATGAACAACAAAAGTGAGACTGTGTTGAGTGCAGTGCTTATGGTGGAGGGAGTGTAATAAACAGAAAAGTGTGGGGTGGGAAAGGTTAAGAATTGTTTCTGGGTTGTTTAGTGCAGTGAACTGTTACTAGTTTTAGTGCAGTGTTGTGCTTATGGGACAGGGGATATAGAGGAGCAAACTGCAACACTGCAGGTTAGGGGTGGGTGAAGGAAGGATTACAAATGATATTTATTGAGGAGCATACTTTTTTCAAGTGTGTTGGGGTTTAGACGATTCCTCTTCTCTGACAAAACCTCTCCAGCCTTGGAAAAGATCCTTTCGCATGGAACAGAGGATGCAGGGGAACATGAAAACGCCAGTGCCAGCTGATATAAATGAGGATACTGATGCTTATGTTGAGCCCAATATACTAGTGGATCCTCAGATCTTGTGAGATTCACTTCTGATAAATATCGGTCCACTTCTACAGTAGCATCTGCTGTTGCACTTGAGCTCCTTCTACTGTGATCAACCGTGCTGTCCAGCAGAGGCCAAAGGTCACCTAATAATAAAAGGTACAAAGTAAAAAAAAAATCCATTAACAATGGTTCACAGTACCAATCACTAATATTAGGGATGGGCAATACTACACTTTTAGGATACCGATACTTTTTCTTGCATTTTCATCGATATCGATACCGATACCGTTAATTTCTTTTTCTTTTTTTCTTTAATTTTTGTCAATAAAAATATTATTACATTTAAGACAAATCACAAGAAAAATACAGACCATTTATACAAAATGTATTATGGTCAGTACATAATAAAATTAAAATTAAAATAAATAACACATATGAATTAAATAAATGAAATATGAACAAAAACATAGACATTTTCACTTGTCTTATTTCTCAAAACAAAAAAAAACAAAAAAGACCAATCTTGGTAGAAAAAGGTAAAAGGAAAAAAAAATACTAAACAAACAAACAAAAAACTAATACATCAATGTTATGTTTCGAGCCTCTTTGTAGAAGTAAACATGTAACACTTCACTGAAGCAAAAACAAGACGTCATAAAGATCATAATAAACTAGGATTTACTTATCCTATAAGGCCTTGTTTGGCTGTGTGTGTGTGTGTGTGTCGTTGTCGGCTGTGTCGCACAATGTCGCTCATTCGCTCGTCTCCTGTCGCGTGACATGGGCCAGCTCAATACGCCGCCAGGTACAGCCAGGGGTGTCACAGCACATAGTAATTTAAGGAAGTAATCTAAAACAGCTGAAAGTGATACATACACCCCCAATTATAATTTTTTAGTTATCGATATTTTTTTTAAAGGAAATCGATGCCAAATGAGTAGCGCGAGTATATCGATCTATCGATACCACAGGATCGATACGTCCATCCCTAACTAATATGAACATTCACACAACAAAGGCATACACTACTTGCTGTTGTTTGTAGATTGAGCTGCTTCTGAAGAGGCTGGAAGCTGAGCTGGGGGTGTGTTGGTGGAGGCAGAATGGAGACCAGAACTTCTGATTACAGAAGCACATTCAGATTTTAGTCTTGATACCGCTTCTTGCAGTTTCCCTTCACTTAAGAATCCCAGTTTTTTTAATCTGGCATCCAATAATAATAATATGGTCATCACACTTATTGATTCTAAATGAAGTGAAGAGAGTTTTGGCTCTGGCTCGGGGGGCATGACACTCACAGACTCTGGCTCGGCAGATGTGACGTGAACAGTCTCTGGATCGGCTGGACTGGTGTGAAGCTCTGGCTCGGCAGATGTGACGTGAACAGTCTCTGGATCGGCAGAAGTGACGTGAACAGTCTCTGGATCGGCAGAAGTGACGTGAACAGTCTCTGGATCGGCAGACGTGACGTGATGCGTTGGCTCGACAGGACGAAACCTTGGAATGATGGCCCTCTTGGCAGCACGTGCAGACATCCATAGACCGATCCAGTGGCTGGCTTGATGGTTGGCAAGACGTGACGATTCCCAGGCCGGGCGGGCGAGACGTGAACTGACTCTGGCTGGGCAGACGGGACATGGAGCTGTGAAGACTCTGGACTGGACGCGACCAGCGGTGATGGCTCTGGGGGTACTGTGAGCTTGCAGGGTGTTTCATCAGCCAAGCCCACAGTAAATGCCGAACCGCTCAAGGAGAGGGCCAGGTCGACATACCCTTCTAGGGTCCAGCCGGTATAGTCCTCCGGCATCAACTGAGCAACGTCATCATCCAGCCCGCTCCAAAACAGGTCCATGAGCTGGGTGTCATCTAACGCTCCCAGATGACAGCAAGACAAAAAGTCCCTTGCATACCTCTCAATAGGCTGGCCATCTTGGAACATCGAAGAAAGGAATTTCCTCAGGGCCTGGTTGCTAACAACTGCTGGATCCATTTTGTGGTGAGTTCTTCTGTTATGATGCAGAGGCAGGAAGCAGGAAGCAGGATCCAAATGCAGCAGTGTTTTATTAAATAAACTTGAATTAAGACAAAGACTAAGACTCCGGGACGGGACGGGGCAGACAACATGCAACATTACAACATCAAGAACTCACAAAGACTGAACTAGACACAGGGCTTAAATACAAAGGCAAACAAGCTAAACAAGATAACAAGGGGGCGTGGCTAATCAGAGACACCTGGGAAGACTAATCAACATAACGGGAGACAGCTAAACATGAAAAGACAGGGGAACACATGACAGACAAGAACAAGACACAAACCCACACCTTGACAGTCAGCCCCCCAGTTCACAAGCACTTCACCATTCCACAATAATTTTATTTTATTTTGATTATATATGCCTACATGAGCCTTGCCTATGAACTCGTAGGATTAGGACTGAGGCTAAAGTTTATGTGAATAAGGCTGCATTTGTAGATCAAAGCAGATTCATAAGAACTGTTTCTGTACAAGTTAATTAGTCCCATTTATTATTATTTTTTTCATAAATTCATTCATACAGTTGTTTGTTCATACATTGTGTAAGAACTACATCAACACTAACACATGAATTATGAGGATTAATTGTATTGCTTTGTGGTTTATAGAGCACAAAGAGATTTATTAAATGAAACAATAAAAAAATGGATGTGTCTTCTGGGACAGAAAGGCAGCTTTTCCACCTTTTGACCACAAGATGTCGTTAGTGTGCAATGTGTTGAAAAGCTTCGAGTAATAATCCATTTTATGATACAGTCGAGGGGGAAAGCCCCAGTGCTTCACAAAGCTTCATTTCACCATCACTACTTAGGGGCAACAATAAATACAGAATAAATAAACTGATCTATTTTCTCAGGGCTGGAGAGAGTAAAGCAGAACATTATAATCCATGTGTAGAAACTCTTCCTGAAGACATTTAATATCCGCTTTTCAGACGCTCATGCAGTGTGTGCAAATACTTTCTGTTTCACCAAACTGGAGCTGACGTTAATCATTTCAAAATACCTTAAAAACTGTTTTAGAATTAATTTTCTACAAGTTAGTCATGGATAGTGGAAACCTTTTCAGTAACAAAACAATTTTTTCACTAATAATGTAATAATTGTTTTTCAAGATTTTAACATCATGCTGGAAACTGCTAAAATAAAGAAGTGAGACTAACAGTAATTCTCTTGTGTGCAAAAGTAGCCAATAAACTGTTCAGAGCAGATGTGTGTGAGACAGTGTGTTCACTCATTTGATGAGAGGAAGTTACAAACCAGAGGAGGAGCTGATGATGTTTAAAGGAAGAGCTGTAACTATATATAATGAAGAGTAAGACAGAAACCGAAAATGGCTGATAAGTGTGATCTGTGTCTGCTGGGACTGATCATTCTCTCTTCACTTCTCTCAGGTAAAGAAATCTGTATTTTCTCTAAAGACATTGTAGGACTGAAAATAATCCAAGATATTTGAAATGAACAAAGACGTTTGCTTTACTGTTTTCCACCCCCTCTTTCTGCCACAATGACCATCTGTAGTTCCTAAAGGCACAGAGGGGCTGATAGTGATCACTGTAGGACAAGATGTGTGTACATCAGGGGTCGATGAATTGTCACACATTTAGTACGGTGGGGGAAGTTGTAATTATCTGATTGATCAGTTTGAACATTTCACATTTGGGTTTTAGTCACATGGTCAGGGAAAAGGATAAAAGAAGATTGTAACTGTTGCTCTGTCTCTTTTAATCTCTACTCTATCTTTCTCTCTCTCTCTCTCTCTCTCTCTCTGGTAACATTTTACAAAAATGCTGGGTACAATTAATGGTATAAGTTATTATCATCTTATACATCTATTTTGAACTATTTTAAGTATAACTATAACCATGTTGCCAATAAACCCTTTCAATTACAACTAATGTGCTAACTAGTTTTGATTTGGTATTGACTTGCTATATTATAATGGTGCTTTCTATTGCAATACAATATCGTCACTCTCTATAGCAACGCTCTCCCACATATTAATCTATTGTAACTGCACTTATTTCTGTCGTTGGTATAAGTGACAGTGGGTGGAATAGACAAGAAATGTACAGTTTTCCATTAAAACAGCAATATAATGTAGAAACAAATGCATTCTGGGAGATATTTGTCTTTTTTAAAACACACCCTATACCCTCATTCACTATTTCCTACATTAGTTCACTAATATAGTCCACTTGACTGAGTGAATAAAAAAAGTGAGTTAATTCAGACACTGATGAACACCTGCTGTTAACAAGCAGAATCACTGAAGGAAAGAGGAACAAGAAGAACAGAAAAAATATGAAATCAACTGAAGATAAAGACATTAAATCTGTGAAGATCTCAGCAGAGGAGGATTAAACAACTCCACAAACAGCATTACCAGCTTCACTTATTACTAACCAGACTGACTTTATTTCTGTCAGACGTCTACAGGCGTTATTATTAAAAGGTGGCAGAGGTTTAGATCATTTGATGTCACCATGATGGTGATCAGTGTTTGCTTTAGTTGGGCTCTGGACCCTTGACTTTTGAACATTAGTTTGTCTTTGGCTGCGGTAGCTTTGTCTTTAAATACATTTGCTATTGCAAAAAAAGCTTAAAGAAAACAGGATCAGATGACAATGGCTGTTTGTTAATGGTAACAATCATCATGTAGTGGCACGGATCTCATTTATTTTCTAATGTATTTTATCAGTGCAGTTTTTTACAGTGTGTATTTTAGTTTTCTGCTTTTAATGCTGGTATGTTTTATGTTTCATTTATTAATATATATCATATTGATCACTGAGATATACTGTGTTTCAGGAACCAGTGGAGTGGAGGATCATGTGTTCATCAGTTCTGGTGAAAATGTGCGTCTGTCCTGTAATAATGCTCTTTCTGACTGCAAATCAACTATGTGGATCTACTCTAACAGTCATTCAGCAGCAGTTGAACTGATTACTTTAGGGATAAAGAATAAAGACACAGAGAGACATGAGAGACTGAGTCTGGAGTCTGACTGCTCTCTGAACATCAAGAACGTCACAGAAGAAGATCATGGGTTATACACCTGCCGACAATGGACAGAACACCAACAACAAGGAACTGATGCACGTGTTTTTCTGCATGTTCTTCATGGTAAGTTTATGATTATGTGGTCAATTTAAAATTCTCCCTTTAAACTCAGATGATGATTGAAGAGTCTGTGATTTGTGTTCAATTTCAGTGTCTCCATCATCATCATCATCATCATCATCATCATCATCATCATCATCATCATCTTCATCCTCACAGACTGAGATCAGTCCAGGCCGCTCTGTGACTCTCTCCTGTCAGTTGTATTCATATACTGGACTCTCCTGTGATCATTTTGTCCGTTCTGAGGGATTTGAGCTGTTGTGGGTGAATCAGACTGGTGTTGATCTGAAGACAGACTCCAGATATCAGATATCATCATTATCAGATCCATGTATCATCACTCTGACTACAACACTCCTGAATGAAGATGACAACAGAGAGTGGAGATGTCAGCTTACTCACAGAAATCAACTCGAGACCTCAGTCAGATACACTGTCAAGTATTCAGGTGAGAAAACAGTGTTAGAAGAGCCTCATAATGTCAGTAACACTAAGGTCTATCAGTATCACTGAACCAGAACAAACTGAGGGAACAAAAGCTTCTTTGACTCTCACAGAAGAGTAACTCAAAGCATTGCTTCAAACTAATGAACTGCAGTGAAGGAACAGTCCAAAACGTGATGCTGGAAATAATAAAGGAATTGAAACTTGACAGCAAAAATATTAACTTTTTATGTAATGTGATGATCAAAGTTAAAATATGATGGTCATATTGTACAGTATTAATGATCTGAACTAACATTCATCTTCACAGCTCAAGCTGATTCAACGACAGCAGTGAATCCAGTCCACATCACACACTCTCAGGATCCCTCAGCTATAAACACACACGTTTCTAAAGGTACATCATCACTGTCTTTCTCACATCAGTGTTTTTCAGAGCATAATGCTAGAGTTATCTTCAGTGTTAACTCATCAAAATATGACTGTCATATTCTACAGTGTGATTGTCACACTGAGTTGTTGTTTTAGTTTCATTTCATGGACTTTTATGGTGTGTCCCAATTAGCGTACTTATGCATATTCT
Organism: Squalius cephalus; assembly: GCF_949319135.1. Classification (NCBI taxonomy): domain Eukaryota; kingdom Metazoa; phylum Chordata; class Actinopteri; order Cypriniformes; family Leuciscidae; genus Squalius; species Squalius cephalus. The sequence continues at coordinate 8,374,041 of NC_137122.1, forward strand.
AGGACATGTTTAGTATAAACAGTGAGAGTAGTGTGTTCATATAACACTCCGGTTCTTTCACTCGATTCTCCCAGAAAGCGTCACATGAAGACGATGTTGAGCTCATCCATGCAGCGCATTCACTGTAGATCCATGAAAAACACCAAACAGACATAAAACACTGCTCATCCACTCACAAAATTATCAAAAAACATACATGTAAAAGTAAACAAATATACAAAAAAAGAGAGAGAAACACAAAATAAGCCGTACACTCGTAATGCTCGGCAACAAGTTTAACATATACAACTTCAGTTATTCATCAAGTCTGGGTGTCTTATGACCCCAATATGAAATAAACTGATTCAAATATATTTTTAAAAATATATATATTTTTGAAAAATAGAAAAATAGTTTATCTCTGCCAACATTTTGTTTCTGTCTTACCGGAGAAAGTTTGTCCTGCCATTCACCTCAACCTTAACACATCCTCATTTGAGCCTCTGTGTCTTGTTTCAGTGTTGGTGGGTTCTTGACTTTGTAATGTTGTTTGTTCTGTTTCTGAGTCATGTTCCCTGTTCCCTGTTTGAAGTCTGTCAAGTTTTGAGTTAATCTAATAAAGCTGCTGGACATGAATCCTGCTTCCTCCTTTGTTTCAACCTGAACCCACCTCCAAATGGATCTAGTAGCAGCTTTGGGGAGTCTCCAACTAAGAAGACGGCCATGCCTGATTCTGGTTCCCAGGATGGCCACCGCCATGTCGCCTGAGAGTTTGCCTCTGGCCAAGATGGCCGCCGCCACGCCTGAACCTGAGCTTTCAGCAAAGATGGCCGCCTCCACGCTTCCTGAGCCTCTTTCTGTTCCTGAGACTGAGCCTGTTCCTGAACCTGAGCCTCTTCACGTCAGGCCTGCCGATCCAAAGACTGTTCACGTCACGTCTGTCCGATCCAGAGACCGTTCACGTCACGTCTGCCGATCCAGAGACTGTTCACGTCACGTCTGCCGATCCAGAGACCGTTCACGTCACGTCTGCTGATCCAGAGACCGCTCACGTCACGTCTGCCAATCCAGAGACTCCGGACAAGATGGTCACCACCGAGCCAGTGTCTCTGGACAAGATGGTCGCCACCGAGCCAGTGTCTGTTCCTGAGCCAGTGTCTCTGTTCCTGTTCCTGAGCCGGTGTCTGTTCCTGAGCCGGTGTCTGTTCCTGAGCCGGGGTCTGTTCCTGAGCCGGGGTCTGTTCCTGAGCCGGTGTCTGTTCCTGAGCCGGGGTCTGTTCCTGAGCCGGTGTCTGTTCCTGAGCCGGGGTCTGTTCCTGTTCCTGAACCGGTGCCTGATTCTGAGCATAACCCCATAGCTGCCCTCAAGAAAATTTTGGGAGGGGGCAGTGGGTCCCCTGAACTGTCGTCTCCGCCATGGCCGCCCGAAGGGTCATCTCTGCCCTGGCCGCCTGCACTGCCTGCTCCAGCTTGGCCTTCCGTCCTGCCGCACTCTCCAGGACCTCTTCCTCTCCATGGGCATGGCCCTCCATCCCGCCCCCGGGTCCGCCTCCGCTCCACCACCCTCCTGAACGTGTCTGGAATCCACTCCTTAAAGGGGGGGCTCTGTTATGATTCCTGTCTTGTGTTACCCTTGTCTTGTGTGGACTTATGTAATTTCCTGTCCTGTGCCATGTTTTGTAGTCCCTTGTAGTTTGTCTTGTTTATTAGTCTCCCCAGGTGTCTCTGATTAGCCACGCCCCCTTGTTATCTTGTTTAGCTTGTTTGCCTCTGTATTTAAACCCTGTGTCTTGTTTCAGTGTTGGTGGGTTCTTGACTTTGTAATGTTGTTTGTTCTGTTTCTGAGTCATGTTCCCTGTTCCCTGTTCCCTAGTCGAAGTCTGTCAAGTTTTGAGTTAATCTAATAAAGCTGTTGCACGTGGATCCTGCTTCCTCCTTTGTTTCAAGCCTGCATCGTTACACAAATGATGTTCACAGTTCCCCTTTAAAAATACATGTGGCCCTAACAACCTAAACATGTTGCGACTACACACACACACACAAACACACACACACACACACACACACACACACATAACATAACACCTCTAACAATAACCCTAAAGTTTGCAGGTCAAGCTCAAATTATGCTTTAAGTAATTTGAGCTTGTCCTGCAAATTCAACACATCCTCTTTTGAGCCATCTATTTCATTTTCAACCTTAAAACTGTTCTCAATGTGGATTATTTTCTTATTTAATCGTCCGACTCTGTGCACGATGTCTGCTGTGCACAATGAATCAGTCCATTCTTAGGGAGTTGAGCATTAGTGGAAGATCTTCTCCAGTGCCTTTCTCTCCTTCTTCTCCGTCTTGAGAGCTCTCCTTGCGTTGTCCCTCCGGAGGTGTTCAACTAAAAGATCGTCCATAAAAATCTCAACCTTGTCTGTTACATTAACAATTCTTATTTCTGGGTCATCTCCATCCGTTACATTCAAAGCATGCAGATAGTGTTTAATATATACCATTTCTGGAGATTTATCAGAAGAATTCATAATCATTTGTTCTCCAGTTCCAACATTTATTACAGAGGGGAAGAGACAGGGCAAGATAAAAACAAAGAGAAAAAGAGAGTGATGGAGATGAGGAGATAAAAATAATCTACTTCACACTGAAATGATTTTAAAGTAGGGCTGTCAAACGATTAATCGCGATTAATCGCATCCAAAATAAAAGTTTGTTTTTACATAATATATGTGTGTGTACGGTGTATAATTATTTTCTATATATAAATACACACACATGCATGTATATATTTAAGAAATATTTGCATGTATATACTGTGTATATATATTTATATTATATATAATTTATATTATATATAAATATTTTATATATAAATAACACATTTTCTTAAATATACATGCATGTGTGTGTATTTATATATAGAAAATAATTATACTCCATACACACACATATATTATGTAAACACAAACTTTTATTTTGGATGCGATTAATCGCGATTAATCGTTTGACAGCCCTATTTTAAAGCTATTGTTATCCAATTTTTTGGCCTTCAAAACATGTTAAAATGCACATATGTAGATCAGAGAAATCTAAACCGAACCCCCTAACTGCCTCACATTTGGGACCTCAGTTATTATAAAACTCTGCCTTTGTACTAATAAACAGCTGATATCCTAGTAATATGCATGTTAATAAGCAACTAGTTAATAGTGAGAATTAGATCCTAAACTAAAGTGTTACCGTTTTTAAATCATACACTTAGTGTTGTCACGGTACCAAAATTTCAGTATTCGGTACCAATACCAGTGAAAATCCATGGTTCTCGGTACCAATTTCGGTACCAAAGCTTAATTTAGATTGAATTTACATAAAGTATATATTGTGTTTTATTTGACTTGACTGTACTTTTATTTAATCCAAAACTTAAAAGGGCTTTTTAAACCTGCTAAGAGTTATCCAGCCAAGAATAAGCCTAGAACTGCTTTTCTGACGGACTGATATGAATGACATAAATAGGGATGCACCGATACTGATACCAGTATTTGGGTGTCGGTCCGATACTGTGCTCGTAAAACTACCCCGATACAACCGCACCCGATACCACTTTAGGGGCCGTTCACATATTGCATTTTTTTGCACGTGCAAAATCTTTATTTCAGATGTAGGCTATGCTGCGGTGAGATGAAAACGTCTCAACAGGTCATGTGACAAAAAACTTTCCGTAACAACATCGAAAGCTTGGCCGAACAGCTGATCATAGCTGTACAGGGCGGCTTTTTATTTCTCATCTCCATAAATATATCTAATAGTAAAGCTAATGCAAGGGCTAGAAATAAATTCTTTGCTGATACTTCATCATGGAGAGCACAGTTCGCACCGCTTTCTCCTTCTTTCCACAAGCGCTTGCTCTCCCGTGGCGTCTGTCGTTGCTGTGCAACCATGAACAAAGGCGCGCCTGGAAAAAGTGCGTTATGTGGCTCTTTCCTCCTTTCTTGTCAACGAGTGGATTCAGAGCCACCGCATCAGTAGCGCCGCCGGTCGCCATGTCTCAGTGATTTTATGAAGAGGACACAACTGTGTACCTTTTGGACTGCGCATCAAGAACCAGATTAATCCGGTACTTCGTCACCACCGGTACTTAAGTAAAGCTGGTATCGTAACGGTTTAATTTTTTTTGTATCAACTTGGTACCGAAGTACCGGGTCTTTTGACAACACTACATGCACTCATTGGGAGCTGAGCCCCGCTAAAATGAAAATCCTGTGTGAAGCTCGAGTATTATGTGATGATGATGATGTTGTGTATATGTGGCATTATGTGTTGAACTGAACTAACAGACGTGATCCACAGATCCAGGAGAAACTGAAGTCTGTGTGACTGCTGGATCATTATACAGAGGTACGACACATTCATTTATACTGACAGCTTTATAACATTAAACTATCAGTCAGTCTGTAAAAGCTTCATCAATAACTGTTGATAGTTGAATACCCTTGACTTCAGTCATGTACAGTTTCTCTTCTTCCTCTCATGTTTCCTGCAGTGATTGTGACTATTGTTGAGATGGCAGTGTTTGCTGCTCCTACTGTGATTCTTCTTCAGATCATCTGTGCAAGAAGAGCTGGTGAGTTTTGAGCCGCACACAATCTGATGATTCACACTCATCTGATCTGGAACAATCTGCAATCATGATAAAAACACATACGAGAGGTCAGTCAATGCTTTTATTTTGCAGGGAGGAAGGACTCGAAGCACCCAGAGGAAATAGAGATGCCGACAATATTACAATAAAATACTGATGAGTTTAGAGCCAATCTGCAGCAATATTTACAATAGCAAAAACTTACAGAGGATTGTTCATTGTTTTATTTTCTTCTTCTCAGAAACAGAGAAACTCTGATCCCAATGAAGAAATAGTGACACCAAATTTAGATTAAATTTTCTTGTGGTTCATATACAAACTGCTTTAAATATAATATTAAATAAAGTAATGGACAGATTCAGACTGTATAATCTCTCTCTGTTCTGTGTGATGGAGCTGAATTGGTGATTCTTGTATCTCGTCTGTTCATTCCTGTTTTTAGCATCTTTTTTTTATTTTGAATGATTCATGCTAATTTCAGGCCTGATAGCGCTCCTGCGCCACGCCGGATTTCCGGCGTACAGACGTGTCTGCGAAAAAAAAAAAAAAATCAGGGGCACGTTCAAGTTCAAAACGGTGCGCAACGTTTTGCTATGGTTTCCGGGTTGAACGCCATGTTTCCTGGAAACGGCGTGCACCGGTGTGCAACGGGGTTTGAGATACGTTTTCTCTTGTTTGGTGGGTGTGTCAGAACTGCAGTCCAATCAGCAGCAACATGTATATAAAGCACGCGGTATTAAAGTGAACTCGCACAATGGGTTTGTAGAACATTGATTATGTTCTTAGTTATATCTGAATCGCAATTGTACTTTTGAGGGGTGTTCTTTTCCACTGTTTGTACAGCAGCCTTTTCAAGTGACACTCCATCCACATAGTAGGATTCATCTGCGCTATCTGTGGAAGTTTCTTTAGGATTGAGCTGGTCTACGGCTCTTCTCCATCTATTCGGCGTGTGCTTTGGTGTAGTTTTACAGCACTTTTTGAAATGATTCCATTTTTTGCATTTGTGGCACTGCTGACCATATGCTGAGCATTTTTCCTTTTTTGCTTCATGCTTGCCTCCACAACTATTACAATTCAATATTATCTGAGAGCCTGTGCGATCGGAGTTGGATCTTTGTTTAAATCCTTGTGTCATTTTAGTCTTTGTCTTGTGGTACACACTGTCCACGTTAGTGTTGCTTTTAGGCGCTGCAAGAGTCTTTGTGTGCAGATCAGTCAGCTCGTGGATTTGACACAATTCTATCGCTTTGGCTAGTGTTAACTCACTGTCTCTCAATAGAATTTTTCTCATACCATCATTGGTCACGCCGCACACGAGTCTGTCTCTTATGAGTTCATCCGTTAGATCACCGAATCTGCACGTCTTTGCTTTGTTCCTTAAATCACTCACATATGCTTCTATGGTTTCACCAGATTTTTGGTTTCTCATATTAAACTTATGGCGTTCCATAGTTATATTTGTTTGTGGGTTGCATTGCATAACTCACGGAATTTCCGTTTTATACATTCTGGTTTCTCTCTGGTTTCAGCCTCCGCGATCATCCGTCGTTGCTCTCCTTCTCCCGTATACACGGCTGGTGCATACACAAACGCGCGCTCCCGCTCGATGGCTTCTGAGCCGGCCAAATTAAGGAGAATAAATGCCTGCGTCTTAGCATCTTTGTCTGAGTGAGCAGCTGCTATAAATATATCGTATTCTTGCTCGAATACGCGCCAGTTCTCACTAATGTTGCCATCAAACACTAGCGGTTCGGGTCTTCGGAAGCCTTCCGCCATTTCTGACGAGGTATGTAAAACTTCTTTTATCAAGTCTTTTCGATGAAACTTGACTTACTTCAAACTCAAAGGCGTTCTCTTTTCCACGAACCGTCTTCTGACACCATGTTGAATGATGGTCACACACAACTTGGTTTTGTATAACGTTGATTCTTTACTGGAGAACTGGTCTGACTAGAGCCCTGCACGGGCCTCAAATTTAGGCCCGAGCCCGGCCCTGGCCCGAGACGCTCAGGCCCTAGCCCGACCCGTGTCCGACAGCTCATCAGAATTATCAGCCCGAGCCCGACCCGAGCTTTTTTTTTTTTTTATTTTATTTTTTTTTTTTTTATTTATTTTAATCAGCCATTAAAATAGCTCAGTTTTGTTAGTTATGTTTCTTTGTTAGTTATGTAAATTAATGTTTCTTTTCATTTCTTTATTAGGTTAATTTAGACAAATGTTTGGAGCATTTTTTTTTTAAATGACGACCAAGCAATCCGAGCCGACAGCAAGTAAAACATGTTTGATCAATTGAGCCTCTCAAATCAATGCTATAATACTTTACTTGTCTACAATAAAATCAATAGATATAAAAAACTTCAAGCATATCACACAGACAGTTAGTTTAATAAATGTTTATTTATTAAACCACAGTGAGTAAATTTTTTTTTTTTAAATACTGAGGAAGGCTCAGGCTGCTCGCAACAGCGCTTGCAAACGAAATGAGCAATAGCCTATTAAATTAAATAAATTAAAAACAAATTATTTGCAGATTATCTTACCTCAAAAATGCACCACAGAACATGGCCATTCTTTTTTTCCAGTGGTTTCCAACAGTTAAACGAAAACAAAGTCCAATCAAACGAAAAACATCAGAGGTTTCCAACAGTTAAACGAAAATAAAGTCCAATCAAACGAAAAGTTAGAACAGTCTGAGCATCGTGGAGAAAAAGAATAGCTAAGCATCCACAGTGTTATATTCTGGTCTTTATACTCACAGACTCCAGAATATCTTGTTAAACACCCAACGGGTGGTGGTTTATTAAACAATAAGTTTGAACACATACATAGAGAATTCACAGTGTAACCGCATAACATGCGAGCTTCATAACATGCGAGCCTCGCCGTGCATCTCACTAAACCGTCCGTGTGTGCAACTCACTAAAAGGTCCGTGCTGCGACCACAGTGTTATCAAGGATCCGCCTCATAGCACATTCCCACATGCTAAACAATCACTATTGTTACATCCTTTCTCTTTTGAGACTGAGACTCCAGGTGCCTTCTTAATGCCAGCACAACTTAAATGTCATACATATAGTAATGTATTTTTGTTTTCTCTCTGTAGACTATCAACATACACATTTCCAAAATATATCTCTATATATAAAATAAAATAAAATATAGATATAAAAAATAAATAGGATTTCCCTTAACCAATTAGCATCGGCTTACATCGGACATAACCTTGGAACATTCAAAACATGGTAACATTCAAAGTGCTGTTCCTTCAAGCTTAATGTGTTACAAAGTCCATGTAACGCGATGGTTTCTTCACTATGCGGCCAGACCTGGTAGTGACAGGTACATCACTATTGGTTTTATCTAAGGGTGTGACCTTCTCAGAGGTACAAAGGGGAGAGGCGGTCTCCGAGTGTCCAGTGTCATCAGTGTCTATGTCTGGGGGTCGGCTGCGGGCCGCTCCAGGAGCCCGTCTGAGGTGTCTCCGATTCCTCCTGAGAACATTGCCTGTGTCTAAGTGGACCTCGTAGGACCTTGCATCAATGGGCCTCTGTATGTTACCTAGCCTCCAGACATTGTATGGTGCAACTGGTTGTACTCGCACACGGTCACCTGGTTCCAGTTCATCCAAATCTCTAGCTGATCTGTCATAGTAGGTACACTGACGTTGTTGGTTGTTGATCAGATCCTCTTTGGTAGCAGAGCGGATGGCATTGAGCCTGTCTGATGAGATCGGCAGGTGTTTTATCATATTGACAGTCTCTATTTCCGCTTCCACTGAGCCATCGGCTGAATGTTCTGGTAGGTATGCTCGGCTCAAAGTGTCTGCCAGTAGCATATCTTTACCTGGTACATACACTACCTCCAAGTCATACTTCTGAATCCGTAGCATCATTCGTTGTAGTCGTTTGGGCGCACTGAGTAGCGGTTTCCTCACTATAACCTCTAAGGGTTTATGGTCACTTTGCACCGTCACTTTACGACCATAGGTGTATTGGTGGAACTTTTCTATGCTGAATACTAAAGCTAGAAACTCTTTTTCTATTTGTGCGTACCCACATTCTGTTTGCGTTAGTGCTCTGCTTGCAAATGCAATAGGCTTACCCCTCTGCATGAGTGCTGCACCTAAACCTGTATCTGAGGCATCACACTGTACAGTCAGTTCCTCCTCTGGGCTGTAAAACTTCAGCACTGGAGCCTGCGCAATAGTGTCTTTAAGTTTGTGGAAAGCCTCCTCATGTTGCTCTGTCCATCTCCACTCACTGTCTTTATGTGTCAGCTTTCTCAGTGGCTCACATTGGTCGGAGAGATGTGGGCAAAACTTGGCCAGGTAACACACCATGCCCAACAGTCTCTGGACTGATTTCATATCCGTTGGTCTCGGCATTTGTGTGATGGCTCGTACCTTTTCTGGGTCCACTTTTAGTCCATCAGCTGTGAGGAGATGTCCAATGTATGGTGCTTCAGTTTGTCTCAGCTTGAACTTTTCTGCGTTCAGTTTAATGTTCTGTTGTCTGCACCGGTTCAGAAACAGTCGCAGTTTTCTGTCATGATCCTGCTCAGCTGCTTCTTGTGACTCACCCTGTCCTGTGATCAGTACATCATCAGCGATTATGTACAGTCCAGGCAGATCATCTAATGCTTGTGTCAGTTTCCTTTGGAAAATTTCAGGTGCCGGGCTGATTCCCATAGGCATCCTCAGCCACCTGTAACGCCCAAAAGGGGTGGCGAATGTCGTCAGGTAACTGGATTCCTCATGGAGCTTGACATGCCAGAAACCACTTTTGACATCACACACTGTGAATAGCTTGGCTTTGGACAGGTCTGGAAGTATGTCCTCAATCGTGGATAGTGGAAAGTGGCTGCGCTTTAATGCTTTGTTTAATGGCCTGGGGTCGATGCACACTCTCAGGTTTCCATTTTGTTTCTGTACAACAACCATACCGCTGATCCAGTCTGTGCTGCATTCGACAGGTGTTATGATTCCTCTGCGCTGTAGATCCTGTAGTTCCTCTTTGAGTGGTTTCATCATAGAGACTGGCACACATCTCTTGGGCAACTGCACTGGCTTTACAGTTTTATCTACCTCTATTTTGTACTCTCCTTCTAGACATCCGTCTCCAGTGAATACATCAGCATACTCATCTTTGATTTGTTCCATGCACCACTTTCCAGTTGTAAGTTTCTCTGTGGTGACAATGCTATCTATTGCCATTATATTCTCATAACGCACCTTTATGAGCTTCATGGCCTCACTTGCTTTTTTACCAAGCAAAGGTACAGCGTTATCTCCATCTACCACTTGGAACTCGAGCTGGTATAGTTTCTGGTTTCTAGGATTTCTCAACTTAACTTTGCATTTTCCTAGTGGTCTCAGTCTGCTCTTATTGTACATGAGTAATACACTGTCTGTGTGTTCCAGTTTCGTTTCCGGGTTTATCAAATGGATCGGAATAATGTTGCAAGTGGCACCACAGTCAATTTGGAATTTCACTATGTCTGTCCCAAGAAGCATGCCTGCAAACAGCTGGGTGTCATCTGCTCTGCTCGTGCCCACTGCATTAACATCCTCTGCCTGTGCTTCAGTCACACACAGGATTTCCTCATATTCTTCACTTTCACATTCTGTTACTTTATGTACAATGGTCTTTTCTCTGTGTTCTGGGCGAGCTCTACATTTAACTGCAAAGTGGTTGTCCTTTCCACATTTTTTGCACTTCTTCCCATAAGCTGGGCATTTCAGCTTGTTTTTATCATGTGTCTTACCACAGAACTTGCAGTCCACTGTGTCACTTGTCCGTCTCTGGTGCACTGCTCCTCGTAGTGCATGCACCTCTTCCACCATCGGTCCTGAAATGGCTTTACAGTTCTCCCGCGACAACTCTGCAGCTCTGCACAGCTGTATACACGTGTCCAGCGACATATTTTTCTCACGTAGCAGTCTCTCTCTCATGCTGGTGCTGTTTAATCCACACACAACACGATCGCGGATAAGCGAGTCTCTCAGTTGTCCGAAGTTGCATGTTTTCGCCAGTACTCTTAGTTCCGTAACATAGCTGTCTATAGACTCACCCGATCTCTGGTTCTTGGTGAAGAAGCGATACCGTTCCACAGTTTCGTTCACACAAGGGTTGCAATGTCCATCAAATTTGTCGATAATGTCTTTTAACCTCCATGTATCTCTGGCGGCGTCACACATTAGTGTGTCCATTAATTCTCTGCCGCTTTCGCCAATAAGATAGCTGAAAAGTGTCACTTTTTTCTTTTCATCGTCGTCACTCACTGTTAACTCCACATAAAGCATAAACTCATCCTTCCACATCTTCCAGGACCTTGAAAGATCGTTGGAGTCCAAACACAATGTCTGTGGCGGCTTCAATCCTTCCATGTTGCACACGGATGCTCACGGATAGCAACTCTGCTAACGTCACTGTTACTGTCTCGTTCAACGGCCTAAGTCCACTACCGCTGCCACCATGTTATATTCTGGTCTTTATACTCACAGACTCCAGAATATCTTGTTAAACACCCAACGGGTGGTGGTTTATTAAACAATAAGTTTGAACACATACATAGAGAATTCACAGTGTAACCGCATAACATGCGAGCTTCATAACATGCGAGCCTCGCCGTGCATCTCACTAAACCGTCCGTGTGTGCAACTCACTAAAAGGTCCGTGCTGCGACCACAGTGTTATCAAGGATCCGCCTCATAGCACATTCCCACATGCTAAACAATCACTATTGTTACACACAGTGGAAGGTTTTAACCCAGTCCTCCTTTCTTCTATCACGAATTCTTCTCATGCACGCGATTTTTCTCTTAATATTCTCCATTATTTGCACATGAGGTGAATCGTGGGTCGCGCTGACGGGAAACCTTCTGTGTGCGTGCGTGAGACAGACTGTCATGTCAGTCACATGTCAGTGTAATTTTAAGATTAGCTGATGGCTATAATGGCCAGTATTTAAAACACGTTTTAAGTGCAGGGCACGTCCAGTTCCCGCGCGCGAGCAGAGAGATTCGCGCTCGGCACATTATATTCCGTGTGCGAGCAGAGAGATTCGCGCTCGGCACATTATATTCCGTGTGCGAGCAGAGAGATTCGCGCTCGCGCATTATATTAATGTAGCCTACTTTCACGCTACAATAATGCGCTCTCGACATTTGACAGGAAAAAAACGCCATAAGTTATGAGGTTACGAAATTTCTTTCTATGTTTGTTTTTCTATCGTCAACGTCAACTTCTCATATTTTTTTTTTAATTAATGTCTAAAAATATAAAAAGCAGGATAACCCAAAAAAGGCCCTAGGCCCGGCCCGCATTTTAAATATGACGTGAAAATTGGCCCGAAGCCCGGCCCTAGGGGCGTAAAAAAGTCGGGGCCGTCGGGCTCGGGCTGAAATGCAGGGCTCTAAACTGGATGTCAATCACATGTAGTTTTTGCCAGTAGCATATTGGTTATACATGCCTTGATTTTGAGTTAATATGGATAATTTGTTGTTATAAGATAATGAGAGATTACTAAAGAAAGGGGATGTAGAACATTGATTATGTTCTAGTTATATCTGAATCGCAATTGTACTTTTGGGGAATCCGTAGATAGGACGCGGAACACTAGTGGGTCTAAAAACTACATGTGATTGACATCCAGTTCTCCAGTAAAGAATCAACGTTATACAAAACCAAGTTGTGTGTGACCATCATTCAACAGGGTTCAAGGAAAGTAATTTACAAATGTGTTCGATGCAGCTCGGTATAGCAACAACTGAGGATATTAGAAGACATGTTTGTCGTAAGTTTTATTGTAAAAATATAGGATATCAACATAATGATGTAGTTGTTTATATTTTTAGCTTCATTGCAAGTGTATGACATTTGGTATAGAAATAAACAATGGTAATTAAGTGCTTTTCCTAAAAATGAGAAAGAAAATACAGGGTATTAAAACAGTATGAACTACAAATAAAGTCAATATGTGAGGCTAAATAGATGTGTTTTAGTCTGAATTAGGTAAGATGTGTGCTTCCATTTCAGTTTCAGCAATCCCTTCACTCGATTGGGATGTGCTCTTTTGTTCTGGGCAGCAAGTGCAGTAACTGTAACATCGGGCATATTTTGTAGTATTAAACACATTTATACCGACTTCATCAGGCTCAGAAAATTCTTCACAAAGAACACAAAGAATGGCCTTCTCAGCTGCCATAGTTGCAACTCTTGCGTCATCAGTACAGTGAGTTCAACGCATCACCGTTTCTGTTTTAAAAAACGTTGTGCAACGTTTTGTCGGGGCTGAACGCAGCCCAGGTTCGCGTTCGCGTGAGAGGCGCTTTGCTTTCACTAAACCACATCAGTAAGCCTACTTCAGCCAATCGGTAATAGGGTAGGCAGGGGCTGGTCTTGGGTTTTGGCCAATCAGATTGATTCAGCAGTCACTCCACGTGCGAATTCGTTTTGTGTTTCCCATACACTACGAATGTGTTTCCCACACTGGCAGCGCGAAACATAGCCAAAGTCATGGAGTGCAACTTTATGAAGCCAGGGGAAGACACCAAACCTGTCGATAAAGGTAGATCAAACTTGATGAAAAAATGATCGTGGCCTGATTTGAGGTAGCTCGCCAACAGGCCGTTCATATATCGCGTCTTTTGCGCGCTCAAGTTCATTCAAATGTAGGCGCACGGTAAGCGGTAATAAGCGCGCTCATAATTGAAGCGACGCGCTCGTTTTTTCCATGTTTTTCGGCTGTGGAAATCCATTAGTCACTCAAACTTTTTTGTCGTTGTGGAGAGCGCAGACGTCACGGGAATATCGGACCTAATTTTACTATTAATAATAAAAGATAAGCTAAAGTGCATTGTAAATGTCAGTAATTTATCTTTTTTTGACTCATTCTTTTCATAAATAATCATTTAAAGTCTGAAATATGTGAGATATGTATTATCTTTTTATAAAAAAAAAAATTTGTCAAAACTTTTTGAACTTGTACATGTTAGTATAACATGTTGCAAGACACTTTTAAAATCTAGCTATCATTTTTAATGGTATTATTTTAATGTTTATGTAAACAAAAAGTGCATATTGATGCTTATTTTATTTGTTATTTGCTGTTTTTCGACATAAAACTTGGTGAATTGATTTCATTGTGTAGTATTAGTACTTTTTGTACAGGATTCTGTGATAACCATCATAATTTTTGTCACTATAATCATGAAATGAAATGTTCATGCCATTTCATCTCTAGTTATGATCAACTGAAATCAACTAATTATGTGTTTTGTACAGTATAATATGCAAAGTACAATTTTCTATAAAAAAAAAATATATATATATCTGATTCTGTTCTTTTCTCTGACATGTGTTGTTGGTTGTGGAAGGTTACTAATGTGATTGCTTTATCTGTAAATTAAATAAATGCTTTTCAATGACTGAATTCATTGAAATAAAATGAATACTTCGATTTGAATATTTTTTTGGCAATGCGTCGTAGGTCTTAAATTGCAATCTTTATGGTCTTAAAATGTCTTAAAATGGTCTTAAATTTGACTTACTGAAACCTGCTACTGTAATATAGGCTTGTATTGGGTTTGTTCATCTCATGTCTGAATGATGTCCATTTATATCCACAAAAGTCACAAGACTCTATCATTTAAGGGACTATTTATCAAAATGTTCTCCTGGGGAGCACACCCCTGGATCCCGCTTGACAATTATGTTAATCAGGGCATATATCTTGGCTTAGGGGCCCGCTTACCTCCCAGGGAAAAAAGTTCAGGCTCAGGATTTTTTTCTACTATCACCCCTGTAATTTTCTTAACCACCTCCATCCTCCCCAACCACCACCAAGACGGGACTTTTCCTCCTTCCACCCCACCACCACCAGATGGCCTCCTTCCACCCCACCACCACCAGATGGCCTCCTTCCTTACTCTGAGGGGGGTGGGCTGCACCCCTGCCTTCGTCTCAGGCGGGATGTGCAGATTCCGTACCCTCGGAATGCGAGTTACGGAAAACTAGAAAACTGTATGTTAACAATAACGGAAAACATACCGTTTAATCCAAGTGTTAATATCCTGCATTTTACAGTAATGAGACTATATTGAAAATCCAGAGTGTCATTCGTTTTCGGCGTGCTCCTGTTGGGTTTCAAAATGCACATCAGGATTGGTTAGAAAAGAAAAGGCGGTGCTTAGCAGCGGGGTAATTTGAATACACAATTTAGATATCTTTAAAGTAATTTTGACAATCAGAATGTTATTTCCATATATCTACATTGGAATTCTTCCTAGTCATAAAGCTAAATGCATAAATCTCAAAAGAAAGGTCTTCCTAGTCAAAAATCAGTATAACAGAATTGCAGATATCTTTAAATGAGATTTGAGTAGGAATAATTCCAAATTCAAGATATCTCTTATTAAGTTTTGCATAGTCAAAAATCCAACTTAAAGTATCTACAATTGTAATTTGACTAGTAAACAATTACTTTTAGATATCTACAAGTATTTTGGGTATATTTAAAAATGATGAATTATAGATATATTCAATTTGATTATGACTAGTCAAAAACCAGTTAGAGATATCTCTTATTTAATTATCACTTTTGTAATTCGAGAAATCTCAAATAGGATTAATAAAATCAATTGCAGATCTTTAAAAACTCTAAAACTCATTTGAAGATATCAGGAAATATTTTCCAATGGAAGTCAATGGAAGAATATGACTAGTCAAAATAGTATTGTACATATCTCAAATGAATATTATAACCAGTCAAAATTGGAATTGAGATATCTGGAATTTGAATTTTGATTAGTTAGGCTAAAACTAAATTACGACTAGTAGAGCCAGGGGTATTTAATGCTAAAACGGCTTGTCATACTAGCGAGGACAGTCTCAAAGAAATAAGAATGGAGCTGCCGCATGTCCTTGTTTTATGCCCCGGGTATTTTTTTTATTTACTTTATTTTATTATGCTTGCAAACAGTACAGAGATGACAATCATGGTAGGCTATACAATTTTGTAACAAATTTATAATAAAAAATATGTACAAAATGTAACAACATGTACAATGTCATCTGAACATTGTAAAACAAACAAGCGCCCGCCATTAATCAACACGAAGCGGAAGACAAACGAGTGCCGAGCTCTTTTCCTTTGGTTGCAAATCATGCCGAAAAACGGTTGTGTTGTTGGTTGCACCAATAATAGAGTAAAAAGGAGTGACCTCTCCTTTTATTTGATTCCTAGCGAGGCAACTGAGCCAGAAAGGAGAGAGAAATGGCTCCAGGCGATTGGAAGAGGTGTTAGTTCACACAGCACAAAGCTATGGTGGCCCACATTAGATTACCATTACGTTTGCTCTTCTCATTGGGAAAACATTGACAAATTGCAAGTACATGATACAAATGCTTTCAAGTCAATCTTCACGCCTTTTAGTATTTCACAACTTACAATGTCTAAGAAACAATTTCTCATTACAAATGTTAAAGTCTAGCTGTTGTCGTTAGACACTACATTCAATAAAAATAATACAATTGAATCTGATGACTGGTTATTTCTGCCCTGAAATTAGTTGATTTCCTTCAGAAGAATTATATTTGACAGATTATAACTCAACTAGTACTTTTTACCTCTTAAAATACCTTTAGATGGCCAATACAACCATTATAATGCAACGTTTCACCTGCCAAAAAGTGATTGAAGCCTCTACTTATTGTCTGAAAGGTTATTTCTGCCCTGAAATTAGTTGATTATATTCATGAGGGTTATATCTGACAGATTATAACTCAACTAGTACTTTTTACCTCTTAAAATACCTTTAGATGGCCAATACAACCATTATAATGCAACGTTTCACCTGCCAAAAAGTGATTGAAGCCTCTACTTATTGTCTGAAAGGTTATTTCTGCCCTGAAATTAGTTGATTATATTCATGAGGGTTAAATCTGACAGATTATAACTCAACTAGTACCTGCTGTATCACACACGGCACGGCCCAGCAGACAGATCAGGGTCAGTCAGACACAGGAGAACAAACGTGATAAATATGAAGTTGCAAAGGAAAGAACTTCTCGGATCAGGAGATGAGGTGAACTAAAACAGAGTCAGACTGCAATAGCCTGAACTTAAGACCCAACAACTAATCAATTAATAAAACATTTCGGTTTCTTATAATTTGGCTTTGGCTGCATTACCCTATAGTTTATTTTTATTCTTTTTACAAATGTAATCAACATTTTCATAAGTACTAGATGTGTTGGGATATTTAACATGCCAGTTTATTTATATTATGTTGAAATGAACGAAATGACTCGAAAAAAGATTCGTTCATTTTGCTGAACGAGACTCAAAGATCCGAGTCAGTAAAATGATCCGAACTTCCCACTACTACTTCGACCAAGAGGAGATATCCGTCATTGAGTTTCAGCGTCGAGTCTTCTGAGGCGAGGAGAGCAGTTCACGGTATTTATCATATTTACACTCCATCAAACAAACTTTATACAGTTTGATTAAGCGACAGGCTCATTTCTGTATTGTTTTCATCGATCACAGCGATACTTGTGCGTCTTTTCTGGCGTCTTCCTTCTGAAATAAACATTTAGTGCAGCAGCAGCGAGCATGAGGAGAATATGTTGAGTTCATTCAGACCTGAGCGATGTTGTGTTCGTTTGTGTGATTGTTTCGTCAAGTCAGAAGTCAAAGTCAGTTTGAGATCAGTGAGGGAAATTGATATGGGAATCAGTCTCAAATAAATCAAGTGAAAATCAAATAATTCAAAAATCAAGTGTCATACTGGAACAGAGACTGCTTTACATTGAGCCTATAATAAGCCACGTGAGACATTAAATTAATACTAAAAAATATGAATAGCGTTTACCTAGTAACAATAGTGCAACTCTTTGGAACATAACTAGCCTATTCCCTTAGTTCCCATTATTTGGAAAGTTGTGTGATCATTTTTAAATTCTGTGCATGTAAATATATAAATTCTAAGCATTATTATTTTAATGATCTAACTACTTTATAGTGATTAATGTTAAGATCAAGCTAGCTATATTAATTTGGACATTATGCTGCTGTAATTATTTTTCTGTAGTAATAGATGAAGATCATTATTGATAGTTTTTGAGTTATTGATTTTTTTATCCATGTCATAGTGTGAGAAATTACAGTATTGTCTTTCAATGGAGCAGTTTTATAGTCTTTTATCATGTATCCTGACTCAAATAATGTGTTTCTAACAGCAAACACTCAGAATAAAGTGAGATGATCTGCTGATGATCCTGAATGGCTTGTTGAATGAGTGTTGATAGTCTGAGGCTCATCAATATTAACAGATCTGCTGAAAACACTCTTTATTTCATGACAATAGTTCCTGTTTTCACCTCATTTATTATGCTGATGTCTTCAGATCTCCTGTAAATTGACACTTAAAGCTCATTTCATTGGTGTCAGCAGACTGAGGGGATTTGATGATTACAATTATGTACATTTATTTCTGTCTTTTTTACCTTAATAATATTTGGAATAATTTTATTACATTGTTTAAAATCCGGCTATCAGTAAAAGCATTAACGTTGACTTAGTAACTGATTTTTTATTTTATTTTGGGCAGATCAGCTCCTCCCACTTATATTTACCATAATTGAAGCCCCTCCCACAGCAATCACATCATCTGTTAAGCTCCTCCCACAGCATCTACATCATCAGGGAAGCTCCTCCCACAGTAATTCTCCAATAAATGCTGTAAATTCCCATCAGCTACAAGTGAAGACGAGCATCAGAGCATCAGGAAGAGCTGAAATCTGCAAAGACTGAGTTTATTAAAGAGGACAGTGAGAACATGAGTGATCCAGAACCCTGCAGAATGAAACACACTGAAGATCCTGAAGAACAAAGAGGTTGGTGTTTATTCTTCATTCATTCATGATTAGGGGTGCACGATATATCGCGATATCACGTTGCTCGATATCATATCGAAAGTCTCGCGATATTTATGCGATATTTTGTTTATGATGCGTCCCGTCCGACATGCACCGTTGCATTTCCCCCGACTGATTTCCTACTTTCTACGTTCTACTTCTCCATAAACATGAAATCAAGGAGAGGGTTAACTTTTCATGCTACAGATTTCCAACAGTGGTCAGAAAGAACAGGGGAGACACTTTGTTTCACTTCTCCCTTGCTCTACCACACAGTCCCCACAACACACACACTTGCCGGCTCGACGCACACACCAGCGCGCAAGTATAAACATCAGGCCACCTGGCCACTTAATGCGTTATCACAGATCGGATAGATATCTAATTTATCAAAACGATTCCTTTTACACCTGTTCACATAAATGTGTTTTTTGCAAAACGGATATAAATTCGATCTTCAATTCCCGCGCTATATGCAGATTTAATGGAGTTCACGTCACCGAACACAGTTATGAGCTGCATTTTATATATCATCAGCTAAAATGTCAAAATCAAATACCGCAATAATAGAGAACGGCAACAGCCCTGGTAAGATAATTTCACTTCTTTACTTTTAATGAAGATACTTGTGTGTAAAGCGTCTGCAACTTACTTTCACTTTGATTTGCGATAGTTTGCGCGTTGGCTTGATACCGGTAGAGCTGCTCATCCGGTGATGCGTGTTGCAGACATAGCGTCATCATATCTGGCCATAACATGACATGTAGCCTATAACACGTTCTCACACGTTTATTTTTTAGTGTTTTTGGGAGGAGTACATTTTACATGAAGTGGTTTCAGCGATCAGATTCAAATCCGTCTCGAATGCGCTCAATAAACCTTATGTTGTAAGAAAACTTGTTTTATTTGTTATGAATCTATTTTGATGCGTTTTCCCATAACTTTTGTAGTTTTACATATGTTTAAAAATATCGAAATTAATATCGATATCGCAATATTCATTATCGATATCGCAATATCACTTTTTGTCAATATCGTGCACCCCTATTCATGATGCTGAAGAACATTCATGTTAGAAACATTCAAGCACTTCATCACATTTAGATAAACAGTTCAACTATGAAATGGGTATAAAAGTTTCATTTTTGGTTTTCAAAGAATGGTCAGTAAAGGGAGGTTTGAGAAATGTTCATATTTATTGTGAACATTAGGTCAAACCAGATATAATTTTAGCTCTTTTATTTTAAATTTATATCTGGTTCACGTTTTTTGATTTTCATAGTTTACAACAGTTGTTTCTTTTTTCTTTTTCTTTTTTTTTTGCAATAAACATACTGTATCAAGTAAATGAATGGCAGACAGAGTTGTAAGCGTAATGTAATGTCATTCACCATTGTTTTGTGGCTCTTTTTTAACCCTCTGAGGTCTGAGGTGTTTTCTGGCCCTGGAGGTGTTCTGACATGCTCTGACATTTCTGGTTATTTCTGTTACTTGTGACATTTTCATGGCTAAAGTCTAATTACACTGTATTCAGCACAAACTCTGCTACAATAATATATCAACAGCATGTATGTAAAAGTTTGTAGTTTTGAGATAATGACATTTATGCGTGGTTTGTGAAAATACAAAAAAAAATTCTCACTGAAATAAGGCCATGAAACCCATACTGATTATTTCTTCACAAGACTTTTGAAAATTGTATGACATAGCCTAGAATATTTGCTCTAAAACTATGTGAAAGTCACCCTGACTGCTCATTCAGAGAAGACAATATATTGATTTAAAAATTTTACGACGTGTTTTGTGTGAGAAAGCCCTATGCGGGAGCTCATTAATATGTAAGCTTTTCTCACCTGAGAAAGACAAAGACACTCCCTAACGGCCCTATTAGGAGCTATAAGGCCCCTATCATTCTGAGCAACCTTGCACAATACTGTAAATGAGGAGATTTAAAAAAGAATGGCTTTTAGATTGTTTGGATTTATTTACAACACAACATAATCCAAATAGACACAACAAATGGGAAAAAAGCACTTATTGAAAGACAGAGACCTTTGTGCCATTCCTAAAAACATTGTACCTTTCATTTCCAAGGTGTTTGATTTTCACTTTACCATGTTCATGTTCCAGAGACTCATGTGAATGTTGAAGTCGGCAGGACTCAGTGGCATCTGGGCCCTGAAAAAAAAGTGAACATACTGATATCAAGAGAAAGGCCTGCACGATTTTGCAAATAAATATTAGATTTTTCTGGTTAAAATTGCTTTTTAAAATTCACAAAATACACACACACACACACACAAAAATGTTTCCATTCGTTATGATGATATGAAATGAGATAATAGTAAAAACATGAAGCCGTTTGGTGTGTTTTGCTTTTCAAATTTTCAAATTATACATTCAAACGCGATCGCGCTGCAAAATCTGATAGGCCTACATTCAAACGCGATCGTGCTCAAATATAAAACATTATGGTTACCATACATATCTACGTTTGACCAGATATCCACAAACACAGTAGGCTTAACAGTAAACACGGGTCTAAATATTATAATATTCCCCATATATCTAGCAACAGTTCAACTGCAATGTGACATTTATGCAACAATAACAAACTAATATGTAAAAATTTCTTACCTTAAATCTTTCTTGTCTTCAAATCGCATTCTTCTTATTCTGAGGTAGCCTAAATCCAATGTAAGCTCTGGCGCGTCTTTCAAACACACACACACACACACACACACACACACACATACATATATATATATATATATATATATATATATATATATATATATTAGCCTACTTTTACCATGCTGTGTTTTATTATAGAATATAAAAACATCCTCGTGTTGAACACGTATACAAGCACTGAAAGGTTGCCTATCATTCTAGTTCACATTTCACATTTCATGTTTCTGTCTATATATACATGTACATATATGACATTAGGCTTAGTTCAGGGCCGTGCACAGGGGGGTGGCCCGGTGGCTAGAGCCACTGCCCCTCTGCCCTCATCGACTGAGGTGCCCCTCTTCCCCACCCCCACCCCCACCCCCACCGCTCCGCTCAAAGCATTCCGCTGATTCCGCTAATCCGCTCCAGGTTTTCCCGCTCGCTCCGCAGCATCACTCACAGTATACGACAGTTCACGAAAGCTGCCGCATTAAGAGGTAGGCTATGCAAGACAGTGGTTGAATGGGTTGAATTTGCGCAAATTAGTCATGAAACACGTAGATCAGCGGCCCATTGGTTCCTTTCTTGATTGACACTGGACTGGGCCAATCACAACTTTAAACGAGTGAGCGAGCGTGCAGCAGTGTCAGTGTGTATCTGTCAAAATAGTCAGCAAGATGGAGAAGAAACGCAAGGAATGTGCAGAGAAATAGCGTGAAACAATAGAAACAGGCCCTTAAAGCAGACACTGTAAAATGTGTCAAAATATACACTACCATTCAAAAGTGTGGGGTCAGTAAGATTTTTTAATGTTTTTAAAAGAAGTATCTTCTGCTCACAAAGGCTGCATTTATTTGATAAAAAACAAACAGTAATAGTGTGAAATATATACAATTTAAAATGTTTTCTATTTTAATATATTTTAAATTGTAATTTATTCCTGTGATCAAAACTGAATGTTCAGCATCATTACTCCAGTCTTCAGTGTCACATGATCCTTCAGAAATCACTCTAATATGAGGAATTGATGCTCAAGAAACATTTATCATTATTATCAGTGTTGAAAACAGTTGTGTACAATTTTTTTTCAAAATTCTTTGATGAATAGAAAGTTCAAAAGAACAGCATTTATTTAAAATAGAAACTTTTCTAACATTAAACATGTCTTTACTGTAACTAATCAGTTTAACTCATCCTTGATGAATAAAAGTATTGATTTTTTTTTTTTTTTTTACCCCAAAAATAAAATTCAAATTCTTACTGACCCCAATCTTTTGAACGGTAGCGTTTAATGTTACAAAAGCTTTAGATTTCAGATAAATGCTGTTCTTTTGAACTTTTTATTCATCAAAGAATCCTGAAATAAAAATGTAAATAACTGTTTTCAACATTGATAATAATCATCATAAATATTTCTTGATCATCAAATCATCATATTATACTGATTTCTGAAGGATCATGTGACACTGAAGACTGGAGTAATGATGCTGAAAATTCAGCTTTGATCACAGGAATAAACTACACTTTACTGTGAAAGTGAAAGTGAAAGTGACACGTGACGGCCAAGTATGGTAACCCATACTTGGAATTTGACCTCTGCATTTAACCCATCCAAGTTAATGCACACACATTAGGAGCAGAGTAGTGAGTAGTTAACACACACACACTGCAAACGTGGATACACACCCAGAGCAGCGGGCAGCCTTTGTGTGGCGAGTAGGGGGAGCGATTAGGGGTTAGGTGCCTTGCTCAAGGGCACCTCAGTCATTTCCCACCAGTTCTGGAATCGAACCAGCAACCTCTGGGTTACCAGTCCAACTCCCTAACCACTAGGCCATGACTGCCCTACTGTATATTCACATAGAAAACAGCTGTTTTAAATTGGAATAATATTTCAGAATATTACTGTTTTTGTTTGCATTTTTAATCAAATAAATGCAGCCTTGGTGAGCAGAAGAGACTTCTTTTAAAAACATTAAAAATCTTACTGACCCCAAACTTTTGAACGTATGTTTTCTGCCCTTCGTCAGCTCCAGCGGCAGATGAGGATAGTGAGGAGGATCAGGAGAGAGATGAGAGAGTGTAGAGCCTGCGGTAAGCAGAACTACTTTCAAAACACTTAGGCCATGTCATGAGTGTAGGAACCCATAACCCAGTTACAGATTATTTCCACATCTGCATAGTTGACGATTACCGCAATTCACTAGAAATTTAATGAGACGCGTTTGTAAACCATGTTTTCCGCCAAAATAAAAGCTTGATGCAGTTTGCGTCAAAATAAAAGATCATGTGCTTATCTCTTTCAAGTATAGAAATTGGTACAAAACCAATTATGAAAGTTTTCTTTATTGTTTTAGTGCATTTGTTTCACAAAATATGGCTATTACTGTCATTGGATTAATATTATAACTATTATTATGTAGTAGTGTAATGAAAATAGACACTGTAACTAAAAGAGGTTTGAATATTTCTTTGTTTAATTTGCACACTGAATATGGGTTGGAGCTTTTAATTTTTAACTCTCAAAGTGCACCAGATTGATGAATTTAACATTAAAATGCACAAAATTTTCTTAAGGGGAGGCATGCCCCCAAACCCCCCTAGAAGGGCCGAGGTCCACCCACCACAGTTTTACCAAAAATCCTGTGAGAAACACTGGTATTGCTATGCCAATGCAGCTTATAGCTTGTTTTAGGCTTCATCACTGTATTAATAAATGTCAAATTTTTACTTATTTCATCTGTTAACTCTCACTCGTTCCTATACTCACTCATATAGTGGGCCAGTCTGGGCCAAAATGCCAGGGCCGATATTTTTTATTTTTTTCCCAGTCCAGTCCTGTGTACAACATATCCACATTCTTAGAATTAGCTGCTTGTCTAATCAAATTATTGTACTCTCGATCAGATCTAATACAAATAATACAATTTTCTGTTGTTGGCACACTTTGTAGTGTGCCAACCCCCCCCAAAAAACAAAATAGTGCCCCTTTTTTTGGTTTAGGCCACTGCCCCTTAAAATGTCTGTGCACGGCCCTGGTGTAACGCTTCACAAAATTCACGATTCGGTTCAATACGATACACTTGTGTCACGGTTCGGTACGTTTTCGATACAGCAAAAAGAAAGAAATGCCAGAGAAATTTCCTTGATTTTTTTTTTTTTATTCTTTTTTTATTAGAACTAACATCATAAAGTATGATTTTTTTTTTTCTTTGAACAATGATGGAGCTATAATTGACTCTTCTCAGGAGCATATAAAACAAAACAGCTCCTTGGAAAAAATTAAATGTAATATTTTGTGCTTATAAACAAATGTTTATTTTAGTTCAGATTAACATTTGAGGGCAGCAATGTTATTCATAATGTCGAAATAAATCCGACATAACGTTACTTGAAAGCATTATAGCCTACTATTCCTGCCAAACTTCCAAAGTTGCAGTTAGTGTTACTACAGTAAATCCATGGTGAATGTTGCTGATCTGTGGACACTGGATTGTTAATTCATGTCACAATGTTTCTTCCTGGTTTCCACGTCAGCGCTGTTTGATCCGTTAATAACGGAGAAATGTGAATGTTTCTCACTAGATCTCGCAGCGATGTTACTTTAGTGGCGAGTTCAAATGCTTTCTGTACTGGATCTCTTAGAGCTGTGTAGTATAAGATCGGCTCGCGCTGCGTTGGTCTAAACTGATAAACAGTCCGTCACGAGTAGCTCAGTTTCGTTCCGCTTACATTGCGTTTGCCATTTGATGTTGTGGTAGCGCCAGCGTCTACATTATGAGCGCGCTCGCGACGCGCTTACATTTGAAATAACCGTTCGGTTTGAAAATGCGTGCCTTGTACAGAACGGTTTAATACGAATACGCGTACCGTTACACCCCTAAAACAGTGACATAATCGATTATGGCACTTTGTAGCATCGATGCTGAATCGTGCATGCCCTGCATTGCGATGCATCGCTGAATCGATTATTGTTGACACCACTAATGTTCTGTATCACATTATCACTATTACCAAGTCCATCTCATCTGGCGTGTCATCAGAATTATTAATGTTTTTGTCTGTCTAGATTGTAAAGAACCAGCTGACAGAGCGCTGTTTTTATCTGTGCATCTTAGTAATTAATAATTTAGATGTTTAATAGTGAAATAAAGGTTATATGTTAATACAATATAGGGAGTTTTAAAGGAGAGGATCAGTCTAGACTTCCAGCTTGTGAAATTTCTACAGATATTGACATTGTTGTCAAATGTCACACTCTGTGGTGTTTTTTGTTGAGATAAATTCAATGTATAACAAATAATAACAAATCCAAAATGTAATAATATACAATCTGCTCCACTGGACTGCAAAAAGCTTGTGTTCTTGTAATTAAACTAAGAGGCCACAGTGTGACGTTTCTGTGGCAAGCAGAGCAAGAACTGAGTTCGCCAAACTCAAACAGGAACACAGGGGAACTCGCTTTATTTAACTTTATTTTTTTTTTAAATAATTAATATATTATAGCAGTTGTCTACTTCAATGTCCTTTCACTTCATTTTTGATGATTTTTTTCTTTCACTTCAGATCTGATGGAAGAGAACGAGGAGCGTGAAGAACACTTGCGTCGCTCAAAGAATAAAAATACATTTTTAAAGAAAAATAGAGCCAAGAAATCTTTCACCTGCACTCAGTGTGGAAAGAGTGTCACAACCAAACGAAATCTTGGACGTCACATGAGAGTTCATACAGGAGAGAAGCCGTACACATGTGATCAGTGTGAGAAGAGTTTCACACGCAAAAATAGTCTTAAGATTCACATGAGAGTTCACACCGGAGAGAAGCTGTTTTCATGTGATCAGTGCGGGACGAGTTTCACACAAAAACAACATCTTAATCTTCACATGAGGATCCACACCGGAGAGAAGCCATTCTCATGTGATCAGTGCGGGACGAGCTTCACACAAAAACATCATCTTAATCTTCACATGATGATCCACACCGGAGAAAAGCCGTATTCGTGTGATCAATGCGGCAAAACATTTCTTAGTGCACCAGATCTGAAGAAACACCTGACAGTTCATACGAAGGAGAAGCCGCATTCATGTTCTGTGTGTGAAAAGAGTTTTTCATGGCTGCAATCTTTACATAAACATGAGAAAACTCACACTGGTGTAAGAGAGTACATGTGCTTTGAGTGTAAGAAGACTTTTATTACAGCGCAATATTTAAAACAGCACCAGAGAATTCACACTGGAGAAAAACCTTACATGTGTTCACACTGTGACAAGAGATTCAGTCAGTCATCAAATCTGAGATCACATGAGAGGATCCACACTAGAGAAAAACCTTTCAAGTGTTCACACTGTGACAGGAGATTTAGTCATTCAATAAGTCTGAAAACCCATGAGAAGAACCACACTGGAGAAAAACCTTACAAGTGTTCACACTGTGACAAGAGATTCAGTCAGCCAACAGATCATAAAAGACATGAGAGGATCCACAGTAGAGAGAAGCCGCACACGTGTGATCAGTGCGGGACGAGTTTCTCTTTTAAAACTCACCTGAAGCAACACATGAAGAAGATCCATGCAGTGGAGAAACCACAGTCTGAGATCACAGTAAGTAGTTCATCTTAATGTGCTGAGCATTAAAGTCTCTCCTGTGTAAGTTAGTTTCCTAACAGCCATGATGAGCAACAGGGCATCTTGGTGGTTGCTTGCTATCTGCTTCACATTTTTGTTTTACATTATTATGAGATACAGAGTTATAATTATAAGAAAGTATCTCATTATTATGAGAACTTTTATCATTATGAGATGTTAAGTCGTCATTATGAGAAGTTTCGAATTCATGTAGGATTATCCGTGAACAGGCCATTTCATTAAATGAACCCAACACCGCATTCCACAGTTCGGAACGATTCCCCAGTGAACCATTAGTAAGTCATAAAACACCGTCATGGTGCTGAGATGGCTAAAGGAGATGTCACCCCCCTTCCCCTTGTGGTGCTTGTCTAATCTCATACCAGTGATGCCAGGACAGCAGGAAAAGATTTATCTTTGTTCCCCAAACTTAAGACCATATGGCCAAGAAACCCTGTGGTGACCCCAATGCATAAATCCACAGCCTTATCAGGAAACGAAGGATGCTCAGAATCACCACAAACCCTAAACCA
Source organism: Squalius cephalus (assembly GCF_949319135.1). Classification (NCBI taxonomy): domain Eukaryota; kingdom Metazoa; phylum Chordata; class Actinopteri; order Cypriniformes; family Leuciscidae; genus Squalius; species Squalius cephalus. The sequence continues at coordinate 8,401,422 of NC_137122.1, forward strand.
GGAACACCTCCTTTCTGCAGCTGTAAAGTCCAGAGACTTTTGTCTCCAAAACCAATAGACTGAAATTAACCCACTTGTGGTTTAATACAAACAACGGTCTCAAAATTGCTTCCAATAAGCTGAACTGATCACCAGTATTTACCTCACATACAGTGCTATGCATAAGTTTAGACACCCATGCTAAAGTTGACTAAAAAGGAATAAAAAATCATCTTTTGGAAACTGAACTTAATGCCTTAATTAAAAAAATTAGGAAAAATCCAACCTTTAAGGACACCAATTTTCTTTGTGAATGAATAATGTATCGTAAATAAATAAATGTTCTTCCTTAAAATACAGGGTGCATACGTTTGGACACCCCTATGTTAAATTCCCATAGAGGCAGGCAGATTTTTAAGTTTTTTTTTTTTTTTTTTTTTTAGGATACTATGCATCCTGATAAAGTTCCCTTGGTCTTTGGAATTAAAATAGCCCCACATCATTACATAGCCATTGTAGTAGACATGTGGGAAATTAATGTGGGAAAAAATAAATACTCTGAACCATAAGTAGATTTATACAAACTGAGAAAGTCAAAAAGCGTTACTTTGTGCCCCGCTCTCCCCTATACAGGGCACCAGGGCACCATACAGACTTTATCAAAGAATTTGCTGACTTTCTATCGGAGTTAGTACTGGGTGCAGATAAAGTCCTAATTGTTAGTGATTTTAATATTAATGTAGATAACATTAAGATGCAATGTATGTATTGTGGCAGGAACAGTCCATTTTTTACATTAATCATTTCAGGGTTTGTACATCCTTTTGAGAGTAAAATTCAAGCACGAATCAAGGACTTTCAAGCCATTCACACTTTTTCCAGCTCTTAATTTTTTTAAATATTATCCAGTTTTAATATTATTTTTAATGTGATGACCAAAACCATGATTTGTTCATCCTTAAAAGATTGACCCCATTATAGTTGGCAAAACAAACATATTTATAAAACAAAAATTAATTAGCACTATGACCAGTAGATGGCGGCAGAGGACCGCTTATTGACTTATAAGCCATTTCCACTCCATAATAGTTTTTTCTAGGGCTGCCACTAACGACTATTTTTGTATTGATAAATCTATTGACTAATTTAGTAAAAATTTGTATACAAACATAAAATAAAAAATAAAATAACATAATATTGGTAAAAACAATAAGTCTGAGAAAGTCGTTATGTTCTGAATGTCAATATGTCCACATGTTCTGGGCTTCTGTTCAGCACAGCTAGATGGAAAAAGGACTTCAGTAGTGAAACGCCAAATGAAATCAAATTTCTATGAAATCTTTTTTTTTAAAGCAAAAAAAGTAGGGCTGCAGCTATCGATTACTTTAGTAATTGAGTATTTTACCAATTATTCCACCGATAAATCAAGTAATCGAACATAAATGTGGTAATAAATATAGATCCAAGTGAAACAACAGCCTTTAAATTACAAATATACAACAAGCAATAATTGGTTCAAATAAAGTATCAAAGTAAGTTATCATTTGGGTTTTATTGAACAACACGGTTAGGTTACATGATCAAGGTCACTATTTTTTTTAAACGTGATTAGCATTAGTACTTGAAATATTGATTATTCCTCTCTCATCATGATTGTAAGAAATGAAACTTGTTTGTTTTTAGCAGAACTGCCAGAAAGCATCTGGAAGGAGAGGACAGAGAGAGCGCCAGTGATCCAGAACCTGCAGAATGAAACATCATGATACTGAAGAGCAAAGAGGTTGGTGTTTATTCTTGATTCCTCATTCATTCTTCATGATGAAGAACATGCTGATGCTCACCAGATTTACACTGTTTCATGACCAAACTAGTGACTTATAACACAAATCATCTTCATGATATTAAAATAGATCATAATCGTGCACAGCCGTTGTTGACCAGATTTGATGAGATTAAAATTACTATTGAACTCATCAGTGATCTTGACTTTGAGCTTCACTTTTCATTTCACGTTTGTCTCTCATTTGAAATCTCACTTAAATTAATATTTCTTTTAGACCTGATGGCCGTGAACGAGAAAGGAAAAATAAGTGTAAATGTAAATCAAGTCTGAAGAATCTCATGAGGATCCGCAGTAAAGAGAAACTTTTTGCGGGAAGAGTTTAACTCGGGTTTCACTTTCATGTTCAGGAGCTGAAGAAGAGGCCGTAACACTTTTAACAGAGACATGAATCTGATATTAATTTGAACTCGTTGTTTTTCAGAGATCTGTCTTATTAGTTTTAATTTTTATACTTTTTTTTTGTACTTCAAGTTATGATTGATTAAACTCATTATAATTTTATCAACAGCTTGTTGTTATTGTCCAGCTTTATTGTCTGCTGATTCTTCTTGCTTCAGGAATAATTCCATCATTTTCAGTTCTGAAAGCCAAGTATTACGTTTGTTTCTGAGGCTTCCCAGCAAACACAGAACATTTCCCTATAAACGTTAGTTTTTGGTTCCTGCCTTTTTATTGTTTTGGGAACTAAATCATAATGTTCTAGGAATGCTCTTTTTATTTATTTATTTTGCAACAATAATATAATGTTCCCAGAAGGTTGCAGGATAGTTATTTTTTAACAACATTGACATTTTTAATATTAACATAGAAATAGTTACCAAATATAGAACGTTCCCCAATGGTTATTGTTTATATAAATATGTAAACTAACTTTCCAATTAAAACGCTACAGATATTTTTGTATAATGACCTGTACAGAGCTCTGAATCTAGTTTATGCAGCATTTAATAACATTTAGCAATTAGTTTGATTTAATTAGACTGAATGTGAAAAGCACAGAAATCATAACTTCTTGGGTTTGGTTATATCTTCATTTACTGCTCCTCTGCTCTGCACACACTTCTCCAACACGTGTTGTTGTTCACAGTGCAGTGTTTCGGGGATCTACGTCAGAACGCTGCCTCGTTATTGGCCAGTTCTGCGTCAGGATCACACGCATTGGCCGACGCTGGTCATGTGAGCAGCACAACGAATGCCGAGTCTGCGTTCTGACGTAGAACAACTTAAACAGCATTGGAGAATGACGGAAGAGAAGAAATTGATGAATAAAGTTATTTTGTTTTGTTTTTGCGCACAAAATGTATTCCAGTCGCTTCATTAACCGCAGTCTGTGCCTCTTTGTCTCCGTCTCTGTTTGAAATCTGCAATTGCAGTTATTTGCGTAATTATCTTTACGAGTGTTGTGCATCAGCACGGATGAATAATGTCTGTGGATTGATGTGGATAGAGTGATGGTCATCCAGGAAAAGAACCCATTGAGAATGGCATGTCAACTCTGTAGGAATTGTAATAATGGCGGTACAAAATGCCTCTCTTTCTCGTCATGATCCCAGTCCATATGTGTCCGCTTGATGTTCGATGTTGGCACTCTGCCACTCACTTTATGCCAGTCGCTCGCTCCCAGACTCACAGATAACAGTCGCCTGAGCTCCTGTATGGTGGGACTAAATTCTTTACAGAAAGTAGTTAGCGCCTCAGCAAATTTCTCACCTGAGTCACTTGGTTTTCGGGCCATGGCTCGATTTATGTGTTTTTCAGCCCACGGTCTGGTTCTGGTGACGAGGCTCTTATCTCATTGCTAAAAATTTTATCATCAGGCCCTACTGCCCTATACGCTTGTTCCCTTTGCATTCCTTTTCTCTCTCTCCGCTCTGCCTCCCCCAACCAGCAATCCTTTTTTTCTTACAATCCACACACACACACACGTCTCACACAACACCCCTTTTGTTCACTCCCTTCTTCCACTGACTCTTGCACCGCTGTCAGCCTAGTGACACTTAAGGTTCCCTCCTCCTCTTCTGATTGGCTAAGAGAACATTAAGTCTAAACAATAATTCATTTTTGATAGATAAGTGGGTATATCGTCGTTAATCAGAATAGTTGTCGCCCAATTCCAAGATTTAAGTCCGTGGTGACCTTCCAGGGTCCGAGAAAGACGTCTTCAAGTCTATATGTTGTATATCACAGAGTTCAAAACCTGCAACGAATATCAAACACACACACACAGAACACTGACGAACAACAGTTCTCTTCAAGGCTGAAGAAGGCCTGAGCTCATTATCAGAAGAGCAGTCCACCATAACAAGCTGATAAGACATTTCACTCCTCAGAAAGCAGGAACGATAATATCCCCCTTTACTCCCTAGAGAAATGCACATGAGGATGTTCACTTAATGAAAAGCAGATGAAAGGGTGTAGAAATTGACCCTCGAACTTTTACAAGTCAACTCAGACAGATATATAGAGCAACACATGGGTACAGAGTCTCTCTCGGCGCTCTCTGAATCCCAAGAGAATCATCATCAAAAGGCCCCTTGCATGTGAACACGACCCAAGGGCACACATTGATTCTCAGAATAGCAAAATATAAAGTCAGAATTATGTGAAATAAAGTCGCAATTGCTTCTTATAAAGTCTAAGTGAATTTTTATTTAACCTTCCTACATTATTTGTTGAACCATGGTATTAATAAAAACTACACAATAGGAAGAGCTGAACTGTTGCTTCATTTATCCAATTTGGAAAAATTGCTAATTTGGAATTCCACCATGGAAAAAGTGGGCCGGTCTTGGGCCTGAAACTCCCGGGCTGAAAAGTGGCCCCACTCCGGCCCTGGGTAAAGTCATCATCGTGTCACTGCAGCTATGGAGCTAGAAGAGTCTCAATAAAGATAAATGCACAAACTGCATTCACATATGCATACACAGGATACACAAATGCACACACATGATTCATAAATACACACACAGGATACACAAATGCGCACAAAATTCACAAATGCACACACAGAATTTAAAAAGCACAGAAGATTCACAAATGCATACAAAATTCACAAATGCACACAAAATTCATAAATACACACACAATTCAGAAATGAAAACAAAATTTACAAATGCACACAAGATTCACAAATGCTCAGGACAAGATTCAGAAATGTATTTCTGATGCACACACAAATATATCTTGATTTACAAACTGCTTGCGGTCTGTGAACTTCACTGCATTTGTGTGTGAATTTTGAGACTCCCCTGACTTGGCTCGACACACAAATGCCTTTTTTTAAACAGGGAATGACCTGTGACCAATCAGATACATCCCTTGTTTTAGCCAATCACAAGAACGCACCCCACGTGGGAGATTGTTTACTTGTAAGCCAATCACATGAAGTGTGGGCGCGAGAGGTGGGTGGAGTTCTGCCAGTTGGTTTAGACCGGCTTCTTAGGCGGTGGGCCAAGTCCGTCTATCTCGTTTAGTTTTTGATTTGACAGTTACTCAGCAGCTGTGTGGCTCATTTTTGTCTGTATGAATAATTCACAAAAAGATTAATGATTGTTTCCAACGCCAATTGTTGCACATTAAAGTATAAAAATAGATTTCATTTCGCTAGCTGATCACAAACGTTGGCCGGAGTGAGATCCAATCAACGCTTGTGTTGTTACCTTGTTGAATAGATTTGGCCAATCACGTTATTCGTTGAACCGACGTCGCGTCAGTTTTGAGTCTAGTACAGTCTACAACCCAACGTGAAGAGACCGGTGTGTCTCGGCAAGACAACGTCAAGGTAAGATTTGTTTTACAATGATTATACACCCCTATATCTTAATGCTTTTCATATAAGTTGTATTTAAGACTGCAAGCTATAGTTCGCCGTGAATATATGCGTTGTCGTCAGTGATGCGCGGGTCAATGTATAAACAAACCGCACCCGACCGACGTTTTCAACTAACCCGCCCGCAACTCGGACCGCAAAAAACGAAAAAGAAAATATTGTACCCGACCCGCTTCCTGACCCGCATTTTTTTAAAGTAGCTATAATGCTCATCGTAGCTATTAATATAACTTAATATTCAAATTTTGTCAAGAATTATAAAAAATCGTCAATATAAGCTCATAATTTGAACTAAAATAGTCTAAATGTTTAGTTTTAAAAACAATTTTAAAAAGCTGGCTATGTCTATTTTGATGTTTCTGCGCAAGTTCAGCAGACAGTGAGGTTCGGGTTTCCGATCAGAGCTCGTGAGCGGAGAGCGCATTTCTGAATATTCCGCTCCGCTCATGGTCGCTCGCCCAACCCAGATGGCCTGCTGGTTCGAAAATATGTGGAATAAGGGCTGCCTCCGACTATTTTTTTTTTTTTCTTGTCGACTAGTTGTTCATTTAAGCCATTCGTGGACAAATCGCCCCTTTATATTAAATTAATTACTTAAAGGCTAGCCTACAGGAATACGCGTAATGACCGCACGCTTAAAGCTTGCCACAAAGAACCGGTTGAAGTAATGATTATGAATGTGTCTAAATTAGCAAGGAGACATTTAATTGTTTAGTAATAAACTGGTGTTTTCTGTGTCGCTGCAAAGATGAAGTTGACAGTGCGGAGATTGCAGACTCGCCATGAACGCCAGAGAGAAATGTACATTTCATATGGATTAGCCTACATAATCAGAGAGTATAGCCTATTTATTTTGGTTTGAATATTTTCGTTTAAAAGTAGACATTTCAAGCTTTCTGTAATATATAGCCTATATTTATCAAATCTGTGAGGCACAAGTTGAGTTTCGGCGCCCTCCAGTTCACATGCAGTGATCGCGTACCGGCGCCTTATTTTGTCTGCTATATATTTGCTTCTTATTTAATAAATACGGGCAATTGATTGATAAAACATTGATCAAAATTAAGATACAATTTATACAAAACGAAAATCTTTTAAAAAGAGTTTTCTATAAAACAAAACTTAATGAAGTTGTCAAAATCATGTTTTACCAAAAACAGCGCCGTTGCTAGGAGGGCGTCAGCGCCTCTGCCTCTCAGCGCCTCTGCCTCACGAGTGGATGATAGCCCTGAAGACGCCTAGCAATGATATACCTTTAGTGGTAGTATACCTTTAGTTAAGTTATCGCAGCGCGCTAAGAGACAATGTTATCGGAAAATGCAGCCCAGGTATATTCATAATGGAGATTCCAAAGCTCTCTTCTTTGGTCAGAACCATGGAGAGCGATCGCGGATTTACTTTTACAATGCAACACAATATTTAAAGAGCATCAAGCTATTACAATCTATATTATGTATACGCACAGATAATATAACAGTAGGCTATATTAGTAAATATTTTTTTATTAGGTTAAGCAGTGATTGGATAACGTTTTTTTATTTTTTTTTTATTTAACGTTTTTAATTTAAGGCCCACCCACAATTGGTCTGGCTTATCCAAAACTGGAATCCTGGCGCCGTGCCTGCTTGGTCGTGCCAGTTTTGTGGTTATCAAATGTGTAAATAGCATCGCAAGAAGTAGCCTACACATGACAAAGCCAGCACTTTGGTCATCATCTTTCATTATTTCGGCAAATGTCTCCCACACTTTGCTCTTTCTATTTGTGTATTTGCGGAGCTTCCACTCCCCAGTCTTCACCTTTTCTCTTGCCGCCTCCATCTCTACCTGCAGACTGAGCTCGTGCGTCATCTTCGCGCCAGTTATTCAGCCAATAAAGTGTAAATTAAATTTAAAACGTATTCATAGAAAATTGTGTCTAGAACTATATCAATTACAAAGGTTTAATTGGCATCTTTATTTCAAACGATCCGACCGACCGCGACCCGAATATCATTAAAAATATTTTTGGATGACTCGTAACCGCAGGCACCCGCCAGGGACGGACTGGGGCTAAAAAACAGCCCTGGACTTTCTCCCAAATAGGCCCATCATCCGGCCATTCGCCTCTAGCCGTGTGCGACAGACACTAGTCAGGATGTGCTGATACTACAGTATATGCCACAATACTGTAGCCTATCAGACAAGGTATTCACAGCAAGTAACATCTCAAAACCAATTATGATAATTGGGGTTGTATTTATTAATGAAGCCTCAGCCTTCAAATAAAAACAAAAAATGTACAATGCCATAAAATACAAATAATGAAATGTCACTGGCTACAGTAACCCCAAATTACACAAACTTGTAATTATAAAACATATAGTTACTATATACCAGGGTCCAACTTTTTTGTGTGCGAGGGCTACCTCAAGGGATAAAATAATCTAGAAGGAATTTTTATTTCTTACTCCAATATTTATTATACATAACATGGTGAAGCTTTTTTACTTTTCACCATCATATGGGAAATAATAAAATATCTTGATATTCTGGTTCAGACTTACATGCGTTTAAAAAAAAAAAAAAATTCCAAAACAATTTTTTTGTTGATTTTCTATAAACCTATTGTATGTGTTATCAAAAACAGTAGCCCAAACATTTAGTATAAATATAAATAAAAATAAACTGCCATAACTTCTAAACAAAACATTACTGCATTAGGCTACATTTTACATGACTATATTAATATAACAGCATTTTTAATATGAATACAGGCACATTTCTGCCAAAAAAGTTTGTTTTACTAAAGTTAATTCATAAGTTTTGGTGTGAAATGTCTTCTAACTGGTTTGTTCTTGGAACAATGTTTCGCCTGTTTTTTTTTGTTTGTTTGTTTTTTGCGTCAATATGTTGAGAATATCAGCGCTGTTTCATCTGGCTTTTTACAAGCTTAAATCACATAGTCATTTGTGGGTTTATAATAGAGATAGAGAATTCTGCGCTGAATTTAAATGCTTCTCAGTGGATCGCGCAGCTCTGTGTATAAATGTTCGCGTGATCGAGATCAGCGTAACGTGCTTTGGCCGCGATCGCTGTTTTTTGGGCCGAGCTAATAATGCGCTGCTCAGATCAAACAAGTTTTGTTCCGCTTTTTGAGATTTTGCCATTTGATGTTTCTCATACGCAACGCAAATGACAGCGTATAATCAAAGAGAGTTGGGTAATTTTGTGGAGGCAAAAGTTCAAATTGAAACGTTTAGTTGAAAAGGTCGCAAAAATTATACTATTTATTCGAAGTCTGGAACCCCGACGGCAAGTTGTGGCTATTTATAGAATGTATTTAGCGGGCAACTCACAGGCACCACGTTGGAGACCACTGCTATTCAAATATAATGTAAGCAAATTTAAAAGTGCAGCCTTATAAAACTAACTTTCTGTCAGTGGCTATAGGCCGACTCTTCTTCCTCAGTTGTTGTTTTTTACACGTAGCATATAAGTGATCGTATTAGTGCCCCTGCTGTTGGCTGTTCATATTGCTTTATTAGACTTTTTTTTTTTTTTTTTTTTTTTGTGCCGACGGCCCTCGGTTGGACGGCCGTTCTGGACTTTTCCAGAACGCACAGATTGTCAGTCCGTCCCTGGCACCCGCTCATTTCGGATCAACCCGCGCATCACTGGTTGTTGTTGATGAGAACAGTAACGTTAGCCACGAAAGAATGTTGGTAAGTGGAGCAGTAAAGCTAGGTCTAACGGTATGCTGCTTAGGCTAATCCAAAATAATCATTCGGTACATACACAATAAACTAAGCAAAGAGTATTCAAATACGGGATTATTACGGGAAAAATTTTAAACGGGAAGACAGCAGGAAATAAGTCTGACTAAGGGAGAATCACGGGGTAAACGGGAGGGTATGTCCAGGTTGGTTACAGCAAGCTACCTAGGCTACAAGTAAGCTAGACTAATTATCAGCTAAAAAGAGTGCAAACCAAAATAAAGAATGATTTCAAATCAACTTTATAGTGGTAGTCATGGAGTTATTTAAGCCAATTATGGTTGATTGTCACATTTTATACAATAACACAATTCTGTGCATGGTACATCTGTCAGTGGTTGGGCTTCACCTACACAACAGAACAGGTATAAAATGGAATATGGTGGAAAAATATTTTAGTTAAAGATGGCTGTTTTTGAGCTATTTAACAAAATTATTTGTGGTCAGAACTGCAGTAGTCTTAATACAAATGTCAAGATGAAAAATGTGATTGAATATTATCTAGTAATGTGCGCTTTCTGTGTTTATTTATCTGAATATAATTCAGTTGTTTATCTAACACGGACAGGACAACATCATATCTCTCCACACCCAAATGACTACAGAGGTGATCGTTGACAATCATCACATCAACAGCACCATGATGGAGCAGGTCAAGATCACAGAGTTGCTTAGTATCCACATCACAGATGACCCATCTTGATCTATCGACACCACCAACAGAACCTGGCCAAGAAAGTCCAAAAACCTCTGCACTTCCTCCCACAGTTGAGGAAGGCTCATCTCCCAAAAATCCATCCTCTTAACTTTCTATAGGGGAATCATAGAGAGCCTCTTCCTTCCACCCCCACCCTCCAGTAACCTAAGGGCAGCTGATTGACTCTTGCACAAATACACTGGTAGTTTACACTATGATGCTGCTACATTGTTTTATTTTTAAATTTGCTATGAACATTTGACCCCACTTACACTGCCTTTGCTACTTGTCATGTCATCCACTTACACAATAATACTATATTAATTAGGGATAAGGCACGATTTTCAAATATTCGATTAGCTGATTTTATTATAGAATAGGATGTGCGGGATGATTGTCTTTAAAAAATCCCCATGTTTTAGTTGTGGTTATAAGTTGCAATCCTAAATTCACATAAAATTTTTATACATTTAATAAATATATTCTTAATATTTGTTGTTTTTGTTTGTGTTTAAGCGTATATATATCAATATTAATTTTGAGACTTGAAATGTAAACTCTCAAGGGTTGGATTTCTAAATATATGTTGGTTATGTGTCTATTCAGAATGACTTCTGAGCAACAACCTTTTTTTTTTTTTTTTGGGTATGTCATATGCATCACTTGCATATCATTATTCATTCACGTGAAAACATGTTTAACAGTACCAGACATTAGGAAAATATGACATACGGATGTGCCGTTACAGTCAAGTCAAGTTTATTTATATAGCGCTTTTCACAATAGAGATTGTATCAAAGCAGCTTCACAGTATTAAATTAAAACAATACATCAATGTTTGTTTCTAGTGGAAAACGTCCACGTTTGGTAATGCTGATCAATAGTATTGTTGATTGATTAATTAAATTAAATATCCCCAACTGAGCAAGCCATAGGCAACAGTCCATTGCATTAATAAAAATAATTTGTGTGTAGGCTACATTGAACAGACTTTGCCCAACTTGTCTGGGAAAGGAGTTACAGGGCTTTTTACATTTGAGGCTAAACGGATAAAACACCTAATTTTTACCTCAGTATTACGGAACTACATTACTAAAATTACATTTTTTAAGATTAAAGCAAAATTAAAATTTCAAGAACGCAGCTTCCTGGTCACTGACAAAGATTACTTTGCCTCCGCCGTAGAATCTGTTCATTATTTACATTGGTTGTCAAGGAAACGGGAGGTTTTCTAACGTTATGATTAGTACTCCTGCTTACTTGCCGGTTTAAAAAAGTAAGAGTTTGTAAGGACATTTTGCGTCAAATGTGCAAACAACAAAGTTGGAAACAATGTCTGCAGTACTTATACGATTTTATTACATGGCCTCAGCAAAAAAAAAAAAAAAAACGTACACAGCTGAGAGGTAAGTATTAAATTCGTAATTTCGAGGTCCGGCCCACCGCCTCAACCATAGACTGTAAAAAATGGTCTCAACCAACTGGCAGAACTCCACCCACCTCGCTCTAGCGCTCGCGCCCACACTTCATGTGATTGGCTTACAAGTAAACAATCCCCCACGTGGGGTGCGTTCTTGTGATTGGCTAAAACAAGGGAGGTATCTGATTGGTCACAGGTCATTCCCTGTTTAAAAAAAGGCATTTGTGTGTCGAGCCAAGTCAGGGGAGTCTCAAAATTCACACACAAATGCAGTGAAGTTCACAGACCGCAAGCAGTTTGTAAATCAAGATATATTTGTGTGTGCATCAGAAATACATTTCTGAATCTTGTCCTGAGCATTTGTGAATCTTGTGTGCATTTGTAAATTTTGTTTTCATTTCTGAATTGTGTGTGTATTTATGAATTTTGTGTGCATTTCTGAATTTTGTATGCATTTGTGAATCTTCTGTGCTTTTTAAATTCTGTGTGTGCATTTGTGAATTTTGTGCGCATTTGTGTATACTGTGTGTGTATTTATGAATCATGTGTGTGCATTTGTGTATCCTGTGTGTGCATATGTGAATGCAGTTTGTGCATTTATCTTTATTGAGACTCTTCTAGCTCCATACTGCAGCTGCCGTTAGAGAAAATTACGTTTGACAATTTCATCTGTCACACTTTATTAGTGTCTGTGTTATGTTGATAACTTGCAGATTTTAAATATTTTAATCAACATTTTTATAAATACATACCAAAATGTCCCCTGATCCTGAAATCATCATGATGGCAGCCTCCATTTTTAGAAAAGTCTGGATTTAGGCTCATTTGTCTGCGGTGTTACTGTCTTTCCTAGTAACACCACAGACTCTATAGTAACTCCACAGACAATATACAACCAGAAATGTTGTATTTTTAATAAAACACATAGGACATCCATAGTCATGTCTCTTGTCAGGTATGGCAAGATTAACTGCTGCTGAAAGGCAGTGTTTCAGTGTCTGCTCATTTTAGAACGAACCAAAATTTGACTTCAAATATTGTTAACGCCATAGACATTGTAAAGAAGGTCTTGCTATTTATGTTCGCGGATCAGCCAATCAGCGCTTTCGTTTTGGGGTCACCGAGAGGACATCTGTTTGCGCTGACTGAGAGGTTTCGTTTTGAGTTAGTAGTGAGAGTGAGTGACCACGGGCAGCACATCGTAGATATTTCTGAAGTGCATAGTTGTCGTCTGTGTCGTTATCTGTGCATGTGCGTTCAGAGACATGTGAGTACCCTGGTCTTAATGTTTACATATCTGTATTTTGGTGCCTTAGGTTTTTTATGAGTGTTGTCTATTCTGGGATACTCAGTTGAAATGCAGTATGTTAGCATAAAGTTCGCTAGCATTATGCTAATACCTAGTATAGTGTTACACTACTAGTGTGTTTATGTGTGTACTCACCTGACATTGTAGTTATTAGCTAATGTGTGCTATCTGGTATATTATTTGGTTATTTGATAAGCAGCTAAAGTTACTTGAAGGGAAAGTTGTACTAATTAGCATTTATTAGCTTTACTTATTGCATCATGTCAGCTGCATCATAGCTACTGTACACTCAGGAAGACAGATAATCATCTGCTGCTGTCAATAAATACATTGAAGAGCATTAGAGTATTCGATTGCACTCTTACCGATGCACCAGTGGTCACCTATACTCAACTAGCTACAGTTACAGTCCTAGCTATCAAGTCACCATTACAGACATAAGTGGTTGTTTCACCAGTGTTTGATTAAAATGGTTTAAAAATCTAAATGTTATTAAGCTGCAATTTTAATAGATATATAATATTAAACTAATTTTAAATGCATAGAAATGCTTTATTAAAGGAAAAGATACTGCTAAATGTTTTACATTGAGCCTATGATGAGCCACGTGAGACATTAAATCAATACTAATAAATATGAATAGTGTTTTACTCTTGGAACAATAGTGCTTTGTGGTGATCTTTATCTGATCATTTTCAGTTTCTGTGCATATAAAATGTTATTGTAATTGAGAAAACCACTTTTATGATCCCAGACTAAGGTTAGCCTACAATGAAAATTTCTGGATTGTTTTGAAATAAAGTTCTCTTACGAGAGTCCTCTCGTACTGCGTTTTTGTAAAAACGCTACGGGAAAAGTCTCTTTTCACGAAACACTGAAGCAAAAAATTATCCTTAATTTTCATATATTGTAAAGCGCGTTGCAGCAGTACACAGCTATGGCGAAACGGCTTGCTCGCTCATTGGCTGCTCTGCGGCAACTGCATAAGCCTATCGAGCGAGGCCTGAAGTGACGTCAGGCCAATGACATTTCCCGCCGAGACGGGCGTGGCTAACCTCTTTAAAAGGAGCTCGAAAAGGCTGATTCACTCGATTTTAATCTCTTCAGCGAAGCGCACGCATCGCTGGATCACGGAAGCAAGCGTCGTTTGAAGCAAGCAACTTCAGCGGGACGAGCCCTCGAAGCCGCTGGCCAACGCCGCCTTCAACAGCCGTACCTTCTGCGCTTTCTGACGCCCATATCCTTTATTGCATTTGCTCTGTTTTGTGTGTGTGTGTGGGTGTTCGCTTGTACACTCACCCCCTAAAAGAGCTGCGTCTTTTTAAAGATGCCTTCCTGCGGCTCGTGCCGAGCCCCACTCACCGAGGGAGACAACCACGTCATCTGTGTCTCCTGTCTGGGTGAGGACCATGCAGCGCTCACGCTCGCTGACGGCGGTTGCCCTCACTGCGAGCTTTTGCCAATGGTGGCTCTGAGGACTCGCCTGGCATCCTTCTCGAAGCCTGCATTCACCGCCGCGATGCCTCGCCGTAAAAAGCGTCGCTCGCAGCGGGTCCCGGAACCCGCTCCAGCCCGACCAAGCTCGCCGGTTCGCCCGCTAGCTTCAACGGCCTCTCTCGAATCTCTTCCTGATGCTCAGCGCCCGCAGTCTGCCGCCGCTACATCAGAGGAAGCTGTTTCAGAGGCCGCGTCGGGGGAGAAGGATTCCTGCTCTCTGCTAGCTTCAGGCAGCGAGGACTGGGCGAGCTCCGAGGACCGCGCCCCTCCTGCCCGCAAGCCCTCCACGAGAGCCAGCCTTGAGACGGAGCTCATGCGAGTACTCGTGCTGGCCGCGGCGAGCCTCGGCCTCGAGTGGTCTGCACCGGAGCCCCCCTCTCGTACCCGGCTGGATGGTAGCTTCCTCCCTGGTGAGCGCACTTCTCCGGAATCAAAGCCCGCTCCCTTTCTTCCTGAGTTACATGAAGAAGTTGCGAAGGCCTGGAACGCGCCCTACTCTGCGCGAACGCGCTCATCTGTGTCGCCTGCATTTTCCTCGCTGGATAATGCTAAAGACCGAGGCTACCTCTCGCTTCCGCCGGTGGAACAGGCGATAGCGACCCACCTTTGCCCGCCCTCTGCTGGACGGCGGACTAAACCGGTGTTGCCTTCAAGAGCCTGCCGCATGACGTCGACGCTGCTCGTGCAAATTTTCTCCGCCTCTGGGCAGGCCGCGTCAGCGCTACACACCATGGCTACGTTGCAGATATTCCAGGGTGATCTCCTCCGTAAGTTGGACGAGATGGGACCTGACGCTATCTGCATCGCGGATTTAAGGAGTGCTTCTGATCTCACGCTCCGAGCCACCAAGGCTGCCGCACAAGCCATGGGACGTTGTATGGCTTCCGCCACTGTCGCTGAGAGGCACTTATGGCTGACGCTCACGGAGATGGCCGATTCCGAGCGCAATGCGTTTCTCGACGCCCCGCTGTCTTCCGCTGGCCTCTTTGGTTCTTCTCTCTCCGAGTTCGTGGAGAGATTTACCGAAGCCCAGAAAGCGTCTCAAGCCTTCAAGCACTTCCTACCGAAGCGCTCCGGTTCTGCAGCGAGCCGTGATAAACGGACCCCGCGGAGCTCTCAGCCTCAGCCCCCGCCTCCGGCCGCCTCTTCACAGCAGCCACAGCGCAGCTCGAGGCCACGCTCTCGATCAAGCTCCCGGCGCCCCACTACGCTCGGGCCACGGTCGAGGATTGTGTTGAAGCCGGAAGCCCTGAAGAAGTCCTAGCACTCCTAGGAAAGCGCAGGTGTGTGAGTCCCGTTGCGGCCGGCCTCTCACCCAAGCGCACCGCTGTTTCAGTCCCAAGATTTGCGGCTGTTCCAGCGTTTTCTGCAAGGCGCAAGCCCGCACAGTTGCCCGCTTGCCTGCACACAAAAGCCGTTTTCACGGCTACCCAGATATATCTCGAGAAGAGTGTATTTTCTGGTGTCCCGGCCACGGCCGATGGTGCTATAAATGTAGTGTCGATGCCCACTCCTCAGTGCCCATCCCTACACACAAGCACAGCCCTACACTTAGGGCTCGCGCACATAAAATCGACTCAGGTCGATTGCGCTTCCAACATAGTCAAAGTGCCCACTTCCCAGTGCCCACGAACACTATGTCTAACAGACCACAGGCTCTCTGTAAAAACGAGACCTGTGAGCGCGCGCTCTGCTCAGGCAGACAGCGCGCCCAAGGCAGTAAATGTGCCCGCTCCCAGCCCGCATTTACTCGCACACATGAGTCCCACGAGACTTTCTCGATCCTCCCTCACTCAGTTTAGCACTGTTGTAAGGTCGAGGACGAGCGTTCCGCCCGCTGTATTAAGCGCGCGCCCCGCCTCGAATGCCACAGGCATAACGCCTATGTTTTTGAGCCCCAAAGCGCCTCTGTCGCACGGGGAACAGAGCGCGCTCTGCATCCGACCCTTAGCCAACCATGCAGAAGCATGGGCAGCGCTTCCAGAGGTTTCGGACTGGGTGCTAGGTATTATAAAGAGAGGCTTCTCGCTACAGTTTTGTCGACAACCTCCCCGCTTCACAGCGCGCGTCGAAACTACGGTGTCGTTGGAAGTAGCACACCTACTTCGCGCCGAAATATCAAAACTGATAAGCAAAGGGGCGATAGAGCGTGTACCCCGAGCTCAAAGCGAAGGGGGGCTATACAGCAGATACTTTCTAGTCCCCAAAAAGGACGGCGGTATCAGACCCATACTGGATCTAAGACAGCTGAACAGAGTATTAGTGAAACGCAGTTTCAAAATGCTCACGACCAGGAAAATTCTCGCGCATGTTCGCCGAGAAGATTGGTTCATGTCGATAGATCTGAAGGACGCGTATTTTCAAATACAGATAGCGTCACATCACAGGCGATACTTGAGATTTGCCTTCGAGGGTCAGGCATACCAGTATACAGTCCTGCCCTTCGGCTTGTCCCTGGCACCTCGTACATTTACGAAATGCATGGACGCAGCGCTCGCTCCTCTCAGACTCAGAGGCATGCGAGTGTTGAACTATTTGGACGACTGGCTGATCCTAGCTCAATCACGATCACAGCTCGTGGAGCACAGAACCATTTTACTCGATCACCTCGAGAATCTTGGTATCACGGTCAACTGGACAAAGAGTTCACTGAACCCCAGTCAAACGATTTCGTTTCTGGGTATTGTATTGTTCTGGACTCACAGTCTATGACAGCGCGGCTGTCGCCACAGCGCGTGCTGCACATTCAGCACGCGGCGAGATCATTCCGCTGCGGCGCGCCCACCCCGCTCAGGAAGTTTCAAAGGATGCTAGGTCTCATGGCCTCAGCATCACCAGTTCTCCAGCTGGGCTTGCTCCGCATGCGCCCGCTGCAGTTCTGGTTGAAAGCTCGAGTTCCGCGCGGAGCGTCGGTGTCCGGTCGATTACGCCTCAAGGTCAATCACAGCTGTGTGACAGCCCTGATACCTTGGCTGGCGGACGACTGGTACAGATCAGGTGTAAGCCTGGGGACTTCCTCGAGAGTGAGGATGGTGTCGACAGACGCATCCATCTCGGGATGGGGAGCGCTGCTCGAGGGCAGACCGTTCTTCGGCCTGTGGTCGGAACGAGAGAAGCTCCAGCACATCAACTGCCTAGAAATGCTGGCAGTGCACAACGCGCTGACGCGTTTTTGTCCCCATATCAAGGACCAACACGTCGTGGTTCATTCGGACAACACGGCCGTAGTGTCCTATATAAATCGCCAGGGCGGTCTGAAATCCACATCCCTGTACAGGTTGGCGAAACGCCTCCTAATATGGGCTCAGCACAACTTACGCTCGCTGAGAGCAGTGCACGTACCTGGGCTCCAGAATGTGGGCCCAGACAGACTGTCCAGGAACAACGTTCCCCAGGGCGAATGGTCTCTACACCCGCAAACAGTCCGGCTGTTGTGGGAGAGATTCGGCAGAGCGGAGGTGCACCTATTCGCGTCCCACGAAAACGCTCATTGCCCCGCGTTCTTTTCCAAGAGCGACAGCGCGCTATCGCGGAGGTGGCCACGCTGCCCGCTATACGCTTTTCCCACCGTCTCCCTCCTGTCACAGGTGTTAGAGCGGGTCAGGGAAACAAAATGCCCGGTGCTGCTTGTAGCACCGTTCTGGAAGAACCAAGCATGGTTCACAGTCCTGATGCAGTTAGCAGACATCGCTCCATGGCCAGTGCCGTTGAGGAGGGATCTCCTCTCGCAGGCCGGGGGCTCGATTTGGCACCCACACCCGGAGCTGTGGTCCCTTCACGTGTGGGCGCTCAACGGGTATCCGTTGGTCTCGCAGAGGGAGTGATGAAAACCATCACTCAGGCTAGAGCACCGTCGACTCGGCGGCTTTATGCCTCAAAGTGGTCGGTTTTCTCCGGCTGGTGTACAGCTCGGAGCTTATCACCCCTCGATTGCGAGGTATCGGAGGTTCTCTCCTTTCTACAGGAGCTGTTGGATAAGGGCAGATCCCCTTCCATGCTCAAAGTTTATGTGGCGGCTATTTCAGCGTTCTCTGGATCAACGCTGGGTCAGTCACTAGGAAGGAACGATTTAGTCATCCGCTTCCTCAGGGGAGCCAGGAGGCTGAATCCTCCCAGACCTCCTTCAGTCCCTATGTGGGACCTTTCTACGGTGTTGGCGGCCATGAAAGGTGCCCCTTTCGAGCCTATCCAGTCTATTAGCCTCAAACATCTGTCTTTCAAAACAGTGTTTTTGATGGCTCTCGTTACAGTGAAGCGCATAGGCGATCTGCACGCGCTCTCCGTGAGCCCAGCGTGCTTAGAGTTTGGCCCTAATGACTCTAAAGTCATACTCAAACCTAAGCATGGCTATGTGCCAAAATCCCTCAACACGCCGTTTCGGGCTCAGGTTATTTCCCTGTCTGCCCTACCGGGATCAAGTGAGGAAGGGGACTCAAGTTTTCTTTGCCCTGTTAGGGCTTTAAGAGCTTATGTGTCCCGCTCTGCTGTCTTTAGACAGACAGAGCAGCTCTTTGTCTCGTTCAGCGGACGTTCCAAGGGAATGGCTGTTTCGAAACAGAGTCTATCCAGATGGATAGTTGACGCCATATGTCGTGGAAATTCTTTCTCCACTTTAAATAATAATTGGAAGACAGCTGGAGATTTCAAAAGTTATAAAGATCTTTATTTCTTGCAAGAAAGGCAGTTCACACATCAGTCAGAGTCTGATATGGAAGGGCGCTGACTTCTCCTTTTTGCCCAGCTTATATACCCTTAACACATCCTGGTCTGTCTCAAAAGATCGCCTTGGTTTACCTTAAAAGGCAACATGTCTTTTTTCGAGATCTCTTCTAACATAAATTCTATCTAGACAAAGCAATACCATGTCTGCAAAAGTTTCCTGTTTTTAGCTGCTGCTCTCATTCACACCTTTTGCCTATCTCTATTTTCATCAAAGCTGCACACATACTTTTCACACTTAAAAGTATACAATAGGTCACTTGAGCTTGAGTACTCATAGTCTCTTTGCTACTTAGTCTTCTAACCCAGAAACATTTTGTTCCTGCAAGCTTATCTTAACTTATACATTTCTAAAACTTGGTTACATATCTTTAATAATGTACTTTAGCTCATATGATTATATTTCTTTAAATGCTTATGAGTAAAAATAAATGTTCAACGTTAACACAAGTTGCACACATCTGAAAGTAAAAAAACACATCTAAATGTAAAATTTCCATTACACATAGCGCTGGCTTATACTGTCAAGGGCACCCAGTGCCCGTTGGGAGTTAGAGCGCACTCCACGAGAGGCGTTGCCTCCTCGTGGGCTTGGTCTAGCGGGATTTCCCTACAGGATATATGTACGGCGTCAGGCTGGGCCATACCGTCTACATTTATCAGGTTTTATAACCTAGAGGTTCCCGCCTTGCAGGCTAAGCTTTTATCGGTGTAGTCGATTCAGTTCGCTACCGACTATCTTTGGGCAGAACTGTGTAAGACCCACATTTCCCACATTAGTTCAGGCTTCCTACCCTGTCTATGTGATCTCATATTCGCGTCTGCGTACATGGCCATATAAGGACGGAGGGAATCCCCTCTTGTCTCTAGACTCTCTCTGTGAGGTCATATTAAGCCTGCGGACGCTACAGTATAGGGAATCAAGGTCTCCCCTCCCTTATTCCCTGACTCTATGTGAGTCTATCTGGTGATTGTGCACTGTACTCCTGGATTAGCTTCCAGTGATCGGTGTTTCTATCCCAGCACGCACGGCGTCTTACAAAGGGTTCCCGTAGTGTTTTTACAAAAACGCAGTACGAGAGGACTCTCGTAAGAGAACGTACTCAGTTACTAACGTAACCTCGGTTCTCTCTAGAAGAGGGAACGAGTACTGTGTTCTCTGCCGTGCGTACGGTTCACTCTGGTTCGCTTCGGCGATCAAAATCAAGTGAATCAGCCTTTTCGAGCTCCTTTTATAGAGGTTAGCCACGCCCGTCTCGGCTGGAAATGGCGAGGCGGGCGCGAAGCGCCCTCATTGGCCTGACGTCACTTCAGGCCTCGCTCGATAGGCTTATGCAGTTGCCGCAGAGCAGCCAATGAGCGAGCAAGCCGTCTCGCCATAGCTGTGTACTGCTGCAACGCGCTTTACAATATATGAAAATTAAGGATAATTTTTTGCTTCAGTGTTTCGTGAAGAGACTTTTCCCGTAGCGTTTTTACAAAAATGCAGTACTCGTTCCCTCTTCTAGAGAGAACCGAGGTTACGTTAGTAACCGAGTACGTTTTTAAAGAGTAATATAAAGTGATGTGTTTATTTCAAAGTGATTTTTTTTTTTTCAGATTACATGATTTGTCAGTGTATTTTACAGTTCTTTAAAGTAGGTAATGCAGAATAGGTGTTCATATTTCACTCTCTTAGTGTTCATGTTGTAACTCTGTGTCGGACGGTGTTGCGAGAGGCAACACTCTTGAAAGTGTCGAACTAACACTTTGAGGGTTGTTCCCATATTTACACTTTTGAAGTGTTGAAATTACTGTAAAACTTCAAATAATAGCCGAGTCCCAAATAGACGCCTGTCTCTTTTACACTCCTGGTGTGGCTACAGGTTTGGATAAATAAAGGCCGGTCTCAAATAGAGGCCTGGTCTGTTTTTTAGTTTGGGGTTGTATTTAATCTTCTAAAACCCGTCAGATCGTCTGTTTAAGCCGGTTCTATGGAGCAGATTGCGCACGCAAGAGAGCCCTGCACATCTGGGCGGGAGCTGTTAGCGCAAGCAAGGCAGGCAGAGAGAGCTAGCGTCGCGTCGCGTCTATGACAACTCGAGGTATTGCACACCGGACGTGCATTTTGTCAGTTTATGGCCAGCAATATTGTTATGTTTAAGGATATTATGGAATTAAGATCATGTCTGTACTATGTTATGATTGTACTGTACAATTAAAGGGGGGGGTGAAATGCTATTTCATGCATACTGAGTTTTTTACACTGTTAAAGAGTTGGATTCCCATGCTAAACTTGGACAAAGTTTCAAAAATTAAATTGTACGTTTGAAGGAGTATTTCTGTTACAAAAATGCTCCTTCCGTTTGTCACAAGTTTCGGACAGTTTTTTTTGAGTATGGGCATGTGTGACGTCAGATGTAGCGGAATTTCCTTATACGGGTCCTAAGGGCACTTCTCCTGGAAGAGCGCGGGCGCAACCGTAGACCAGAGCAAGAGAGCGAAAGCAGTACGCCCATCAAAGCGCTATGCTCGGCTTTAGGGAAGTCAATGTCACCAAAGAAGTGGGTTTTTGGTTGCCAGGGCAAGACAACCCTGCACAGATTCCCAAAGAACCCAGCGTTAATGGACCAGTGGATGGAGTTTGTTTTTCCAGAGCATCAACGGAGGTTGTGCAAGACTGTTTGTTCCCTGCATTTCGACAATGATTGTTTTATAAACAAAGCCCAGATCGACGGATTTGCAGATCGTCTAATGCTTAAGGATCGAGCAGTCACAATGATAAAGGTTCGTGGTCGTGCTTTGGGAACGGGCGGTGAGTAAAACAGCTTCAAATGTCTCTGTGTGTTGTTGTTAGCTCGGCGCGTTAGCACAGCTTTAGCTCCGCCCACACGGCCCGCCTTCAGCTGCTCGTTTTTTTTTTCGGAAAGACTCGGTACAGCCTATCTTTCTTTTATAAATATAATAAAACTAAAGACTTTTTGGAGATATGAAGGATGCAATACTACTCTATAGATACTCAAGATTAACAGGAGATTGAGTGAAAATTAGCATTTCACCCCCCCTTTAAATACTATCATTTCTTAGTCTGCAGTCTGAACGCTTTACCTCAGAGCGTCCGTTAACTGAATGAATTATGAATATCAACTGAAAATCTGATAACATCAGCAATTTTCATTCAACCAGCTGATTTCTGTAAATGAATGTAAAACTAAATGTATATTGCAGCACAGGGGGAAGTCTCAACACTAAATTAAAGGCCTGTCTCATAAAGACGCCTGTCTCAAATACAAGCCGGTGCAGTTCGGCGATTTGGGAAAATAAAAGCCTGGGCTATTATTTGAAGTTTTACGGTAAGTACATTGGTCAGGGATGTGATTTTTCCGGATTAATACGAAATTCCGGATTTTCCGACCTGAAAATGTGACCTACGTGAATCATGCAGATCTGTAAAAAAAAAAAAAAAAAAAAAAAAAAAAGGGGGGCAGGGGGGGGGGGGGGGGGCTAATCTCACAGCCGTCACCATGGTAACCCGGGACGGAACCACAATCGCCGCGAATCGCGGCCACACCGGACGGCACGTCAACATGGTTACAGATGGCAGAGAGATGCAATCTTTCCCCGCCCAGCGAGTGCTTGAAGTGCGTCAGAAACAGAGCGCGCGCGCGATCAGTTGTTGGTAATTTGTTGTGTAGCGTGCGCGACGCCGCATCCAATGTAGACAGCATTGCTTTTTTTGAGGGCGCTTAACACACAGGCTCGTAGAAACGGGCCTGGCAGCTCGCGCCAGTTCTAGACGCGGTGAAAGTTTCCTTATTGTGACGGATGGCCGAATTTACATGACACATTATAAATGAGCATTATAGTCTGCGATAGATACAGTGCCAAAAGAAGAGGATAAAAGGGGATAAAGACAGAGGTAAAGTGATGTAGTGAATGAACAGTTTATCTAATTGCATAGGAGTAAGATACTATAATTCCATGGCAGTTATTTTTACCTTAAACTTAATGTTAGCAGTTGTTCTGAGTTCTCCAGACTGTGTGATTTTGTTACAATCATGTCAGTTTTAAGACGCATTTTTTATTATCATTTTTTATTAATGTTTTACTCTACAGAACAGTTTTGGGGGGGATACAGTACAGGCCAAAAGTTTGGACACATTACTATTTTTAATGTTTTTGAAAGAAGTTTCTTCTGCTCATCAAGCCTGCATTTATTTGATCAAAAATACAGATTTTTTTTTAATATTGTGATATATTATTACAATTTAAAATAATTGGTTTTCAATTTATTATACTTTAAATTATAATTTATTTCTGTGAAGCAAAGCTGAATTTTCAGGATCATTACTCCAGTCTTCAGCATGTGACATCCGGTCTATCACATGATCCACATGAGTTGGGGGTCTTAGTATATTTTCCTGCTTTTTTGTCCTTAGCCAATCACATGCCTGATTGGTGTTGATTTCCAGATTTCAAATTTACTGTGTAGTGATTAATGTAATTATTATAAGATCAAACTATATATTTAGATTAATTTGGACATTATGCTGCTGTAATCTGTAGTGGTTGAGGAAGATGAGTGCCATTGTTTTGTGTTACTGATGTTTTTATCCATGTCATAGTTTGAGAAATAAGAGTAATGTCTTTCTATAGTGCAGTTTTACAGGCTTTAGTCATGTATCCTGACTCAAATAATGTGTTTCTAACAGCAAACACTCAGAATAAAGTGAGATGATCTGCTGATGATCCTGAATGGCTTGTTGAATGAGTGTTGATAGTCTGAGGCTCATCAATATTAACAGATCTGCTGAAAACACTCTTTATTTCATGACAATAGTTCCTGTTTTCACCTCATTTATTATGCTGATGTCTTCAGATCTCCTGTAAGCCTATCTCTTTGTAGCCTATGTTTATTTCTGTTGTAGTAGAAATGTTCTATGTGTTTGCATTTTCATATATTCATAGAAACTTAGAAAACATGATGGTAATAAAATGCACGGGATTGCATGTGAAGTCCCATGATTCTCTGCTACATGAATATAACAGTGAACTGTTATTAACCCTTATGCATGTTTGATAAATAATGTAACAATGTGTTCGTTATAACTGAGACATATTTTCATTTATCCTAGAAAAATAACCTTTGGGGAGTCAGGACAATAATGAAGGAAGGATGCCCTCTAGGCTTGTTGCGATAGTCGGTGTTACCGGTGATACACGGTGTTTAACCCACCTACCGGTCATAGCACTTGACCACCGGCACCGTCACCATCGTGTTGAAGTTTTAGCCTATAGTAATAAAGCACTTAATTCAGTTAGTGACTACGTGCCTTCGTAATTTAGCGTAAGCGGAACGTTCACATATCGCGCCTAAAAACGCATAGAAAACGATAGGCGCGCCGCGTTCTCCTTTTTCCAAAGCGCTCGGGTGGTTGCGCTCCGGAGGCATCTGTCGTTGCTAAGCTTGGTTCTTGTCACGCGACCTGCGGTGAGCTTGCGGCATTCTGAAAAGTTGAGATGTTTTTATCTCGATGCGGCGCGGACGCGCTTGGAAAAAACGAGCTTCCATTATGAGCGCGCATACCGAGCGCCTACATTTGAAATAACGAACTTGCGCGCGCAAAAGACGCGATATGTGATCAGGCCTTTAAGCAGCAGGTGTCCGATTTCATTTATCATTTGAGGAGAGTGAGGCGAGCTAACTGGCAAAGGATGGCGGAAGATCTGGTTTCAAAGAGAAATGCAAACGTGAGTTTAATTTTTATATTAGTTTTTTTTTTTTTTTTTTTTTTTTTTTTTTTTGCACTTAAGTGTCCAGTGATTATTCGGGTAGGCTACCTTATTTAACGAAGTTTTTGATGTTTGTTCGTTTCATATTCGATGGTTGTGCGGTGTTTTTTTTTTTGTTTGGTTTTTTTTTGCTGAAAAAGGCAGGCACTTTATTTAACGAATAGTGATTTTTTTTATATAATTTCTTGTTTGATACTTGCACGATGTGTGCAGTGGTTCGTTTTAATAAATGCACTTTAAAGGTGTTTCATAAGTGCTTTTGTTTAGTTTTTACATGGTGTGTTAAGTTATTATTCATTTTGCAGTAAAGATGTGTGTAATACAAGCGAGTGTCTTATTGTTTTGTGTATTTTTATTAAGAATAAAATAAATTAACCCATGATTAATTCAAACAAATGCTACTGAATTGCCGCTAATTAAAGTGAAAGTAAAATTGAGACGTGTGCACGTCCGCATTTTCGGCCACCCGAAATCCCTGACACGCAACCCCGGTGACACCAGGATTACCGGTTTTTTTACACGTCGATTAACCGGTGGAAAAAATCCGTCACCGCAACATCCCTAATGCCCTCCTCTCGCGGTCATTTGATACATGTTTGTCTCTTATTCAGTAATATAAAATTGTTTGCCACCACACTGTTTATGCTAGGGCTGTACTCAACCAAAGAAAATCTTGGTCGACTGAAGTCCTGAAATTTTCGACTAAAAATCGACTAAAATCGACTAAAAATGACGTTAGAAAAAAAAAACGTTAAATTAATTAGATGCGCACTGTGCGCAGTACTTGGTAGCCTTGTTGTCCGCCTAAATGAATTATAAATAAACATAAACAACTAGTAGGCTATTTGCAGTATATTAAATCGTTTTTGACCTAATTATTTTGACACTCGAGTCTGTCAGCTCTGACAGCGCTGCATCACGTGCACCTGCGCAATATCATAGCTTATGATTTCCGAAAATAGTACTATATGTTGTCAACTAGTGATATCATCACAAGAACTGTTGAGGAATATGCAACATAATTTAGACAATTATTTTTGTCATATGTTATAATAATAAGTTATATTGTCAGACACTATCATTTCACCGTGCATGTCCTCGCACCGAGCGAGGCTGAACATGAGCTCAGCTTCGCAGCTGAGACACGTATAGACTATTAACTTAAAGCTTTTACTCTTAATAAACACAAAAGGCACGTCTACTTTAATAAAAAAATAATATTTATTAAACAAACCAGATCAAGAGCAGAAACGAAATAAAGTGCATAACTGAAAAATAAAGCATCCTAGGCTCAAAACTAACACAACCAACAGCACAGCGCAATGGCGCATTAGGCTCCAAATAAAAAATAAAAAAGTTAGGTTATCACACTAAAACATTGAAATATGCAAATTCTGATATGTTCATAGCCTACTCAAAACAGACAGGGCAAGCTAACACAGACAAGTGAGCTTACCACTTTTAGATGTCATGTTTGTCGTCAAGCTGTGGAAAACTGTTGCTTGCAAACTTTGCATTCGACCTTTTTCCTGTCATCAATTTTAACAAAATGCTGCCACACTGTCGATTTCTTTGTTGTTGACATGTTAGAAGAGGACTGACTAAACGCTCTCACAATTAAATAAATAATATTCAGCATCAAACCTTCTACGCTCGACGCTCTCTCTTGGGTTGAACTAATCCAAAAAAGGTGAAAACAAGGGGGTGTTTTGAAGACAGACTGTTACAGTGAAACAAGGGTACTCTGAAAACACCCCCATTAGCAGTTAGTGCTTTCCACCTGATGAAATGAGCGCGCCTCAGCGCGGCAAAACTGATGAAATAAACGCGGCAGAAAATCGACCAATCAGAATTTTGGTCGAACCAGAACGTATCGACCAACTAATCGACTAATCGACTAGGACAGTACAGCCCTAGTTTATGCTTTCAACTGTTTTTCTTACCATTATTTATATTTGGGAAATTTGACATTATTATATTCTGTAGTCCATAAGCATAAAACAAACTCAGTAACTTATATATTTTTGATTTTGGCAGATCAACTCACACTACAATTCATCATCAGTGAAGCTCCTCCCACAGCGGTCACATCATCAGTGATGCTCCTCCCACAGCAATTCCCCAATAAATGCTGTAAATTCCCATCAGCTACAAGTGAAGACGAGCATCAGAGCATCAGGAAGAGCTGAAATCTGCAAAGACTGAGTTTATTAAAGAGGACAGTGAGAACATGAGTGATCCATAACCCTGCAGAATGAAACACACTGAAGATCCTGAAGAACAAAGAGGTTGGTGTTTATTCTTCATTCATTCATTTAGGGCTGGGCGATATGAAGCAAAAAATATATCTCGATATACGATATATATCTCGATATCTTTACAGGAAAAAAACCCCCAATAACTATTGCAAAAACAAATATGCCAAATACCACAAAGTATTTTTTTATTGAAGTGCAAATAGGTTGGCAGTTCATGGAACAAAGTGCTTCTGCGACATTAAACAAAACAAAATCCCTGTATACAAAAATAATAATTTAACTGTAAAATAAAGTAATAAATAATACATATTGCACTATTTTTAATAAACCTGCATATAAATATCATTACTAATTTTGGCAAATAAATTTGGGGAACTTGGTTGAATGAGACAACACGTAAAGGAGGCGGAGGTGGGCACAGCACAGAGAAGGCAAACAAACAAATTGGCGAAATCAGAATTTAATACAAACAAATATCGATATATACGATATGACAAAATCCATATTGTGTTTAAAAAATATCTCGATATATTTTAAATATCGAGATATTGCCCACCCCTACATTCATTCATGTTAGAAACATTCAAGCACTTCATCACTTTTAGATAAACAGTTCAACTATGAAATGGTACAGAATGTTCTGGGTTTTTCTTCAACAAATGGTCAGTAAAGGGAGGTTTGAGACATTTTTATATTGATTATCAACATACTATTTTAACTCCCTGAGGTCGGCGGTATCGCCGGCGATACCAGCTCGCTTTTTTTTAGCAGTGTAAAAGAAACTCATGAATACTCTGTTGAATTTGATTTTCCATAGGAGTTTCATACATCAATCGATTCTGTTAAATGTGTATTATGTTTGTGTATACTCACAATAAAAACAAAGTGTTGTGCTTTTTGCCAAATAAAGAAAAATAAACATGATGCAAGTTCTGCCTACTCTCCGTCAGTGTAGTCCATTCTGAAATGCGTCTGAAAATGAACCATAACTCAGCGAATTCTCAGTCAAACAGGCATACAGACACACAGGCATGAAGCTTGAATTCTCTTCTTTTAAATGAAGTAATTTTTATAAAAAAAAAACAAATATTCACAGTTTATGTAATATGTATGCAAAGAGAGAGATGTCAGTCGTTCTCATCTCAGCTAATTAAGTTTTAATGTGCTCCGCCCACGGAGAGCGCGCGCTATTCAAACGCAAATGTGAGGCGATCCAAACAAACCTGTGAAACGCCCACATCAGCTGGATAACACACACTGCGAGTTCACTTTCAGACTTATGTACTTTACGATGCTGTGAGGAATAATACTATCTTGATAATA
Organism: Squalius cephalus; assembly: GCF_949319135.1. Taxonomy (NCBI): domain Eukaryota; kingdom Metazoa; phylum Chordata; class Actinopteri; order Cypriniformes; family Leuciscidae; genus Squalius; species Squalius cephalus. Next base: position 8,429,820 of record NC_137122.1, read on the forward strand.
ATCCTGCAAAAATTTACCTCAGAAGTTCTGGAAGTATCATTTCGAGGAGCAAACGGATCCAGCTGAGGAATAGGTCAGTTCTGTTTGCTTTGTTCTAATCTGAATGAACGAACGCAAAGATGCGCGCTGCTGTACTGGAGCTACTACAGCTGGCAAAAATACTGTTTTAATATGAATTGCGTTTCTATGAATGAATGAATGAATGCACAGATGCGTGCTGTTGTGGAGCTACTACAGCTGGAAAAAATACTGTTTTAATATGAATTGCGTTTCTATGAATGAATGAATGCACAGATGCGTGCTGTTGTGGAGCTACTACAGCTGGAAAAAAGACTGTTTAAATATGAATCGTGAATACAAAGAAAGATTACACTGGAAATATTGTTACAATTTTAAATGTTGTTGTAATTGTATAACCTTTAAAAAAAAAAGAATATATATATATATATATATATATATATATATATATATATATATATATATATATATATATATATATATATAAGGATAGATGTAAACAAAATCTTAAAAGGTCATCATAAGCCTTCTCTTTAAATAATTTTATTATGCTTTATTTGTGACACATTTGGGAAGAGAATATATTTCAAATCTGAAAATACAGTATGAGAACAATTAACTGCACAATTACTAGAAATGTTTACCTTGGATATTGTACAATTTGCAAGCAAAATTTGTGGAAAAAACAACAAACCAGTTATATATTGTCCTTGCATTCTTGTGGCTCAGTCACACACCTGAATGAAAGGCTCATTACGTATGCAGCCTCATTATGCGGGCCCCATTGACTCCACAGGTGTGAATCACGCCCACCCGCATATGGCCTTTCCAAACAAAAAGTGTTTTACAAGATTTAAATCAATGTATTGTGTTATGTGAATGATTAGGCAGGATGATTTTCACATCATTTTGAAGAAAGAAATGAAGAAAGAAATTCTAGGCAACGACATCCATTAGTCAAAAGTCTTCTTTACACATATTTAGTATGTGTTTTGTGGCCTTATTTCAGAAACATTAGTTTTTTGTTTTTTTAAAAACCATGCATAAACATTATTCTCTCAAAAATACAAACATGTACTTGCAAGTTGTTCACATATTATGGTAGCCCTGTTTGTGCTAAATAGAGTGAATTTACACCTTTGCCATTAATATGTTTATAAGCAACTGAAAAAAGCACAAATGTCAGGGCATGTCAAAACATCTCAAGGACCCCAAAAACACCTTAGACCCCAGAGGGTTAACTGATAAATAATCAATTTATCAAATTATCATAATATTTAAAACAGTTGTCTACTTTCTACTATTAATTTAGGGCTCACTTTCATGCCCTTTCAATTTATATTTCTTTCAGTGTATTATTTTGATGTAGTGAATTTTATTTAATACATTTTTCTTTCATGTCAGACCTGATGGAAGAGAGCGAGGAGAGTGAAGAACTGAGTGAAGTGGAGGAGGAACATCATTTCAAACCTGGAGAAAAACCTCTGAGTCGCTCAAAGACTAAAAAGACATTTTTAAAGAAAAGAAGAGCCAAGAAATCTTTCACCTGCACTCAGTGTGGAAAGAGTTTCGCATGCAAATATGGTCTTGAGCGCCACATGAGAGTTCATACTGGAGAGAAACCGTTCTCGTGTGATCAGTGTGGAAAGAGATTCTCAAACACATATCATCTTAATGTTCACATGAGAATCCACACTGGAGAGAAGCCGTTCTCATGTGATCAGTGTGGGAAAGATTTCAGTCAATATTCACACCTTAAAGAACACATGAGGATCCACACTGGAGAGAAGCCGTTTAAGTGTGATCAGTGTAGGAAAAATTTCAGTCAATATTCAAACTTTAAAGAACACATGATGATCCACACCGGAGAGAAGCCGTTCTCATGTGATCAATGCGGCAAAACATTTCTTAGGTCATCAGAGCTGAAGACACACCTGACAGTTCATACGAAGGAGAAGCCACATTCATGTTCTGTGTGTGGAAAGAGTTTTTCACGGCGTCAAACTTTACATGCACATGAGAAAATTCACACTGGTGTGAGAGAGTACATGTGCTTTGAGTGTGAGAAGACTTTTACTGAAGCGAACAGTTTAAAACTGCACCAGAGAATTCACACTGGAGAAAAACCTTACAAGTGTTCACACTGTGACAAGAGATTCAGTCGATCATCACATCTGAAATCACATGAGATGAACCACACTGGAGAGAAACCGCATACGTGTGATCAGTGTGGACAGAGTTTTGCTGTTAAAAGTACACTGAAGCGACACATGAGAGTTCACACTGGAGAGAAACCGTTTAATTGTGATAAATGTGGGAAAGATTTCAGACGATCTTCACACCTTAATCTTCACATGAGGATCCACACCGGGGAGAAGCCGTTCTCGTGTGATCAGTGCGGCAAAACATTTATCTGTGCATCAGAGCTGAAGAAACACCTGACAGTTCATACGAAGGAGAAGCCGCATTCATGTTCTGTGTGTGGAAAGAGTTTTTCACTGCGGCAATATTTACATAGACATGAGAAAGCTCACACTGGTGTGAGAGAGTACATGTGCTTTGAGTGTGAGAAGACTTTTACTACAGCGAACAGTTTAAAAAAGCACCAGAGAATTCACACTGGAGAAAAACCTTACAAGTGTTCACACTGTGACAAGAGATTCAGTCAGCCAGCAAATCTGAAAACACATGAGAGGATTCACACTGGAGAAAAACCTTACAGGTGTTCACACTGTGACAAGAGATTCAGTCAGTCAAGAAGTCTGAAAACACATGAGAGGATCCACACTGGAGAGAAGCCGCATACGTGTGATCAGTGTGGAAAGAGTTTCTCTTTTCAAACTCACCTGAAGCGACACATGAAGATCCATGCAGTGGAGAAACCACATCACCTCAGTCTGAGATCACAGTAAGTAGTTTATTTTCATGTGCTGAGCAACAAAGTCTCTTCTGTGTAAGTTAGACACACATCACCCTATAGCCAAATCTCTCCTCTCCACCTATAGCCGGTGTGTGGTGAGCACAGGACACTTTAGACACAAATTTACCATTTACCATATCTATTGACTTTCGCTCTCTGACAGTAGGTGGCGCTCATGTAAAAGCAGAAATAAAGCACTATACAGGGCTCTAGACTGCAAGTAAATGGAAATTCATTATAATCCATTATAAAGCTTGGAAGAGCCAGGACATGTTTTTATATAATTCCGATAGTATTTGTCTAAAAGAAGAATGTCATACACACTTCGGATGACTTGAGAGTGAGTAAATCATGGGCACTGACTTGGAAACCAGGAGAAACATTGTGCCATGGACGAACAAGTTCATGAAGTTTGAAGTAATATGGCTAAGTCCACAAATCACCAATATTCCCTGTGGATTTAATGTAGTAATGCTCAGTGTAACCATGGTATTGTGGCAGAAATAGTCAAATGTTTTTACATTAATCATTTCAGGGTTCGTACATCCTTTTGAGAGTAAAATTCAAGCACTAATCAAGGACTTTCAAGCCATTCACACTTTTTCCAGCTCTTCAATTTTTTTTAAATATTATCCAGTTTTAATGTTATTTTTAATGTGATGACCAAAACCATGATTTGTTCATCCTTAAAAGATTGTTAAACTAAACATTGATTGTTAAACCATTTGTAAAACTAAATGTTTCAGGAAACTAAAACTAAAATTAAAAGTGTAGGAAAACAGTAGACCGAAGGTTTAAAACTACAGTTATACTTAAGAGTAAAGAGAATGGAATATGCTGGGATATATATATATACATACACCATGGTCTGGGTGAATACTCGATTCTGATTGGCTGCAGGGTGTCTGTTAAAAAGTGATAGAGGACACCTAGTAAAGGAGTTCTGGTGAAACTGACTGTTTACCGTTCGAAATTAATAAATAAATGCGCTGGCTACATCAGCTGTGAGTAACCATAGCAACAGGCAGTCAAAGTAATCAAAACAAAACTGAAGGGTTCTACGAGCTGAGCGGACTATAAATATCTCCGAAACCAAGTTATTGTTTGTAAAAACTTTAGATTTCGATTGTAAACCTAATTATAATATACACCAATGTTTTAAAAATGTGTTATTTGGCAAGTGACCATGGTATAAGCGGGTTAATGCCCTTCGAGGTGTCCATTGTCAGGTATTAATGGACTTAATCGGACGGTTCACGCCTCGCCGTCGTCCATTAATACCTGACAATGGACACCTCGAAGGGCATTAACACTTACATATATTCCAGCGAATATTTCATTCTCTTTACTCTTAAGTGTTGGTCAAGTTACTTGGAAAAAGTAATTAGTTACTGATTACTGATTACTTCTCCAAGAAAGTAATCCAGTTACTTTACTGATTACTTATTTTCAAAAGTAATTATTTACTTTACTAGTTACTTTACTAGTTACTTTTCAAAAACATGATGCATAAAATGAATACGCTATAAAGCAATAGACCTTTCTGCTTAATTCTATTCTTTCTGCATATTCCATCATCTAAAATTGAATCAAATGTTTTATTAGTTTCAGTATTTTAACTTTATGCACATTGCATCAATGGCTCACTCATTAAGATGGTCGCCTGCCGCCTCCTACTGGCGGTTTATAAATATTATTTCTATGCACAAATAATATTTCTTATTTGTATATTCAAAAAATATAATTAAATAATCTCATTACATTATTTAATGCAGTTTTTATTTGATTGGTAACAGCCCTTTAGCATCTTATTATTCTATTTTAATTTATTGATCAAATTTAAGAATTTTAAATGAAAGATGAAGCAAACGATTAGGGGAAAAATGCCCTTTATAAAGGTTAAAATATCATAAATATGCCGATTTATATATGTTAAAGCTGACTGAACTGATGAGAATACTGATTCGGAATAAATTATATTTACAACACACACAAAAAATCAAAATTTTTTCCTGTTCTAACAAATGTTTTTACTCAGACAAGTGAATGACCGACCGAAGAACAAATGAAAAAGCTTAAATGTTGAGCTCTGGTATATATTTTTTATTATTATTCATTTATTTACCCATAAACCTGTCTTTAGGAAGCCAAGTTACAGTGGCAAGAATACCTTTGTGAAACCTTTGTGGGTGGTGGACCCTCAGGGTTTAAATTAAGACAGGAGTTTGCCTTAATCTAGTTGATCATGCATTTCTTTTCTTTTATTCCACAGCTGATGTGTGCAGTTTTTTATTGCTTGCATTAAAATAATTTTCTCTGGTTTTGTTTTTTAATTGCAGTCTTTTTCTTCTGCCATTCATGCTTATCAGCTCCATGCAATCTTAAGCTTTTCTTGGTTCATCTGCACACAGTCTGAAAATGTTTTTTGGCAGTTTGCTAAAATAAAAGACTCATTCTAAGAGCTGTTGACTTTTCTACCTTGAGAAAGAACGTTAAACGAACAACTGCATGACAAATCATGACATAAGACTGACATCACTTACAACGTACTAATGCATCCCTCATGAACAAATATAACGTCTGATGTTTGCACGTGTAACGGGTACAGGATCTCTGTATCAGCTGACAGTTAAACGTTCCCAGCAATCTGTGGAATGGTGGAAGAAACACAGGACAACAATGTGCGTGTGATCAGCTCCGGTCTTGCTGGATTATGACGAGCAACGCAGCAGACCCGTTGCAACACACTGCACTCACATAGCGCCCTCCACTGGTCTGGCAGAACCACCATCCACTCAATGTATTTTCACATACAGCGATAATATTATATTCATCAATTGTGAAGAACCAACAATTGGGGCATCACACTCTCCCCACCACAGAAGGTGAACCTCTAAATTTTTACTAAATGTCTTTATGCATAACTTTAATAAATTGGAACCATAAAAGTAATTGGCACTGCTCTGTATGGATCATTGGCATAGCCTAACCATGTGTGTGCAGTTGTGGGTACCAATGGTAGTGGCTGAATTGGGTTTGCTGCTACTGTGTTTAGTGTAGTCAATGTTTGGAATGTGGGTTGTCCAAGATATGGGTAAGTCATTCTTTGGGCAGGTTTTCTATCTCTGAGTGACCGTCTAATTGCTCCACAGGATTCTTGTTGCTGTGACCCTCCCTCTTGGTCCTCAGTCATCTGCTCCTCTTGTGTGTCTCCACATTCTGGTTCCATACATTGTTCTGGTTCTGGATTCTCAGCAGGTAAGTAAGAGTCAGCTTGTATGCAAGTATCACTAGACATGTACTCTGGTTCTGTTGGTACTTGTTCCAAAGTCTCTCTTGTGTAAGTCCTTGGTGAATCATCTCCTTCCATGATGTAGGGTTCATTCAATCCTCGCTGAATCGGTATACTTTCTGATCCTTTTCTTCTAGATCTTGGGTCTTCTGGAATGCTCCTCCAACAGTAACCTTCATCCTCTTCCGAGCTAGATTCTCCATCTTCTCCTACTTCCTCTTTTTGTGTCGCCTTTCTGTCCTTTTGTCCCCTTGTCTCAACACTCCCCTTTTGACGCACTTCCTGTCTCTTTGGGTCCAGGCTCTCTCTGATGTTGGTAAGTCATTCACAAGCAGAAGGAGATTTCGATGCTGTGTTCTGATCTTGCTCTTATCATTTTCAGGATGCACTTTGTATACAAAGTTGTCACCTAATTGCTCCTTTACAACGTGAATGTTAGGCTCCCAATAAGAACGCAGCTTTCCTGGGCCACCTCTCTGGCTCAAATTCCTTACCAGGACACGATCTCCAGGTCTTAGGATGACACAGCTGGCTTTCTGATCATAATATTCCTTATTGCGAAGACTCATCTGTTTGCTGCTTTGTGCTGCAATCCTATAGGCTTCAGCCATCCGATCTGCCCAGCGTTCCGCATACCCATGTGGGGTGGTAAATCCATCTTCCTGCACTAGCCCAAACAATAAATCAATAGGGAGACGGGGATGACGACCATACATAAGGTAAAACGGTGAGTACCCCGTAGATTCATGTTTGGTGCAGTTGTAGGCATGGATCGCCTTCTGCAGATGTTCCCTCCAACTCTGTTTGTCCTTATCAGTCAGTGTCCGCAGCATCTGGAGCAATGTTCTGTTTAGTCTCTCTACAGGATTACCTTGGGGGTGGTATGGTGTTGTCCTGGAGCGACCAACTCCACAGAGCTTCTGTAGGTTGTGAAAGAGGGAATTTTCGAACTCACGCCCCTGATCATGATGTAGTTTTGCAGGGAATCCGAAACGAGGTATGAAGTCATTGAATATTTTCTCAGCCGCGGTCTTCCCAGATTTGTTCTTGGTAGGATAGGCCTGGGCAAATCTGGTGAAGTGGTCAATCACCATCAAGATGTATTCATAACCCCCGCGACTGGCCTCGAGGTGCAAGTAATCAATACATACTAACTCAAGGGGTGCGCTTGATGCGATTCCTCCCATTGGTGCACCCACATGCATTACTGGCTGTTTCTGCGTTACGCATGGACACTGGCGAGTCACATATTCTTCCACACTCCTCCTCATTCCAGGCCAGTAGAATCTCTCCCGAGTTAGCTGTAACACCTTCTCTGACCCAACATGACTCATATGGTTATGAAGCTGCTGAAGAACCATCTGACGATACTTTGCGGGCAACACCAGTTGTCGTCTTTGTTTAGTTATCCTATACAAGATGCTGTTTTCTAGAACCAACCGTTGCCACTCTCTTAACAGCTTCCTTGTGTCGCTAGCAGCAGTGCACCGAACATGAGGGGTCACCATCTTACCAGCTTCCTTCAGCTCGAAAACTGGGCCAATCACCATGTCCTCCCGCTGGGCTCTACTTAATTCATCAGTACTGATGGTCGGTGAAATCTGGTTATGCAGTGTAACCACGTCAGGCACCTTCAAATTTAGAGCTGCCACCCAGGCTACATCTCTATTCATGGACATCCTGTTGCCCTCCCAAGTTGCTTGGATGGCATTTTGTGACAGGTTCTCTGTGCACTCACTGATGTATTGGTCCATGTCCAAGGGACAACGTGACAGCAAGTCTGCATCGTTGTTGCTCTTGCCCGGTCTGTATTTGATCTCAAATCGAAAATCTGCGAGCTCCCCCACCCAACGATAACCAGCTGCATTTAACTTCGCAGAACTCATCACATAAGTGAGAGGGTTATTGTCAGTATAGATGGTAAAATACGGGGCATAGAAGAGGTAATCGCAGAACTTTTCGCACACCACCCACTTAAGTGCAAGAAACTCCAGCTTGCCTGAATGGAGCCTGTAATTTTTCTCAGCAGGGGACAATGTTCTTGAGCCATATGCAATGACCCGTAATTTTCCTTCTTGCCTCTGGTAAAGTACTGCCCCCAGTCCTTGCTCAGACGCATCTGTGTGTAATATAAACGGGGTGTCAAAGTCAGGGTATGCGAGCACAGGCGGGCTGGTAAGCATGTCAATGAGTGTGTCCAAGCTCTGCTGGTGCTTGTCTTCCCACACAACCGGATGTCGAGATGGCATCTGTGGACTTCTCTTCCTTTCCTTCTTACGTCCTATTTGTGATGGAGTTTCTGATGTGCTAGCTTGAAGCAGCTCATAAATGGGTTTCGCCAACCTAGCAAAATCTTGAATGTAGCTTCTATAATAGCTCAGGAAGCCTACAAGGCGGCGGACTTCTCCAACGTTTTGAGGTGTTTTGTCACGGAGAACCCTCACAGCCTCCAGATCTTTTGGGTCAACTCTTACTCCATATGAAGACACAAGACGACCCAGCTACCGGACCTCTTGCTTAAACAACTCACACTTAGCTGGACGTAGCTTGACACCATGCTGCCGAAGAGCTCTGAACACAACTCGCAACTTCTCCACATGTTCTTCAAAGGATTTGGCAAAACACAGCACATCATCCAGGTAGGGCAGACAACACTCATCGCGGATGGAATCTAACATCTCTTCCATACTCCGCTGAAAAGCGGCTGGGGCATTTGATAGACCAAAGGGTATCCTTACCCATTCAAATAGGCCCCAAGGGGTCACAAATGCAGTCAAGTGCCTTGACCCTTCAGCCATAAATCCCTGGTGGTAAGCCTTACCCTGGTCGAGTATGGAGAACCAACGGTAACCACCCAAGGTGTTCATGAGATCCTGGATTCGTGACAGAGGATGGCGATCAGGTATGGTTTTCTTGTTAAAGGGTACATAACATGCACAGTTTCACCTAATCTCATGTTAATCTTGAGTACCTATAGAGTAGTAGTGCATCCTTAATATCTCCAAAAAGTGTTTAGTTTTATTATAATTTTAAAAGAAAAAACAGCTTTCCGATTCTCTCCGGGAAAAGCCGAGGTCCTGGAGGCGGAGCTATAGAGTCAAGCGGTAGTTCTTGATTTCCAGCAAAAGACAGAAATCTGATCCAGTTGTACTTACATGACTGGGGTCTTTTATCACTGGGACCTCTCCACGTTTTAATAGCAAACGATTTGCAAATCCAGCGTCGAGGCCTTGTTAATAAAACATTCGTCACTCAAATGACCAGAACACATAACCGCACTTCCTACACTCCGTTGCTGCCCCGGAAAAACAAACTGCATCCACTGTTCCTGTAACACTGGGTTCTTTGGAAAGCTGAACACGGTAAGCTTTCCCTCACATCCAAATACACACTTTTTTGGAGACATTCTTGAACAAATCCTATGCAGCGCTGGCGCCGATGATTTCCTGTTGAAGCGCGTTGATGTGCGCGGTCTCACTCTCCTCTAGTCGACGTGTGCGCGGGCGAGCTTTTCCGAGAGAAATGCTCATATAAGGAGTTCCACTCTGATCTACGTCATTAGATCCACGATCTAAAAAAAACCAGCCGAAACTTGCACCAACCCGGAAGTAAGATTTTCGGCACAGAAATTCTCCGTTATTCGTCCAAAATATTTTTTTTAAACTTTGCCCATGTTTAGCATGAGAATCCATCTCTTTAACAGTGTAAACAACTCTGAATACATGAAACACCATTGTACCCCCCCTTTAAGCTGGCGATAGTCAATACACAATCGTAATGTACCATCTTTTTTCCGGACACACACTACTGGGGCAGCATAGGGTGATCGGGATTTTACGATCCAACCCTTGGCAAGCAAGTCCTGAACATACTCTTTTACTTCCTTCAAGAGTGGCTTGGGTATAGATGTGTAGGCCTTTTGCACAGGGATATCATCCTTCACACTCAGGGTCATTTGTAGACTGGGGATGTTCCCAATGTCGTTTTCATCACGGGCAAACACAGCAGACTCTTCATAAAGTAGTTGTTTCACAACTGCTTGACTGCTTGCCTTCAAATGACTCAAATCTACGGGAGGATGCCACAGTGTGCCACTGTCATCCGGCTGCACTGGCTGAGATGACACCATTTCCAGTGAGCTGCTTGGTTCAATTTGATCGGTCTGGACAATCTTGTTAATGGTTGCTATTTCCCCAAGTATAGCTCTTTTTGGAATGGTCACGTCATGCTTAGTATGGTTTCCAACTGGAACTTTTATATATGACTGCCCTCCTTTGTGAATCTCAATCAGTCCTTCTCCAAGGTCAAGAAGTCCTACAGGTGAGATCTCATTACTTGGTTCGAACAGAACTGTAGGTTCGGAAGTGTTGAAGTTATAAGGCACCCTACATTTCACATTAGCAACCTGGCCAGAACGAATAGTGAAACTTTGCGGTCCTACCCTCACCCGAGCTGTGTCTGCACATACTTTGTCTGCACGGATGAAGCCAACTGACACCTCAACAGGGTCATCTTGGGTATTTCCAATGTTACTCATAAGAGAATGCAAGGTGGTAAGAATATCTGCACTATCTTTTGGCCCTGTAATTAACTCTGAGATCACATTAAACCCCAAAAGAGGCCTCTCCAACTGCAGCTGACTGACCAGAAAGGGCACTTGGATGGAGTAACGAGTCCCGTCATGTCCAGGTAAGCTTACTGTTGCTTCAACCCACCCACTGAATGGAATTACATCCCCACTGATGGCGAATACCTCCAAACCAGCACTGGGTCCCACTATTTCAGATAAGGGACGAACATCATGTGTTGGTAGGTACTTTTCCCTCCAGTTCTGATCGATAATGCTAACCTGTGCTCCAGTGTCAAGAAGCATGCTCATTTTATGGCCTCCAATTTCCCCTTCCAGAAGACACTTCTTCCCGACAAACTGAACAATCTTTTCTTCTGAGTTCTGAGGCTGCCTTGTGTATGGTTTCCTTGCAGTGCTGCTTCTGTGATCCCACGAACCTACATTGACTGTATAGTTACGGCAGGGTGACCCTGGTTTGGTGACTGCAGTCTGTGGTGTGTTCTTTGACCTGGTGCCAGGCGCTGACCTGTTTTGTCTGCTCAGGCATCCAACAGCCCTGTGACCCTCTTCGCCACACAAGAAACAGTGATTGCATGTCTCTACTTTCCCTTGCTTAATACAGTTGGGACAACCTAGTCTTCTCCTCTTTTCAGGTGCTTTAGCTGTGCATTGACACTTCTGTTCTGTCATTTTGGTCTGCTGCAGTGAATTGACAACATCCGTCAGCGCTTCCACTTGGGTTATTAGTTTGCGAATCTCTTTATCAGTATGTTCAGTAGTAACAGCTGCTGCCTTAATTTCTGGAGCTTCTTCAATCTGAGCACTACGAGCGTGAGTGACTTTATGTCGTGGCAGAGACTGCAGTCGACGCTGTCTTTCCTCTTCCTCACTTGTAACCTTTACAAGCTGTCTGAGAAGCATGTCATCGGTCACGTCTCCAGCAGCGACAAGTTGTTTAAACTCACGACGAATCTCACTGTACTTGGGCCCCAGACCCTGGCAAACCGTATGGAGAAACACTTCTTGAATGGTCTTGGCATCATACCTTATATCAGATGTGTTGTGCTTCGAAGCAAACTGAATATTTTGTTTAAGGCCAATGACGCGATAAAGAAATTTTTGTGGGGTCTCATTTTCTCCTTGGCGTGCACACATCAAAGTTTGAAACAGCTCAGTGCTACTCTTATCACCCAAGTGAGACTGTAAAAGTCCTCTTAACTCTTGTACTGTCAAATCCTCTTTTTCCATTAACATCTCCTTGAAATGACCAGGTTTAGTGATTTTCAGGACCCCTCTAATAATTTCACTCTCACTAAAATGTTCTTGTAGGCCCTCATCAATTTGTCGACATAAGCTGTTAAAGCTGATCTCAGACGTGGAGTCACCAATCTGACCTCCATGGACTTTAAACTCTCTCCGTGAGCTATATGCGAGTTCTCTCCTGAACACTTGGTCATCGGTATTGGACGGAGAAGGGTAAGTCTGAAAAGGGGGTTGGAAAGAGCTGGGCTGTGGGGGTATAGCATAAGGACTCTTAGCTTGAATCTTTCGGCCAAGCTCTTCGTACATCTTCAACATCTGCTGGTATTCAGTGTCCCCAGTGTATGTGTATGTGTGGGTGTGGCTAGTATTTGTGTTTGTGTCAGGTGTTATGTGATCAGAATAAACCTGAGCTTGAGCTGTAATTGTGCCATGTGTTGTGTCTTTTTGTGCTGCTATGTGCTGGGGCTGAGTAATTTGTGTAATTTTGTCTCTCAGATCAAGTAATACAGCCATCCCCTCATCTTCCCTTCTCAACAGGCTTTTACTACACAAAAACCCACTAACAAAATCAAAACAACCCTCTTCATCCCCCAGTTCTACTTGTGATTCTTCCCTCTCGTCAATGTGTTCAATGTTTTTAGCGATAAAGAAGAGTTCATCAGCAGACAGTTCACAGAGTGCTTTCCTGATTTCTCTCACCAGGCTTCTTCTCTCGTTTGTCATCGTACTGACCTCCATACCACTGTTAACAACAGTCAAACAACAGCAGGGATTCCATTCAGGAAATCACAGCAAGCTGGTCTTGGTCTTCGGATTCTTTTGGATAAGCTCCACTCCTCCAGTAGGTGGCGCCATCCCGGACGAGCCCCCAAGAACTGTAACGGGTACAGGATCTCTGTATCAGCTGACAGTTAAACGTTCCCAGCAATCTGTGGAATGGTGGAAGAAACACAGGACGACAATGTGCATGTGATCAGCTCCGGTCTTGCTGGATTATGACGAGCAACGCAGCAGACCCGTTGCAACACACTGCACTCACATAGCGCCCTCCACTGGTCTGGCAGAACCACCATCCACTCAATGTATTTTCACATACAGCGATAATATTATATTCATCAATTGTGAAGAACCAACAATTGGGGCATCACACACGCGCATACAGTTTACCATTACGACATCGTTCATGAATAAACATGACGTCTGAACACGGACAAACGGTGCGTGTTGACGCGTTTCGTTTTAAGGCTTTTGAACGCGATCGCTTGCCGTAGTGTTTACCACTGACTTCGCGGGCGCTCATGTCATTGTCACTCAGGAGTCACGGCTCACGTCGCGAGACAGTCTCGCAGTATAACGCAGTAACGCAGCCTGCTTACGGGGAAGTAACAGTAATCTAATTACTGTTTTTGCAATTGTAATCCCTTACTTTACTCATTACTTGAAAAAAGTAATCGGATTACAGTAACGCGTTACTTCTAACGCGTTACTGCCCATAAAACACATAAATATTTTTTATATACATTGTCAGAAAAGTAAACAAAACAATGAAAGCATCATCGCAATTGCCAAGTCCATCTCATCTGGCATGTTATTAGAATTATTGATAATGTTTTATAACTCATCTCTGTTTATATGACTTATTAGTTACAGTGTCTGTTTTCATAGACGTTAAATGTAGGTTTTAAATCATAGTTTCAGCACTAGATGATTTATGTCAGTTTTGTTTGTTGTGTTGTTGTGGCTTCGACAACCTGATAATCTTAAATTACATGATCACGGTCACTATATTTTTCAACATGTGATTAGCCTTAGTACTTAGTTCAGAGTCTGAAATATTGATTATTCCTCTCTCATCATGATTGTAAGAAATGAAACTTGTGTGTTTTTAGCAGAACTGCCAGAAAGCATCTGGAAGGAGAGGACAGAGAGAGCGCCAGTGATCCAGAACCTGCAGAATGAAACATCAAGAGACTGAAGAACAAAGAGGTTGGTGTTTATTCTTGATTCCTCATTCATTCTTCATGATGAAGAACATGCTGATGCTCACCAGACTTATATTGTTTCATGACCAAACTAGTGATTTATAACACAAATCATCTTCATGACATTAAAATAGATCATAATCGTGCACAGCCGTTGTCCACCAGATTTGATGAGATTAAAATGACTATTGAACTCATCAGTGATCTTGACTTTGAGCTTCACTTTTCATTTCACGTTTGTCTCTCATTTAAAATCTCACTTGATTTAATGTTTCTTTTAGACCTGATGGATGCGAACGAGAAAGGAAAAATGTGTGTAAATGTAAATCAAGTCTGAAGATTCACATGAGGATCCGCAACGGAGAGAAATTTTACACATGTGATCAATGCGGGAAGAGTTTCACTCAGGCCTTCGTTCTGAAATCTCTTCTGCCTTCTCATTCAGAAGAAGAGCACCAGAAAAATTACACTGGAAAACACTTTCATGTTCAGGAGCTGAAGAAGAGGCCGTAACACTTTCAACACAGACATGAATCTGATATTAATTTGAACTCATTCATTGTTTTTCAGAGATCTGTCTCATTAGTTTTAAATTTGATTATTTTTTGTACTTCAAGTTATGATGTATTAAACTCATTATAATTTTATCAACAGCTTGTTGTTTTTGTCCAATTGTATTGTCTGCTGATTCTTCTTGCTTCAGGAATAATTCAATAATTTTCAGTTCTGAAAGCCAAGTATTACGTTTGCTTCGGCGGCTTCCCAGTAAACACAGACCATTCCCCTAACATTGGTATTTGGTTCCTGTTTGGTTATTGTTTTGGGAACTAAATCATAATGTTCTAGGAATGCTCTTTTTATTTTTTTGCAGCAATAAAATAATGTTCCCAAAACGTTGCAGGATAGTTATTTTTAACAACATAGGCATTTTTAATATTAACATAGAAATAGTTACCAAATATAGAACGTTACCCAATGGTTATTGTTTATATAAATATGTAAACTAACTTTCCAATTAAAACGCTGCAGATGGTTTTGTATAATGACCTGTACTGAGCTCTGAAACTAGTTTATGCAGCATTTAATAAAATTTAGCAATTAGTTAAATCCAAGCGCATTACATTGTGAATGTGAAAAGCACAGAAATCATAAATTCTTGGGTTTGTTTATATCTTCATTTACTGCGCCGCTGCTTTGCACACACTTCTCCAACACGTGTTGTTGTACACAGTGCAGTGTTTCCAGGATCTACGTCAGAACGCTGCCTCGTTATTGGCCAGTTCTGTGTCATGATCACACGATCACACTAAAAAATATTATAGTCGCTTCATAAACCGCAGTCTGTAAGTTTCGCCTCTTTGTCACCATCTCAGTTTGAAATCTGCTATTGCAGTTATATGTGGAATTATCTTTACATGCGTTGTGCATCAGCACGGCTTCTCAGCACAGATGAATAATGTCTTGAGGTGTATGTGTGGGCTGTCAGTCAATGCACCAGTGTGGATATTCACTGTACTTCAGAAATACAGATACGACCTTCAGGAATTATTTCCAAAACAAGAAGGAAAATGTCATCTGAACAAGTAACATGTTGCCACTTTTGTTCTGATCAACGGGTGATTAAATCTTATGATCACAAAGTTAGCTCAGATCACGTCAAACCGTGTAAATTATTGTTATACTTTGTTCTCAAATTGTTAATGTTATCAACACTACGTGACTATATGTATTTAAGGCTATAAATGATCGGCCACCTGCAGCATCCTCACACGCAGAATAGCCTACTAGCCGGGACTCCTTCTTTATGTATACAGACGTGACGTAAT
Organism: Squalius cephalus; assembly: GCF_949319135.1. Taxonomy (NCBI): domain Eukaryota; kingdom Metazoa; phylum Chordata; class Actinopteri; order Cypriniformes; family Leuciscidae; genus Squalius; species Squalius cephalus. The sequence continues at coordinate 8,445,691 of NC_137122.1, forward strand.
GACGCAGAGACGAACCGCGGCAAGCTCGTATTTCCCGTGGAAACCTACCAGTACCACTCAAATTAGAACCCGTTAAAAGCTCACCGCTGTGAATCAGGCTACGGTAAGGAGATGAAAATGTTGTAGAGGTGGGTCTAAAAGACAATTTTCACCTGAGATTCAGACCCAGACAACAACCTAGTGCTACCAGATGTGGGCCGGATCACTCAGTCACTCACACACCTTTTCAGTGTTTTCAAGGATGCGGAGTGGGTGGGCCGTGTCATCCACGGCAGTAAGGGGGTGATTCTGCGAACACAGAGACAAACCTCGGTTGGTATGCGGGTTGCCTTGAGCCAGGCTGAGGAAGCTGTAAGTTTCATTGTGACACAAAGAGTAGTTTGCTTACCACCAATGTTTTAAATGTAATAACTTGTTGGACTTTTTTTTCATAGATATTGCACCAGTACTACCAGACAATCAGGCCCCACAGTGTTCAGGAAGAGAAAGGCTGCAACCGTGTTTTCTTTCTTGTTCTGGTGATGCGGTCCACAGTGTCTCCCAGGACATGAACCATCTCCATTCGATGTGCATACCTACACAGATACATGTGCACATATCTGAGTGTATACACTCAGTTACATCTTGTCAATCACAGTCATTTCACGATTAACATTTCCAACAGGTATAGACTGGGCATGTCAACCAGCCAGAGTGTGCGTAGGGCGGTTGGGGTGGACGCCAAACTTTTATCAGCACACCAACTGGACTTAATCAAATTTATACTTGGCCCGTATCGCCGGTGCGGTCCTTGATGAGGACTTGATGGAGGCAGCCGAGCTCTTATCCTCTATGGCTGGGTATGTCTCTTCATTTATCAAGGACATAACACAAACTATTTGTACATTATATTACTATAAATGTTGTATTCCTCACTTATACAGGACTTGTTCGGACAAGGGGACAGCAGCAGTTGCTGAAACCAGCACCCGGCGGTCTTTCTGACAGTTTTTGGAGGCGTTTCCTGTCTCACTGCAGGGCCAGCCTCCATCTAAGAGGCAGGGCAGTGAATCTGGCTTTTCTGGAGACAGAGCGTTCTATGATAAGTGGCAGCTTTCAAAATATGCTCCAAGGAAAGACTATCTTCTCAGCAATTCTCCAAATCTATCAATACAGCATTGGCACCCATTAATTCTACATTGATTCACTGTGACAAATGACTTGCATGAATAAAGTCTTGACCACTATTTCAAGGACAATTAGGAAGAAAACAAATAAAAAGCTTTTATGTAACTCTCTGGGCGTGGGCCTGGTTCCTCCAGACCTCCTCCGCTTGAAACTTTAGAGCTGCGGCTTCCTGCTCCAGGTCGAGGTTGCTCCTTTCACTGAGCTGTGCCTGGGCGACGAGATTGTGAGCTAGGCTCCCGATGATCCTGGCGAATTCTTTGTGGGTGTAGCTCTGGATCGGGTCGTGTGTCATCAGCTTGTCCAGGTTGGCATCCAGCTGCTCTTGGTCAGGTGCTGCAGGTCACTGGCGTCCTTGGTTAGAACGGTGTTCGTCATCGCTTCCAGCCATGTCGCTAGGTGATCCCAGGGGATTGCGGGACTGGATGAACGGGACATACTGGCTCACTGTAGGCGAGAGAAACGCAGCACACACACACAGAGACCAATGCAAGTTCGTTCTAAGGCTAACGAGCTATGTTTATACGGGCTATGCCGTCTATGAGAATTTGGGCTAACTAATGCAAACAGTTAGACAGTTAGGCGGTGCCAATTAACTTGGGTCAACGAAGGACCTGAAATAGAGATTCTGACAGGCAGTAGCCTAGCGGGTCACGGCTGCTGACACCGGCTGCTTTGTTGTCACTCTATGGTTTAGCTTCCTTGGTGGCTTTAACAGGTTACTGTCTCTAACTGAAATAAAAGAAACAAATCACAACAGAACAAAAGGATAGAAAACGTCAAGGTAAAACAAAACACTAGTGATGACCAGGTCTGAAATTAAATAACACAGAATAGTAACACAGTACGTGTTAGGGAGAATAAGGAGGCCTAAACCTGCTACCTCTCGTAAGAGTTTCTGATAGGGTCAACAGCGCGTGGGGCTATTGGGGTAGGAAACCTAGGAAGAGGGTGTGGCTTAGAGAGGAAAAGTGGGCCAAACACCTAAAATATACCCGGGGGAATATCTAATATTCTGTGGCTTATAATAAGTGAATGGGTTTTATCAATTTTAGTGTTCTATTTGCAGCGCGTTTCTGTATTTGTTTGTGTTGTGAACTTTTGCAGCGCGTTTCTGTATTTGGTTGTGTTGTGAGTATTTGGAGCACACATGTGTTGTGAAACTGATGAAGATGTTTTCTTAATTTGCAGGTGTTTTTCTATTTGCATGTGTTTTCTTCAGTTGCAGCGCGTGTGTGTGTGTGTATCTTGTGTGTGTGTGTGTGTGTGTGTGTGTGTGTGTGCGCGCGTGTGTATGGTTGATGTACGTGATTATCTGTATGTGTGCATATCTCTTTTACACAATTATTTTTGTTTTGAAATAAGTTTTCACTGGTTTGAGTTTGGTTTTTTGAGTTGGCATGCATAATATAGGATACAGAGATTGACAGTGTAGTAGCTACAGTACATACAGTAGCTAACTACAATGTATGTAGTTAGTTTAACTTCAAACTACTTTATTGGCAAATGTTTTATAATAACCTAATGCACAAAAATAAACAAGAACTATTACAGAGGCATGATTAAAATAATAAATATATAAGGTGCCATTAATGTTTGCAGTAATTTTGTAATTTACACAGTGAAGTGCAACAGAATGTGGAAAACTTTTAAAATACTACACAGATATATTACACAATATATAGCCTACTCTGTAACTCCTTATAAGTTTACCTTAGATGAGGCACAGTTAAAACTATGGATATGCGCTCTACTACTTTTTGCTGCTTTCATTATTACTTTGACATTTTACTTTGAGTTGTTTTAATACTCTATAATTTTATTAAAGTATTATTTCAAATTTGCGCATGCGTTTTTAAGACGCGTGACGTCACCACTTAAAGCAAATACGACGCATGCACTGTCAGCGCGATATGGCGCATGCGTTTTAAAGACCGCATTGTTTTCAACCGCATTTCCGGTTTACCGTGGCGTCAACGTCATTACTGTGCCACTAACCAATGAGAAGCTAGGTGTGGCCCCGCCTCGATCGACGTCATCACTTTGCCCCTAACCAATGAGAAGTGTTATGGGCAGCCCCACCCCAATCTGCAGGCTGCAGCCAGGTGTACTTGGTGAAGTCTGCATCCTCCGAAGGCCGTATTTGAAAGAAGGCCGATTGGCCGCGTTTAAAGGCAGATTGCGTCACAGCAGCACGATGAAGGCTGTCCCAATTCAAACTCTGCACGCTTGGAAGGCCGATTGCGTCACCGCTGCGCGACGAAGGCTGCCCCAGTTTCGAATGTCATTCAAATGCGACGCCAAATGCGCACTTCGTTTCTCGGACAAAACGAAGGATACAAAAATGGACACTTCGCGGCCTACTCTTCCCCAGAATTCATAGCGTGACGGTGATGACGCAATTTTATTCAAAGAAAATGGCGGGTGTTAGTAATTAGTAAAATGTTGGCCGAGGAATTCACGTGGAGTGACTGCTGAATCAATCTGATTGGCCAAAACCCAAGACCAGCCCCTGCCTACCCTATTACCGATTGGCTGAAGTAGGCTTACTGATGTGGTTTAGTGAAAGCAAAGCGCCTCTCACGCGAACGCGAACCTGGGCTGCGTTCAGCCCCGACAAAACGTTGCACAACGTTTTTTAAACAGAAACGGTGATGCGTTGAACTCACTGTTCTGATAACGCAAAAGTTGCAACTATGGCAGCTGAGAAGGCCATTCTTTGGGAAGAATTTTCGGAGCCTGATGAAGTCGGTATAAATATGTGTTTAATACTACAAAATATGCCCGGTGTTACAGTTACTGCACTTGCCGCCCAGAACAAAAGAGAACATCCCAATCGAGTGAAGGGATTGCTGAAACTGAAATGGAAGCACCAGGCCCGTCGCGACAAGGCAGGCAAACCAAGCAATTGCTTGGGGCCCCGAGCTGGCCTGGGGCCCCAAGACAACGACTGGTTAAGAATAAAATGCAATGACAAACTGTGTGAGCGCCCCTTTGATAGTCAATGCAGTAAAGTGCAATGACACTGTTATCGGGATCCCCCTCAAGGGGGCCCCCCTCAGTAGTCGCTGACAGCAGCCAGCCAATCACGTGATCTCTGCTGCCGGCAAAATACAAAAACTCCTCGGCAGTCATCATGAAGCGGAATTATGCTTCAGGAAGCCAGAAAATAATGAAGAGAAAGGAAGAGGAGGATAAGAAAAAACAAAATAGTGGTAAGTAGGGGTGTAACGATACACGTATTCGTATTGAACCGTTCGGTACGAGGCTTTCGGTTCGGTGTTCGGTACGCATTTTCAAACCGAACGGTTCGTTGGATCATTTTTCCTGCCGACCAAAATTTAGTTATTTCAAATGTAGGCGCGTTGCGCGTGGCAAGCGCGCTCATAATGTAGAGACGCCGGCGCGACCACAACATTGCCCAACATCAAATGGCAAACGTAATGTAAGCGGAACGAAACTGAGCTACTCGTTATTATTGTGTGGTTGACGGACCGTTGTTTATCAGTTTGGACCAGTGCAGCGCGAGCCGATCGTGATCATGCGACACTGTTACTACACAGCGCTAATAAGAGATCCAGTAAAGAAAGCATTTGAATTCGCCACAGAAGTAATAACATCGCTGCGAGATCTAGTGAGAAACATTCACATAGTTTGGCAGGAATAGTAGGCTATAATGCCTTCAAGTAACATTACGTCGGTTTTATTTTGACATTATGAATACAATGCAAATGTTAATCTCAACTAAAATAAACATTTGTTTATAACTACTACAATACATAAATACAATTACATTTATTTTTTTCCAAGGAGCTGTTTTGTTTTATATGCTCCTAAGAAGAGTCAATTATAGCTCCAGAATTGCTCAAAGTAAAAAGAAATCATATTTTATGATGCTAGTTTTAATTAAAAAAAGAAGAAAAATAAAAAAATCAAGGAAATTGGCATTTCTTTCTTTTTGCTGTATCGAAAACATACCAAACCGTAACACGTGTATCGTATTGAACCGAACCGTGAATTTTGTTACACCCCTAAAATAGCTCCACTTGTCTTGTACAAATGGTGTAATTTTGCAGCAGGTAGGCTAGAAAAAATATGTTTTTTCAAATGCTGCTTGTAACAAACAGTGCAACTTTTTTTTTCGAACGGATGGAATATGGTTACATATTATAATATGTTTTTTTTTGGGGGGGCCTCCATGTACATTTTGCTTGGGGCCCCCAAATTCCTTCAAACGGCCCTGGGAAGCACACATCTTACCTAATTCAGACTAAAACACATCTATTTAGCCTCACATACTGACTTTATTTGTAGTTCATACTGTTTTAATACCCTGTATTTTCTTTCTCATTTTTAGGAAAAGCACTTAATTACCATTGTTTATTTCTATACCAAATGTCATACACTTGAAATGAAGCTAAAAATATAAACAACTACATCATTATATTGATATCCTATATTTTTACAATAAAACTTACGACAAACATGTCTTCTAATATCTTCAGTTGTTGCGTACACCGAGCTGCATCGAACACATTTGTAAATTACTTTCCTTGAACCCATTGTGCGAGTTCACTTTAATAGAGCTGGTAAGTCCCGCCCATCCGTAAAACCCCAAGTGGACCTCTAGGTTGAAAAATCGTCAATGCAAGTGAATGGGAGAAAATAAATATTTTCTGGTCCCGTTTGAATTGTGCCATGAATGTGAACATATGTTGTCTGTGAATTTTTTATAGTTATAAAAGTTATTTGTTATTATATATAGTTTTAAGTTATTTGTAAATGAAGCAAGTTTTGTACATTATTTTTGTAATACGAGTTTACATTTGGAAATAAAACACAAGTAATTGGTCTGGACATTGTTGACTTTTTAAATGGAAGTCATTTGTAAACGATACATTCTTTAGTCACATGTAAAATGAAAATGATTTCAAGTACTTTTTACAAATATTTACAACAACAGGAAAACAATTCAAATCAACGGTACATAAAACAGATTGGAAAAACGAAGAAAAACAAATGTATGTACGCTTTCAGCTGAGCAGGGAGACCCTGGTGGAGCCGCTGGACCGGGATGGGCTCCACAATAGAGACCCTGGTAAGGCCTCCTGCTGGTGGGACATCATCTGGGACGCTCTCCAGAGTGTTGTCTACCAACAGGTTTGCAGGGCTGACTCAATCAACAGCTGCCATGTACCTGAGATATTTTCAGAAAGTGGGAAGCGTAAAAGAAATACTCACATCCTCAAATCAAACCTTACAATTCTCTTACTTGCCTGTTACAAATAGTCATGGTCAATGGGAACCTCCTCCAGGGCCTCTTCTGCAGACAGCTGGTCTCGCCACAGAGCACCACTGACTGTCTCCAAAACATGCTCCCCCTCATCCTCTGCATCCTCCTCCTCGTGCTCATCCTCTGCATCATTACATTTTTTTAAAAATAAAGAAAAATAAAAAATAGGGGGGACCTAGGATGATAACAGCACTAAACACTAGTCAAGAGAGTCCATTACCACACTCTGAGCTACAAGGAAACGCTGAACATTTGGACACCATGTTTCACTTCCTCAAATCTGCTTCACAGCTTTATCAGCGCTTTAACCTGTTCTGAGAACAGAGCTATTCTCTGAATGTGTTCAAATCATCCTGCAAAATCACCATCATCTGGAAATCACACTGAATGCTGCACTTGAAGTCCATTTCAGAGTCTTGCATATCTGAGCTTTCTCTATTCTCCTGAGTAACTCTCTCAGTTAAATGATCTATAAGAGATCATCTGAGGTTTTGCATATGTGATAGTCCTATTTATCTTTATGTGTGTTTAAAATCTGCAAAATAAACACTAACATTTTACATGAAGCGTTGGCTTTATCACATTTGCTGTCGATGAATAAATGATGTTACTGCCATGATGGTGTTGTTCCAGCATCTACCAGCAGAGGGTTGATGAGATTATTCAGTTAATTCCTGACCCAATCCCAGAGGAAAACAGTGAGGATCAGGCACTCTTTTAAAGGGGTCATATAATGGTACATGCACTTTTACAAGTTGATTGCACTGAAATGTCTGTTGGCAGTGCCTGTACACAACCATCCTATCATGATTAAAATCCATCCAGTGGTTTTGTTTTAATCTCCTTATATGTTTGACCATCTATGAAATCAAGCCGTTCGATATTGTGACGTCATAAGATCGTACGCCCCTCCCGCGATTGTGATTGACAGCCGTGTTTCAACACAAGACCCGCCCTGAGCAAGCTGTGACAGCCGTCTCATAGTAGTCCGCCATTGTTGATATGCTGGAGTAGAATGGCGTCTACGCGATTGTGGTGTTCTGTTCTTAGATGTAATAAGGAACACAGCAGTCATTTGGATGTTCCTAAATCCGAGCCGTTGAAGATGCAGTGGCTGAGTTTTGTTTTTGAAGCGATATGCCCAAAGGATTGACGCGGGGATTCCCTCACGGGGATTCCCCACGATCGTCCATGCTTTCATGTTTACGCGAATCATTTCACACCAGACAGCTTTACAAACGAGAAAAAACGGATCGGTACCAACGTGTTACTACTGAACCTCCAGAAGATGTGTCATGGTTCTGCCTTCCTGTCTGATTTTCCCTGGTCTTGAGGCAGGATCATGACAGGCCCATGTTTTCTGTGCAAGCCAAGCGTGCCGCACAAGCACTGAAAAGTGAAGCCAAAACGTCTCGATCGCCCCCCGGTGGCTGGTCCTAGTATAGGTCATAAGCCCCGCCTCCCCGTGTTATTCAACGGGACGTGAGACCAACTAAACAATTAAATTACAGTTCAAATATCTTTTTTCCAAAGGTGGTTTCTTTCATTTGCTGTCATTTTTATCACGCTGATGTAAGTTCAAGTGTCTGTTTCAAAAATAAGTTGTTTTTTAGTTAGTTACGTGATGCGGTGGTGTAACGTCATGATTGACAGCTGTGATTGACAGGTTCTCGTGCGAAGTAGTCACTGAAGCACCAACGGACATTTTTTTCGGGATCTTCGGAGGACTGAGGAGATTGTATTTACTTTATTTTAACAAGCCTCTCGTCGTACTGCAATCAATTTTTTAAAAAGTGTGCAGAATCCACTTTCCCTGAGTGCATTCTGCGAGAGTGAAGGCGGAGCGTTGATCTCGCGGCTTTACTTCCTGCTCACTACTGCGCAGGTCTGGTCCCGAGATCGCTACTGCGCAGACTCAAGTTCCAATATGTCAGCGCCATATCGGGACTCTGGCGGCTTCAGTTTTCATCAATGGAAGAGAACGAAGGGGCGTCGTCCATCTTTTTTTACAGTCTATGGTGCAAGCACATGGCCTTTTGTTTGGGCCATGTGCTTGTGTTGTCTCGTTCTCTTGCCCCGCCTCCTTGTTATCCTCGTTTTGTCATTATTGCTTTACCCTTGTCACCTGTTTCCCTCATTAGTTTCTCCCCATTTAATCCCCTGGTGTTTGCTATCCTGTGCTCGTTCATTGTTATATCTTATGTGATACCTGATGTGATATCAACCTGTGAGTACTGTGTCCAGAGAAAAGTCTTGTCTGAGTTTGATCCTGTCTTAGCTGTTAGTTTATTGTTCAGTTTTTTGTTTGAGTCTTAGTCTTGTCTTGTTAGTCTAGTATAGTTGGTCCTGTCTTGTTTTGCCCCCTCGTGGGTTTTGTTTTCCCATTTTTGTCTTAATAAAACCGTGTTAATGTCTGCACACTGTCTGCGTTTGGGTTCTCTCCTGCTTCCACATAACAAGATGTGAGTGTAATGTTTTATTAACCTTTATATTAGTATTTATATTAATCTTTGCGAAATTTGCAAACCTTGCTGCAGGCTTCACGATGAATGCATCTAAGGTTTACACTCAGGGTACATTACAGCATGTTTTCTATGTACGACGTTCTCAATATAATTCATAATCCCACGTTTATAATGAACAACGCGTGGTTATTGTGTTACAAACGGTGTACGCACAGAACAGAGGGGCGGGGTGAGCAAAGCTCATTATCATTTAAAGACACATGCACTGAAACGGCGTGCTGAAAACAGAGCTGTTTTTGACCAGGTAAAATTAGTGTTTTCTTACAATACTAATGAGAATTTTTAATTAAAGTATATTACAAACTTTTAATTTAGACCCTAAAGAATCATATTAGCTTGTACTAAAATGGCATTATATGACCCCTTTAAAATAATTTTATGATGTTTATGACAAGGTCGGTGAGGATGGGAGAAATCTCACTTTTCTGTGCAAACTTTGCCCGCCGGCTTTCAAAAATAAAATCCGCACTTAAAATGGCACATTGAACTGAAGCACCCGGCTAGCCTTTCAAGGTATGTGAAAGCAAATAAAAAATCAAAAGATCCTCGACCCAAACCCCATTAACTGCGTACTGTTGCGGGTCCGTTGTCATCTCCCAGCCGCAGCTGGACAACCTGGTGGTGCAGTATATTGTCGGAGACCTGCAGCCTTTGAGTAAAGTGGAAAGCCCAGCTTTCATAAACTTAATTAAGGGGTTGCAGCCATCCAAAAAGGTGGCATCAAGAAAACAAGTAATACAAACTCAGTGAGTGTTAACCTTCCTTAACATAATGCCGAAAACCCGAAGTCTCTAGGTGGTCTGGTTGAGGAGTAGATAGAAGTACAAGATTGGTGCGCACAGACAGAACAGAAATCATGAGTTAACAATCGCAATTTTGTCCGGTGGAAAATTGCGCTAAAAAGTACAGACACTGTTAAACAAGAAATTTAAAGAAAACATATGTGAACTTAAGACTGAACTGTCTGAGATCGATACTGTGTGCACAACAGCAGATTGCTGGTCAGCTGTGAACAAGGCATTTATGGGCATCACTGTCCACTGGCTAAACAAAACTGATGTTTCTAAGAGATACTCTGCTGTACTGGCATGCTGACGGATTAAAGGAGCACATACACATGATGTGTTGGCAAAATTATTGTCAGATGTAAACAAAGAATTCAAAATCCACAATAAGGTTGCGTGTACAGTAACAGATAATGCTTCAAATTTTGTCAAGGAGTTCAACTGTTTTGGGATGGATGTTGTTTCTATTGATACTGAAATGCCAGAGACAGTGGTCCACTTTGATGAAACTGACAGTGAAGATGACAATGAACCAGAGTCCGCCTTTGCTGCCGCCAGTGAGAGCTCAGATGAAGATGACCAGATGGAGCCTGAGCCTCTCTCAGGTCTGGATCATCCGTCTCTCCCCCCTCATATAAGGTGCATGGCTCACACCTTGAATCTAGTGGCCAAAGATACGGAAAAGGTAACTGAAAAACGTTAAAAAACAATGTCGAAGGCTGTTTTTGCAAAAGCATCTGCTCTGTGGAACCTGGTTAAGCGAAGTACAAAGGCTTCTGATGCTGTGGAGGAAAAGCTTGGGATTGGCTTTGTTGTGCCAAATGACACAAGATGGAATTCAGTATTTCTTGCCATGGAGCGACTGTCTCGCATAGCAACACTAACTACCAAGGCAGAAATTAACGTGGCTGAGGTCACCCCTGAAAATGATGCCACTCCCCTACATGACGAGCTGATTTTGCACACTGTGAGTGATGAGTTTGGCTTTCGCCGATTCTCTCCAGAGGAAGTCAACTTCATACACAAGTTTGTGGATGTGATGAGGCCTTTAACACTTGCACTAAACATCCTCCAAGCAGAGAAGAACATCTTTCTTGGCTACCTGGCTCCAACCCTTGTGCAACTGCAATGCCATATGAATGACCTGTTGGATGAGAGCATGAAGCCCACTGCAGCAGAGGGTCTCATTACATGCCGACCCCTCATAAAGAGTATCTTGGAGTCACTGAGCACTAGGCTTGCAGGTCTTCTGGAGAAGAGGGACAACATACTCTCCGCTATGCTGGTGCCAAGATTCAAGCTAGACTGGGTCCAAGATGAGGAGAAACGTATGCAGTACAGATTGATGCTGAAAAGAGAATTTCAAACCCTCAACTCTGATGACTCAGCTGCAAGAGACTCAGGTCTAGCCCAGTCCAGTGGTGAAAGTACCAAGAAAGATCCAGCAGCGTCATTCTTCAGATTTAACAAAAAACCTCAGGTTTTTCAAAAATCTGAAGTGGACACCTATTTGGATGCCCCAACCACAGATGGGTTTGATGAATACATGCAGTTTTCAAAGCTCAGAAGGCTGTTCATAAAACACAACACTGCCCTGCCCTCAAGCGCTTCAGTAGAGAGGCTCTTCAGCATCGGTGGTCTAATATTCAGGTAGGAATAAACTGTGATTATATTACATAATTATTATTCTTTGGTAGTAAGTACAGTACATACCCAGCCTCAATCATAGTTCTTGGTGATATTATTCTAGTTCTGGTTTTCAATATAAATATTTGGTCAAATTATTTCAGTGATTGCCCCAGTTCACAATTGCTTTAATACAGATTACTGTTCCCATTTTTGCCATAATAATCATGATGTTAAAATTTCTTGTTATCTCATTCAGGCCCAGGAGAAACCGGCTGGGGGATGCCAACTTTGAGAAGCAGCTGATCTTGAATGCCAACAAAAAGATTTGAAGGTATATTAAATATTGTTTTGATCTGTTTATTGGGCTATAGAAGTACAATGTATTGCCAATGGGGATGACTATAGTGATGTGCAGAGGTGAGCTGCATAAAAATAACAGAGCATCTCTTGTTTTTACAGGAAGCAAAAAACAGCTGATCCACCAGGGAGAGACCACTGTGACCAATGACAGGATCTTCATTCAGACAAGGGATTTTCAGGCTGGACAGAAAATAACACTGTCCTTGGCCCTGCACACTTTTCATTAATTATTATTATTGTTTTATTATTTTTATTTTAGTTATTTATTTGGACTGTAACCAGTGACAGATATTAATTCAGTTAAGGTATTTTCACTCACTGGACAGAAAGTAGAAGCACTGTCCATGGCCTTGAGCTCTGACTGAGTCCTTTAAGTTATTATTAGTATTATTATTATTATTTTTTTTTTTATTTTTTTTACTTATTCTTTAGGCAAACAAGCCAAAAAATTGAAAAGTGACTTAATAATGTTTAAATGTTTTGCACTTTGAATATTGCACTTTCAAGTTCAACCTTAATTTCCTACCTCAGCCTGGTTCCTACCTCAGTTTGTGTTAGTAGAATGGTCTTGAAGGTTTTACTATTCGTGTAACTTGTTTGTTGAACCTGCCTGGTATATTTTTCCAGGATTCCAATATTCTGTTTTAGCATGTGGACAATGGAAAATTATTAAAATTGAAAAACATTAAATGCAAGTAAACTGTCCATTTTAAAGCTCCAATATGTAGCAATTTTGCAATAAAATTTTCAAAAATAACTTGCACAGAGTGATATATTTCCTCCATTTGTGTACTTACAATATCTCAAAAGTCTCCAAAGATTTTTTATTTCAGAGAAATTCCGATTTTAAATAATTGTCCGTCCCAGAAAAGAAATGTCGCCTCTCAGTGACGCAATGTCCTGCGCCCTCTTGTGGTGATTTTTTTTTTTTTTTTACATATTGGAGCTTTAATGTTGGAAATATATTTTTTGTGATAAAATGTCAAAACATAGGTTAATAATGTTAGCGTAACAGATATATTTGTGTAAAAATTAAGCAACCTAGTTATTCTGACCTGTATTAAATATATACCTGTATATGACGTATTTATAAAAGATTAAGTGATCATACTAAGTTCATTTAAATTATTAAAAACGTATTGACAAATGGGTAAAACTTAGTGGTTTGAAGGACAGTGGCAATGTATAAAGATTTAAAATCACAATTAATGAATATTTTTAGGCTGCACTATGATCCTTAAATACAGTGTTTTAGTATGTCATCAAATGATTTTTGTTCTAAACATGCCTGATTTTTTATTTTTTTTTTGCTGTATACATTTTTGTCTTTTTATCCATATGCCAATTCTCACATTTCATAATTTATCCGTCTATCGTAAAACAATGTATGCTAATTCCCACATTTTTATTTCTAATTCTAACATTATTGTTTTTATTTATTAAAAGGAGGGCAAATATTTAGAAAGTAGGAAAGAACTGTAAGAAACGTAAAAGTAATATTTGTAACCAACAAATCCCCATCAGTCTGCTGACACAGATGAAATTAGCTTTAAGTGTACATTTACAGGAGATCTGAAGACATCAGCATAATAAATGAGGTGAAAACAGGAACTATTGTCATGAAATAAAGAGTGTTTTCAGCAGATCTGTTAATATTGATGAGCCTCAGACTATCAACACTCATTCAACAAGCCATTCAGGATCATCAGCAGATCATCTCACTTTATTCTGAGTGTTTAACCGTTAGAAACAGATTGAGTAAATGATAAAGGATATAAAAGCCTGTGAAACTGCTCTATTGAAAGAATTGATAAAGTTTGATTTTATGATAGCTACATTCATTACAATAAAGTAATTAGATCATTAAAATGTGCAGAAACTGAAACAGACCATGAAGCTTTTTAAAAAATAAAGAGCACAAGTGATATTATTCCAAGTGCAATAGATATATATAGGCTAATATTTATAGATTTAAAATGTCTCATGTGACTCATTATAGGCTCAATGTAAAGGATTTAGCAGTATCTGTTGCAGTTTATTTTAATAATGTAAAATAACTAACACATTTAGAAATAAAGAAATAAAGTGACTGTAGCAACAAGATCAATTCCCCTCACAGATCTCAAACTTTGACTCGACATTCAGTAACAGTTCTCACTCCAAACATCGAGACAATCACACAAACGAACACAAACTCGCTCAGGTCTGAATGAACTCAACATATTCTCCTCATGCTCGCTGCTGCTGCACTAAATGTTTATTTCAGAAGGAAGACGCCAAAGAGATCAAGTTTGGTACTGGTATAGGGCCTCGGGCATGTTCTTTGCACAATTTGATGGGCTGGTCACTTGTAACACCACCATTTAATCCCTCGGACAGGCGTCTGATTATTTGGGCCAGGGGATTTGAGGGTTTGCGTACAAAACCCTTGAGTTTTTGCAAATAATTTTCGTATGGAAAGGATGATATAACATCCAGATTGCCAAAATGTTTTGCATCCTGTGCAGGATGGGTCAACCCATGCACATTGTACACTAGCTGATCATTTCCATACAGGTGGGCAAAATGTTCCACAAAAGCATGAAGGAGGCTGTTGGCATATTCGTTGTACTATCTGGCAAAGAAAGGGGAGACCAGCATTGCCATGGCTGTCGACAGCAGCAGGAAGTTTGCAGATCAGGTCTTATCACCTCACGCAACACCACCGGCCCTGTGTATAAGAGAAACTGACGGAACTCCGTCGCCTTCCACCTATCCACTTCGTTCAGTGCTCTTGGCCTTCTAGCAAATTGGGTCTTAAGCTTAGAAGATTTCTGGATATTCTGTCCACATCTCTCCCTGGTACACGGACAGTCAGAGAACCTTTCATCCACAGAAAGATAAGGCGCCTTACCACCCCCAAGCACACCAGGTGCATGTAGTCCAGTGGGACTTGGGACACCAAACCAAAATGTACATTTGTGAAGGCATGAGGACCATGGTGGTGTTCCTCATCCTCCTGCCTGGCAAATGCCTCATCAGACCGTGTTTGGCCATTCATGAGGGGGTGTGTCACAGCCATAGTAACCGTTAAAAGCCTTTGTGACTTTCACAAGGGATTTTGCCGGTGCGTCACATATCATCGAATGAACTTTTAAAGTGAGCCTTTTCCCCTCAAATGTAAACCCCTCCTGTAATTGTGTGAGTTCATTTGCCAAATCTGTGAGATACATTTTTGATGACTCAGGTTTCTTTATACCTGAGTACATCCCGATGACTACAGGTTCTTTCATGGGTACTCCAACCAATCTACCTAAAATGGGCCACAACTGAAGACCTGAACTTTTAAAAAGTGGCAGGCCATCCACTGACATTTGAAGATGTAAACAACATCCATCGACAAGCTTGTCTTTCCACTGGGAAAGGGTATGTTTTAACGCCTCAATAATGCCAATGTAGTGGTATAGGCCACCGCAGAGCTCCCTAACAGAATAATCTCTTCTTGTGTTAAGAAGAGTTCGTGCATCTTTTGGCAAGTCACAGTGGTGGACCGTTAATATTGCCAAGAGAGCCGAAAGTGCAATATGGGAAATACCATATGTTAATGCCCAGTTGGAAAGGCGAGTTTTTCTGGTTCCTCCCAGTCAGATATTTCTTCTACATCACTATCATCTTGATAATAAGATCTATCCTCTGGGTCAGACACAACAGCTGCCATTGGATCTAATCCAAGATTTTCTTCCATGATTTCATTTTCAGGTTCTGCAACATCATCTGTTGGAGACCCAATATCTCTGGGAGGAAGTGTGGCTGCAGGTGTTTTCTGGCCGATATCAATTAACCTTCTATTAAGGTCCACCCTGGCTCTTCTCCTCAACGCTGAACTGGAAACAGGTGTCTTGCGTCTTCATTTTTTACATTTAAGGTAACTATCTCAACTGTATCTATCTATCTATCTATCTATCTATCTATCTATCTATCTATCTACGGCTGACTCAGGAGACTCACTTTTGTTTACAAGAAAATGAAAGTAAAATACCAATAACAAAATTGTAATTGTAAGGTTGAAATTGTAATTGGGGTAGGCTACATGAGAAGAATAGTGGTTATGGTCTTTGTTCAGTGTAAGGTTGGAGGCATACACATTCAGATTTATTTCTAAATTATGTAGGCTAATGTCCCTGCCACTTTCTATCAGTTCTATCATATATTTTCTCTTCCTTTTCTTTAATGAATGTATATTTGATTTCAGTAATGATACTTTGGCCATGAATTAAAAAAAAAATCATAATCACAATTACTTAATTTATTTTTAGTCCAGGCAAAGTAGCATTTTACGACAGACTAATTGTAAAATAATATTTTTTCAGCATAGATCATTTCTATGAGGTGCCCAGAACAACATACTAAAAGTTCTAAGAAATCCTAGTTGAGGAAATATGTTAATTTATCATCAATCCGAAATGTGTGCCAATAAGGCCAGACAACAATACACCCAAATGGGGCTACTTTTTTCCTTTACTCCTATCAAAATGAAACTTTACACAATGAAAGTACCCATGAAAAGTATTTTTTTTTTTTTGTTTAAGTTTAAGTTTCTTTGAAAATTAATTGTAATATGCAAATATGGGGTGTGTTGTTGCTGGCCTTAATGGCACACATTTCGGATTGATGATAAATTAACATATTTCCTCAACTAGGATTTCTTAGGACTTTTAGTAAGTTGTTCTGGACACCTCATAGAAATGATCTATGCTGAAAAAAAATATTTTACAATTCTTTTTATTTTTGGCTCCAAATGAGTTAGTTTGCCTGGACTATTTGTTTTATTCTCAACTTTTACAAAAGAGCACGGCCTGCTGGGAAATCTGTTGACGAATCATTTTATTTCTCATCGTGACGTTTCTGATCATAGTGAGATGATCTGCTGATGATCCTGAATGGCTTGTTGAATGAGTGTTGATAGTCTGAGGCTCATCAATATTAACAGATCTGCTGAAAACACTCTTTATTTCATGACAATAGTTCCTGTTTTCACCTCATTTATTATGCTGATGTCTTCAGATCTCCTGTAAATTGTCACTTAAAGCTCATTTCATTGGTGTCAGCAGACTGAGGGTATTTGGCTACGTTTATTTCTGTATTTATGATTTAACTGTTTTCTTATCATTATTTATATTTGGAAGAATTTAAATTATTTATATTCTTTTCTATATTTCTAGATATATACCTGAATTTGAATGAAGAAGCTGATGTTGGGATTATGCAATAAAAATTGTTCAAAATAATTAATGAATTGGCACCAGTTACTGTAGGATGAATAGATAGACAGGCATAAATGCTTATTTAACATGTTAAAGAATGACAAATATTTTTGCAACCTTTCATTTTCTATTTTGTGGGTATGTGAGTTTTATGTGACTCTTGTATTGTTCAGTCTTTTCATAGGTATCGGGAGAGTTGTGTGTTGTGTAAGTGCGCCCTCTATTGGATAGAGGCTAGAGTGGTGGTCAAATACTGAACTTTCGCGCTCGTTTCTCAGTCTGCATCTACTGGACCGAGAGAGATGTTCACATCAGGGCGATGTAAGCTTGAAATATACCGGTTGGAACTTTAGCTTTAGTGCACATGGTAACTTGTACGTGTATTTTATGGTGAGTGCATACATTTAGTTGAGATGTGTCGAGAACTGCTGTTTTGAGTGCTTAAGAAATTGCTAACATTGCTAACCTCGAGGTTTGTTTTGCTGTGTGCTAGCGCTCGCCAGCAGTCTATCGTCTTAATGCAGCCCACGTGTTTCAGTTGTCCTTTTTCTTATGTTAGGCTGATTCTGAATGGAGATAGAATCCTGAACTTTTGCTCTCTTTGAAATTGTACAGGACAGGTATGTACTTCCAATACCAGGTTTAGAATATAATGTGTTCATTTAAAAGTTTTCTTGTACTTATTGATGTCCAATGGCACTGAACAGCCCAGATGGTAAAGCATGTACATTTTGCTTCATGCATGTTACTGTGTGTGTTAACTAGTTAAAGGAAGATGGTTTAAAAAACCAAAACAAATTCAGTAATTGATATTTTTGATTTTGGCAGATCAGCACCCCCAACTCTGGAATTCATCATCAGTGAAGCTCCTCCCACTGTATTTCTCCAATAAATTCTGCAAATTCCCATCAGCTACAAGTGAAGACGAGCATCAGAGCATCAGGAAGAGCTGAAATCTGCAAAGACTGAGTTTATTAAAGAGGACAGTGAGAACATGAGTGATCCAGAACCCTGTAGAATGAAACACACTGAAGATCCTGAAGAACAAAGAGGTTGGTGTTTATTCTTCATTCATTCATGATGCTGAAGAACATTCATGTTAGAAACATTCAAGCACTTCATCACTTTTAGATAAACAGTTTAACTATGAAATGGTACAGAAGGTTCTGGGTTTTCTTCAACAAATGGTCAGTAAGGGAGGTTTGAGACATTTTTATACTGATTATAAATATTAGATCAAGCTAAATACTATTTTACATTTATTTTATATCTGGTTTCCAATTTGCAACAATTTTACCCAAATTTTAGTCATTTTCAACATAGTTAAAACAATTATTATTTTTTAAAGAATAATCAGTAAACACAAAAGTCACTGATAAAGTTGTATTTGTCAAATATCATACAAGTTATTCATAGTTATAGAGATTCTTACAGTAACTTTGGTAACAGGGTTGATGAACACAGTCAATGCTACAGTTTGTGTAAAAACTGAGACAATGGATTGAGATTATATTCTTGTCTTCCCATCATGCAGTAGAAAGAGCCCAGATGATGTCACAATTTTAATAAATTCTCTGTTTTTAAAAGGAGGAAAATCATGTCAGGAGTAACAGGGTTGAGTGAAACATGTAGGACACAGATAATGCTAATAAAAATTGTTCATTTAAAACTAGTTAAAGCCGCGGCCGCTCTACACTTTGAGCTTGTGAAATTTCTACAGACGTGCGACGGCTGAGAAATGACGTCACATTTTGTGGCAGCTTTTTCACAAACATAAATTTAACATACATTTAACGGTATAACAAATAATAATAATAAAAAAATAAAAATAAAAAAAAATATAAAAAACAATCCACTCCACTTGAATGATAAATGTTTGTGTTATTTCTCACAGAGTTATTCACTTGAGCTTGTGTTTCTGGTGTCTCACTTTCACAGACTCATGAATGGAAGTCTAGGAAGGAAAAGTCTAGTGTGAACGGCCATTAATAATTAAAAGTCAAGTCATCTTCATTTATATAGCGCTTTTAACAATGTAGATTGTTAGCAGCTTTACAGAGATAAACGTATAATTAAGATAACAGAGATTGTTTTGGCTTTATAGCGGTTCTTTAATGAAATTATATTCCAGCTAAAGTTAGTTTTGATTGATTCGCTTCCGTCACAATGATAATTTGTTATTAAATTAGGGGCCGCTAAGACGACACCATTCTCTCTACACAGATTTTAAATGCGAACCTGTGATAAACACTGATGGCGTTCACATGCGCATTAAGAATTGGTTCTATAGTTATGTGCGTTTGAATATATGTGCACAGGTTTGTAATTCCCTACAAACCAAGTCTAAAAGTACTGGGCTTTCCTTATAAATTTTAATACAGAATTTTATTTTATTTTGTCATTTCGGGGTAGGTATGTGAAACGAATTTCCTGACAACGCTTTATCTGAAGAGTGGTAAAGGGATCCTCCATAGGGAGAGACTAGTTGGCACTAGAGACTAGAGCACTGCATTGACTTCCGGTCCAGGCGAAGGTCCTTCGTCAGATCTGGATTCGGCAGGCTGCGGGAAAACCTCTGGATAAACAAAGACACTAAAATTAGCGTAGACGCCATTCTTCTCATGATGTAACGAGTACATCAGGATTTATGGGAAGTGTTCCCGGTTCCGGCTGACCTAATCTATGCAGCCTAATCATTGTATTATAGAAGTCTATAATGTTTTATGTGCTGAGGTGGAAAAGATGACTGAAAATTTGTACTCAAGTACAAGTACCGTTACATTGCTGAAATAATACTCAATTACAAGTAAAAGTACTGGTGTCAAAAAAGTACTTAAATAAAAGTACAAATTACTCTTCTCAAAAACTACTCGGAGTACTATTTACATTTTAGCTGGCGATAGTTAATGTATTACCAATAAATATTCAACCAAATGATAGATTTATGTAGAAAATAGCTACTTTTAACACGTTTTTACCCTATTGTCGAAGGACATTAATTAGTGGTCATGATACTGGAAATTCTAATTTCAATATGACACCTTGAAATATGTCAATATTCAGTAGGCCTAGCCTATAATTTTTAATACCATCGGGAAAACTACCACATACTAAATATTTTAATATCTACATTTTTGTCCATCCATTTTGTCAAGGCAATCATTATTTTCAAGCATGGAAAAGCACAACACTCATTGTAACAGTAATCTATTTGTATGGAAAAGTTTAATTCAAGTCTTCTGAAGAGACATGTCCACTTTATACGGTGAGATTTTAATTTAGGCTTTTGTTTACATATTTAAACATTGATCAGTAACCATTACAAAAATCTAACTTAAATATTTACTCACTCAGTGTATTTGTCTTTACAATAGGGTAACGTTAAAGGGATACTCCACTTTAAAAGGAAAATTCTGTCATCATATACTCACCCTCATGTTGTTTCAATTCAATCCTTTATGAATTTCTTTCTTCTGCTGAACAGAAAGGAAGATATTTAGAAGAATATCAGTAACCAGACAGTTTCCGGTCTCATTGACTTCCATAGTATATTTTTTTCCTACTATGGAAGTCAATGGTACCAGAAACTGTCTGGTTACTGACATTCTTCTAAATATCTTCCTTTCTGTTCAGCAGAAGAAAGAAATTCATACAGGTTTGAAACTACATGAGGGTGAGTATATGATGACAGAATTTTCATTTTAAAGTGGAGTAGCCTATCCCTTTAACTGTTGCAATAGCTCACACACAGCACAAGAAAGCTTAATTTCAAACTGAATTTAATTTGCAAAAAAGACTAGATTTTTCATAACTTTTGACAACGTTTAATTCAAGAGCATGGAGAGATTGGAGCTGGACGTCATTTGAGTCTGCAGTGAGAACCACTTGGAGAGATTCGCGAATCGCGATTGCACATGATATGACACAGTCCGAGAGCGCACACTCAATATCCGAGTCCAGTTCATTCGTATATTTGAGAGCTCGTGTTCAGTTTTCTCGATTACATGAATGTGCCCTCGTGTTATAATATTGCACTCGTGACATTTGCCATTAAAATATGCCATAGAAACTTGCAGGTATTAATAAAATTATGTGTAATAGGCCTACCTGCAATCCCGCGCTGAGAGGAGGCGGGTGTGTCAAACTCGCTGTCGTTGAGATGAGAGAATGAGAACGCGCAGCTGGTATTGTATCAGTGTATAGGCCAAAATGAGTATTGACAGATATTTCAGTATTGATATCAAAATACAGATATTTTGACAATACAACTTATGTAGTTTGTTGTTTCTCCAAACTTTCAGTCCAGCCATTAATCACTCTGAGCTCCTCGCCTCCTTCACTTATGATCAGCTCTTCAAAACCTGCTGTGACTGCGGCGGCTTTAATTCAGTCCAAATATCAGGGGTTTTATTGGTCCGTTTATGATCGGATATTTTTATTGGCTACCGAAATGCCGGTCAAAGATTTGAATATCAAATTGTACTCGGTAACGAAATGTGATTTTACACATTTCGAAGTAGCGAAGTTGATTACTTAGCTTAATATGTACTTGAGTACAAGTAAAATTACAGATTTAAAAATATACTCAAAAAAGTACAAGTACCCAAAAAAACAACTTAATTACAGTAACGTGAGTAGTTGTAATTCGTTACTTCCACCTCTGGTTATGTGAATGCTAGTTCAAAGAGATGTGTCTTTAATCTGGCTTTGAACTGACAGAGTGTGTCTGTTTCCCGGACAATGTTAGGAAGACTGTTCCAAAGTTTTGGTGCTAAATAGGAAAAGGATCCACCGCCAGCAGTTGATTTTGATATTTTAGGTATTATTAACTGGCCGGAATTTTGAGATCGCAATAGACGTGAAGGACTATAATGCAGGGTTCTTAAGTTTTATCAAAAGCTTGGAGTGAGATCATATGCGGTTAGGGGAGGAGCCCTAATGGAGCCCCGCCCCCCAATTTTACCCATTGTTCATAATTAACCAGCACAAATTGAAATTATAACAATAGGTAAATCTGATAAATGTCAGAGCAATTCATCACATCAAATATACTCTTTAATGTTACATTTCAAAATTACAAATATACAAAAATTACAAAAATATAACAAATTGCTCCAAACAGTTTGGAAAATCTTTTTGCATTTTGAATGTGTCTAGTCAAAATGGTATAATAATTTATTGTGTGGTGGGACATTGTGTACAAATGACATATTAGAGTATTAAAGGTGCAATGCGCAACATTTCATGTTAAAAATACCCATTTTTCTAACCCATACATGCTTAAACAATTGCCTGATGGGCTGAATGAGCCCTTCTCTGATCACTGCGATTGCCTCTATAAATCCTGTTCAGTAAAATAAATAAGAGGGATTCGGGACGGAATTTGAGACTGGGCCTATTAAATTGCCTATATTGCAGTTTCGCTTGTTGCCAGAGGGGGCATTGTTCTGCAAAAACTCAGACTTGCGCAATGCACCTTTTAAGGTGTGTGTGTGTGTGTGTGTGTGTGTGTGTGTGTGTTTGTTGTGTGTGTACTCCAGCTTATGAAATGTGTTTTGTGTAGTAAGTGTTTGTTGCACATTTTGATGCCTTGATAACAGGGGTAGGGGGCTCCCACTTTAACCCTCTGAGGTCGACAAACGCGCCGGCGCGTTTTGCTGGATTTTCTCCACATTGTAGCACTATAAACTTAAATTTCTCCGTCATTTATGGTCATACAGAAAAAATAAATATAAAAAAAGAATCTGTGGTATTTCAACTTTTGTATGTGTCCACTTCCAATCAAATCAAAACATTGTGCTTTTGTAAAATAAAGAAAATAAACAGTGTGTGCGTTCTGCCTCTCCGTCGCGGTGAACTTTTTTTTCTTGAGCACGTCTATAAACTGAAACAAATCTCAGCGAATACTTGTCACACATTTATGAGCCATACACCTTTATAAACATTTAAGTGTGTACTTTTAAATGATCGGATTCAAAACGAAAACAAATATTCTCTGTTTAAGTAATTTGTATAAAACCAACAAGATTTCCAGCTTCTCAAACGCTTCCTAATTATTTTTAATTCGGCCACGCCCACTCGCGCAAAAGATATTCACATGCAAATCTCCACATGGAACGCGATCGCCCTCATTACCTCAACAACAAAACACTTCACTTCACTTTTCGTCGAGTTTGAAAGACGTGCCTGAGCTTACATTGGATTTACATCAGAAGAAGAAGAACGATATTTGAAGACAAGAAAGATAAGGTAAGTAATTCTTACATATTAGTTTGCTATTGTTGGATAAATTTCACATTGCAGTTGAACTGTTGCTAGATATATGGTGAATATTATAATATTTAGACCCGTGTTTACTGTTACTGTGTTTGTGGATATCTGCTCAAACGTAGATAGGCTATTTATATGGTAGGCCTAATCATAATGTTTTATATTTGATCGCAATCGCGTTTTAATGTATCATATTTTTGATCGCGATCGCGTTTTAATGTATCATATTTTTGATCGCGATCGCGTTTGAATGTATCATATTTTGGAAAAGCAAAACGCTCCAAACGGCTTCATGTTTTTACTATTATCTCATTTCATATCATCATAAAGAATGGAAACATTTGAAGTAACATGATAATCAATATATTTTTCTCTAGCTTAGTTGTTACTGAAATCTTTTTGAAAATATATATAGGCTGCTATATTGTTATTATTTTATGCAGCACTGCGCATAGCCTATACCTACAAGGCACAACAAACCTGGTGTTCATTATATATTGTTGGAAACATTTGTGTGAGTGTGTGTGTGTATTCTGTGAATTTTAAAAAGCAATTTTAACAAGAAAAATCTAAAATGTATTCCCAAAATCGTGCAGGCCTTTCTCTTGATATCAGTATGTTCACTTTTTTTTTTTTTTCAGGGCCCAGATGCCACTGAGTCCTGCTGACTTCAACATTCACAGTACATGTCTCTGTACATGAACATGGTAAAGTGAAAATCAAACACCTTAGAAAATGAAAGGTATGTACAATGTTTTTAGGAATGGCACAAAGGTCTCTTTCTTCAATAAGTGCTTTTTTGTTGTGTATCTTTGGATTATGTTGTGTTGTAAATAAATCCAAACAATTTTAAAAGCCATTCTTTTTTAAATCTCCTCATTCTTTGTGCAAGGTTGGTCAGAATGATGGGCCCTGATAAGCTCCTAATAGGGCCATTAGGGAGGTTCTTTGTCTTTCTCAGGTGTGGAAAGCTTTCATATTAATGAGGTGATCCGCCCCTTCGCATATTGCTTTCTAACACAAAACACGTCGTAAAATTTTTAAATCAATATATTGTCTTCTCTGAATGAGCAGTCAGGGTGATTCTCACATAGTTTTAGAGCAAATATTCTAGGCTACGTGATACAATTTTCAAAAGTCTTGTGAAGAAATAATCAGTATGGGTTTCATGACCTTATTTCAGTGAGAATTTATTTTTGTATTTTCACAAACCACGCATAAATGTCATTATCTCAAAACTACAAACTTTTACATACATGCTGCTGATATATTATTGTAGCAGAGTTTGTGCTGAATACAGTGTAATTAGACTTTAGCCATGAAAATGTCACAAGTAACAGAAATAACCACAAATGTCAGAGCATGTCAGAACACCTCCAGGGCCCAGAAAACAGCTCAGACCTCAGAGGGTTAAGCACTGTGGCTCGATGCCAGACAGTTAAATTGAAATATTACCCAGAGCACTCTGCTTTAATACATGTAGCCTTAATGTAACTAGAAAGACTATTAATACAGTATAATATATAATTTAAAATAAAATGATGAAATGCATCTTCATTCCTTCCCATACCCACTAACATTTCCCTTAGTTTCAGATAACGTAAGCTAGCCAAACTGAGCCAAAGCTTCTGGCCTGGTGTCAAAGTAGTTGTAGAGTTTTTGACTGCATCAATAATAATGTATACGATGGGCTATATATTAAATGTTCTAAAATGTTAGACGAGCTTTCTTCCAACTTACCTTCTCCATCACGATGTGTGTTCGCGCAATGTTGTTGGTTACCTAGTAATGAACGTACGGTGGCCGAGAATGTTCCGTCAACTACCGTGTGTTCGCGCATCTATGTTGCCTAGTAACTAATGCAATCTGGCGGCAGTAAACTTCACTTTGTGTGCCTGCGCCTCATATACAACGTTATATATAAAGCTTGCAGGACAACTTGGTTGGCATTGCCTTTTCAGCGTGAGAAATACACGGTGTGGCGTGTGAGCGTGTGAACTGGTTGAATTGCGTGTGTCTCACGGCCAATGCGTGAGACTTGAGAACCCTAAGAGCTCGCCCAAGTACTGCAGAGCTAAACCATGTAGTGCTTTGTAAGTAATCAGCAATATTTAAAAATGTATGCGATGTTTAATAGGCAGCCAATGCAGTGTTGACAGAACCGGGCTAATATGGTCATACTTCCTGGTTCTGGTAAGAACTCGAGCTGCTGTGTATTGAACTAGCTGTTTGTTCATTAAGCGTGCAGGGCAACCACCCAGTAGAGCATTACAATAATAATCTAGCCTTGAGGTTATGAACGCATGATCTAATTGTTCCGCATTTGTCAATGAGAGCAAATGCGAAATTCTTTGGCGAATAAATTTTTTTTAATGTGTAAATTGGCAAGTCAATACACGTCCAAATTATGAACTTTCACTCTATGATGTTTAAATTTAGCAGTTAATCCGCGAATCACATGCGTGCCGAACCGAATCTGGTGTGATCCATTCCACCCCTAGCGCGTTATCTCATTGAATATCATTGTCAGAATCGTAGAAATGCAGCCTTGGCTAAATGTAATTTACATGAGACTAGATAATGATCTTAGATGTCATCGCTCTGCTGCAGAATTTCAATGGCATCAACATCTATTCCATGTGATAATATTAGATCTAGAGTAAGGTTTTTTACCTTACCAAATTACTATAGAGAAGAGCAGCACCATCCCAGGAGGGATGAATACCATCTCTTTTCAACAGGTCAGGTCTGCCCCAAAAACTTTTCCAATTGTCTATGAATTCTATATTATTAAGTGGACACCACCTCGACAGCCAGTCAAGTCAAGTCAACTTTATTTATATAGTGCTTTTCACAACACAGATTGTATCAAAGCAGCTTCACAGCATCAAACAAAATAGCACATCAATGTTTGTTTCTAATGCAAAACGTCCACGTCTGGTAATGCTGATCAATAGTATTGTTGATTGATTAATTAAATTAAGTATCCCCAACTGAGCAAGCCAAAGGCAACAGTGGTAAGGAACCGAAAAACTCCATCAGGTGACCTAATGGAGAAAAAAAAAAACTTGGGAGAACCCAGGCTCAGTCGGGGGCCAGTTCTCCTCTGGCGTTTATGAACTAGAGACCGGATTTAACTGTAAGATTAAAAATATTATATAAATGCCTGGCTGAAGAGTTGCGTCTTTAATCTAGTTTTAAACTGGGAGAGCGAGTCTGAGCATCGAACAGTATCAGGAAGGCTATTCCAGAGTTTTGGAGCTAAATGTGAAAATGATCTCCCTCCTTTGGTTGATCTGGATATCCTAGGTATGACCAAAAGCCTCAGATTTAGTGATCTTAAAGAGCGCGGTGGATTATAGGGCGATAGAAGATCCGTTAAATAGACTGGAGCTAAGCCGTTTAGGGCTTTATAAGTCAGTAGCAATACCTTGTAATTAATACGGAGCTTTATAGGTAACCAATGTAG
The DNA here is from genome assembly GCF_949319135.1 of Squalius cephalus. NCBI lineage: Eukaryota > Metazoa > Chordata > Actinopteri > Cypriniformes > Leuciscidae > Squalius > Squalius cephalus. The sequence goes on from NC_137122.1 coordinate 8,472,429, forward strand.
TGATGATAAAATTGGTGTTATATGGTCAAATTTTCTTGATCTAGTAAGAACTCTAGCGGCGGCATTTTGGACTAACTGTAGCTTGTTTATTGAGGATGCAGGACAACCAGCTAATAAAGCATTACAGTAATCTAGTCTCGAGGTCATGGACGCATGAACTAACTTTTCTGCATCAGAAACTGATAGCATATTACGTAGCTTAGCAATGTTTCTAAGGTGGAAAAAGGCTGTTTTTGTAACATATGAAATATGATTTTCAAAAGACAGGTTGCAGTCAAGTATAACACCCAGGTCTTTTACTGTAGAGGATAAAGTAACAGGACATCCTACAATGTTAAAGTTGTATTGTGAGAGGTTCTGTGGGCGGTTTTTTGAACCGATAAGTATTACCTCTGTCTTGTCTGGATTTAATAAAAGAAAATTACACGTCATCCAATCTTTTATATCTTTAACACACTCTGTCAATTTGGATAATTTAGCGTTTTCATCCGGCCGTGATGAAATATATATTTGAGTGTCATCAGCATAACAATGGAAACTAATTCCATGTTTCCATATAATATTTCCAAGTGGCAGCATATATATTGAGAATAATAGAGGGCCTAACACAGATCCCTGCGGCACTCCATAGTTTACTGGAGTTATGATCGATTTTTCTCCATTTAAATAGACAAAATGGTATCCGTCAGATAAGTATGATCTAAACCAGCTTAAAGGAGAACTTGGTAACTTTTTTAACTTAATAAAACTGTCTAGAAATCATTTGGATGGTTAAACAACCTGTTCTGGTGATATTGGTGACTTTCCCCGCTCCCCCCAGCGTTCCCTGGCGGAAAACCAACCTTGCAACTTGGGGACTACCGTCCCGGCAAGATAGAAATTGGAAGTCTCGTGAGAAGCGAGAAGCGAGAACGAGTGCGAAACACGAATTGCTTTATGGCAATTCGACATAAACACACACGCATGTATGATGTATTACCAGATTACCCACCTCGGTAGACATAGCTCCACACGATACAGTTGGCTTGCTCCGATCAAAACAAACGCACATGAGCAGCTGTAGAGAGGGGGAGGAGGCCGCCGCAAGTGAGTTTTTTACGACCGTGTTGTGAAATATACACCCTCCCACAGCTGTAGGGGGAGCTCGTGGGGAAAACATGCGACAACAAAAGGGAAAATCAGCGAAGAAGTGACTAGAGTTCGCTAGAGTTGCCGAGTTCTCCTTTAATGCTTGTCCTTGAACACCAGTATAATTGTGTAGTCGATCTAAGAGTATTGTGTGATCTATAGTATCGAATGCAGCACTTAGATCAAGTCAAACTAGTATTGAGATACAGCCTTGGTCAGAAGCTAATAGTAAATCATTTGTGATTTTAACGAGCACAGTTTCAGTGCTATGGTGCGGCCTGAATCCAGACTGAAACTTTTCATAGATGTCATTTTCTTGTAAGAAAGAGCCTAGTTGGGCAGACACAACTTTTTCTAGTATTTTAGACATAAAAGGAAGATTTGAAATGGGTCTATAATTTGCTAGGTTATTTGGGTCTAATTGTGGTTTCTTAATGAGTGGTTTTATAACTGCCAGTTTAAATGTTCTTGGAACATGACCTAAAGATAAAGACGAGTTAATAATATTGAGGAGAGGCTCTTCCACTATAGGTAACACTTCTTTCAGTAGTTTAGTTGGTATGGGATCTAATAAACATGTTGTTGTTTCAGAGGAAGTGATAAGTTTATTTAACTCTATTTGTTCTATAGTTGTAAAGCACTGTAATTGTTCTTGCGGGGTGATAATCGAGGCTGAGTTATAAGGCGCGATTGAGGATTGAACGTTTACAATTGTGGTTCTGATGTTTTCTATTTTCTCAGTGAAAAAATTCATGAAATCATTACTACTAAACTGTAACGGGATATTTTGTTCAGGCTGATGTCTGTTTATTTGTTAGTCTAGCCACGGTGTTAAATAAAAACCTAGGATTGTTTTGGTTATTTTCTATTAGTTTGTGGAGGTGCTCAGCCCTGGCTACTTTTAGAGCCTTTTTATAACGTGACGTACTGTCTTTCCAAGCGATTCTAAAACCTCTAAATTAGTTTGTTTCTATTTACGCTCTAAATTACGGGTTTCTCTCTTTAGGACACAAGTAGTATTGTTGTACCATGGTGCTTTAATTTTCTCTCTGACCTTTTTTAGTCTAATAGGTGCAACAATATCCAGTGTTCCAGAGAGAATGGTGCTCATTTTGCTGGTTAGTTCCTCTAGTTCATCTGTTTGTTTGGGTTCACTGAGCAGCTGAGACAGATTCAATAAGCAATTTGAAAAATGATCTATGGTGGATGGAAGGATTGTTCTGCCTAATCGATAACACGGCGCAGCATGATATATTACAGGGGTACGTAATATGCAAGTTACCATGTAATGGTCAGTTACATCATCACTTTGTGGAATGATATCTATATCGGTTGGATCGGTTCCATGTGATATAATTAAATCGAGTGTATGATTAAAACGATGAGTTGGTCCGGTAACGTTTTGCTTAACCCCAAAGGAGTTTAATAAATCTATAAACGCATCCCCTAACGCATCATTTTGATTATCTACGTGTATGTTAAAATCTCCAACAATTAATGCTTTATCGACATTGACCAATAGATCTGAGAGAAAATCTGCAAATTCTTTTAGGAAATCAGCGTAAGGCCCTGGCGGTCTATATACGGTAGCCAAGGCTAAAGATAATAGGGATGTTTTTCTAGCATCTAAGAGCGTAAAATTTAGTACAAGTACTTCAAATGAAATAAACTTATAACCCGTTTTCTGAGTAACATTGAGAATATCTCTATAGACCGCTGCAACACCGCCGCCACGACCAATCAGACAGGGTTCGTGCTTATAGGAGTATACAGATGGCGGAGTCGAACATCATTAGTGCCGCCGTTAATAATGATCTTAGAGAATTTACGATTAGCATTAGCCAGCACTTTTAAATTTGCTTTGATGTCAGGCGCTCTGGTCCCGGCAAACATGTGACTGGTGGCTGGTGTATCTAATTACTAGGGCACAATCAACAGGATTCTCAGTGGGTGTTTCACTGAGCGGGGCAAATCGATTTGTTATGGTAATCGGAACGGAAGAGTGTTTTTTTGATCCGCAACTAGAGCGATCCCTCACTGTCACCAATTTGCCTTTCTGCGCAGGCTCTACTTCAGCTGGAACCGAATCATGTAAAGAGTTCACTATGCTAGGCGCATCCAAAATAGTATCTAAAGCTCTAGCACTTTTACTATCCTCAATTAAAGTTTGGATGCGTGACTCTAGTTCTGAAATCTTCTCCGTCAGCCTGACTGTCTCTTTGCATTTATCAGTGCAGGTGACAATAACAGGACGACATTACTCACCGTGTTTGCTGACTGATTCTTACTCACCTGGGCTTTTTATAAACTCAAAGGTGCGGGCACACAAGAGAAAATAAATAAGAAATAACTGAGTGCATGTGTTAACAGGCTAGCGAATTACTAGCTTGTTGTGCCAATTATAACGGAAGCTAGCAATGTCAGGTTAATCTGAGATGTTGGGTAAGCTGTATTTAGTAGTATAAACAACTAGAAATGATAGTAAATGATGGTTCAAAACAAAGAAATACGAGGCTAAGACGGAGCTTACAGCACCGAAGCAAACAAACTCACAGCAGGCAGCGAGGAAGACGGAAGGTTTTAGTAAAATAAATATCAATCTCAAAGTTGGTTTCAAAATATGGCAGTATTGTACATTTTATTGTTAATATCATGTTAGATAATTGTTATTGATCAAGTATATTTAATAGTTCTTGCTAAAGAAACATGGGATTCGTGCCTATGTTTTAAAAATAATAGTTGGAAGATAAATTTACCTCATTCATGGAAAGTTTCAAGGACATATAATCAATTTATAAAAAGGCATGATATTATCATATTTTATAGCAGTTTTCTACTTTCTACCATTACATCAGGGCTCACTTTCATGTCCATTCACTTTATAACTTTAAAGAGAAATATTTTGATGTCCTAATGTAATAATTAAATGTAATAATTGTTTCTTTCATGCCAGACATGATGGAAGAGAGCGAGGAGAGTGAAGAACTGAGTGAAGTGGATGAGGAACATCATGTCAGACCTGGAGGAAAACCTTTCAGTCGCTCAAAGACTAAACAGACATTTTTAAAGAAAAGAAGAGCCAAGAAATATTTCACCTGCACTCAGTGTGGAAAGAGTTACACAACCAAACTAAATCTTGAGTGTCACATGAGAGTTCACACTGGAGAGAAGCCGCACACGTGTGATCAGTGCGGAAAGAGTTTCTCTATTAAAAGTGAACTGAAGATACACATGAGGATCCACACAGGAGAGAAGCCTTTCTCATGTGATCAGTGCGGAAAGAGTTTCTGTCAATCTTCATCCCTTAATGTTCACATGAGGATCCACACTGGAGAGAAGCCGTTCACATGTGATCAATGTGGCAAAACATTTCTTTTTGCATCAACCCTGAAGAATCACCTGAGAGTTCATACGAAGGAGAAGCCGCATTCATGTTCGGTGTGTGGAAAGAGTTTTTCATCGCTGCAATATTTACGTGGACATGAGAAAACTCACACTGGTGTGAGAGAGTGCTACATGTGCTTTGAGTGCGAGAAGACTTTTATTACAGCAAACTGTTTAAAACTGCACCAGAGAATTCACACTGGAGAAAAACCTTACAAGTGTTCACACTGTGACAAGAGATTCAATCAGTCTGGAAATCTGAAAACCCATGAGAGGATCCACACTGGAGAGAAACCGCTAACATGTGATCAGTGCGGAACGAGTTACTCTTTTAAAAGCGAACTGAAGCGACACATGAGGATCCACACTGGAGAAAAACCTTACACATGTTCACACTGTGACAAGAGATTCAGTCTCTCATCACATCAGAAAAGACATGAGAGGATCCACACTGGAGAGAAGCCACACACGTGTGATCAGTGTGGAAAGAGTTTCTCCAGTAAAAGTGAACTGAAGATACACATGAGGATCCACACTGGAGAGAAGCCGTTCTCATGTGATCAGTGCGGAAAGAGTTTCTCTATTAAAAGTGAACTGAAGATACACATGAGGATCCACACCGGAGAGAAGACGTTCACATGTCATCAATGTTGCAAAACATTTCTCTGTGCATCAGCCCTGAAGTCACACCTGAGAGTTCATTCGAAGGAGAAGCCACATTCATGTTCTGTGTGTGGAAAGAGTTTTTCATCGCTGCAATATTTACGTGGACATGAAAAAATGCATACTGGTGTGAGAGAGTACATGTGCTTTGAGTGTGAGAAGACTTTTATTACAGCAAACAGTTTAAAACTGCACGAGAGAATTCACACTGGAGAAAAACCTTACAAGTGTTCACACTGTGACAAGAGATTCAGTCAGCCATCATCTCTGAAAAGACATGAAGGAATTCACACTGGAGAAAAACATTACAAGTGTTCACACTGTGACAAGAGATTCACTCACTCATCATATCTGAAAACACATGAGAGGATCCACACTGGAGAAAAACCTTACAAATGTTCACTCTGTGACAAGAGATTCAATCGGTCATCAAATCTGAAAACACATGAGAGGATCCACAGCAGAGAGAAGCCGCACACGTGTGATCAGTGCGGAAAGAGTTTCTCTATTAAAACTCACCTGAAGCGACACATGAAGATCCATTCAGTGGATAAACCACTTAAACACAGACTGAAATCATGGTAAGTAGTAGAGATCCACCGATTACTATTTTCTCGGCCGATTCCGATTTCCGATTTTTCATTGAGTTTGACCTGCCGATACTGATTTTAGCCGATTCCGATTCCATTTTTTCTAACCACTTTACAGCACACAGAAATATTTATTTTCTATCTTTTCTTTAGTAGAACATTTTGCATAGAACATATAATTTTTTTTTAACAGAAAATGTTAATAACTAATCTAAAACTATATAAATTACTCCTGGTGTGGGAAATTCACAGTGCAGTGTTATGGAAGAACCAATTCCTCCTTTTCACATTCAATATCAATTTCTTCTCTCATCTGCCACATGTCCAGCCAGGCTAAACAAGCACTCACACAACAACACTAATTGTGCTCACCTGATCCTCATGTGCTCTGGTCCCTTTATATTTAGCCTCTTTCCCTCATGTCTTTGCTGGTTTGTTTTGTACGTTGTCTGCATTCAATTTCTCTGCAAGGTTGCAGTCTTTTTTAATTTCTTTTTGTTTTTTTCTGTCCTGGCAAGCCACTCTAGTGCCTAGTGTTGTTTCATCCCACCTATGCCAAGCCTCTGGTTCCTTGAGTTGCTGTCAAGTTTCCACTGTTCCCAAAGAGCCTGGGTTTGTCTAATCCCTGACCCACCGGTTCTCCAGTTGTGTGCCCTTGACCCACCTGTTCTCCAGCTGTGACCTCGACCCACCGGTTCTCCAGTTGTGCCCTTGACCCACTTATTCTCCAGTTGTGACCTCGACCCACCTGTTCTCCAGTTGTGCCCTTGACCCACCTGTTCTCCAGCTGTGACCTCGACCCACCGGTTCTCCAGTTGTGCCCTTGACCCACTTATTCTCCAGTTGTGACCTCGACCCACCTGTTCTCCAGTTGTGACCTCGACCCATCTGTTCTCCAGCTGTGCCCTCGACCCACCTGTTCTCCAGTTGTGCCCTCGACCCACCTGTTCTCCAGTTGTTTGCCCTGCTCTATTGTTTGGACTGTTCCGCCTGTGTTTTGTCTTTGTCAATAAATATCACTCCCCGTTCATTCGGCACCTGGGTCCTCCCTTCTCTGAATCCTGACAATTTATTTATATTTCAAAAAACAGTACTAGAGATTCTAGAAACCATATCCATTTTTGCCCTTTTAAAGGGGTCATATAATGCCATTTTTGTACAAGCTAATATGATTCTTTAGGGTCTAAATTAAAAGTTTGTAATATACTTTAATTAAAAATTATCAATAGTATTGTAGTTATTTTTGCTTACACATGCATTGATGAGAATATGTTAATGTTCTTCTCCCCCTCTGGATCTCCACCCATTTGCCTCATCTTTCCTGTCGGTAAGGTTCGGTGTTGGTATTCCACTCATGTTTAACAATGCTTTGTTCAGGGTATAAGAAGGAAAGGTAACTGTGTATCAGGGAGAAAGGCTGTAACCCCGCCACTCCCACACACCGGTGCGTAACCTCATACTATGAGAAAGGCTTTTACGGCCTCTTCTGTACAACAGTACGCTATTTGTTACAACTTAAGTTTTCTTTACAGTATGTTGTTCCATTCCACTGTCTGTATATTTACACATGTAAATTAATAAATAACTTTGCCTGCTTTAAAGACTTCGAGAATCTTTCCTTTTTTCACTGATGATGTTGAAAGCTGAAGTGATTATAACTTTACCTAAACATTCAGGTTAAATCCTACATTTTCCTATCAGTTCTAAGAAAGACATTTACCTTTAAAGAATAAAAGGTTAATGAATAACAACAACTTTAATGGAGTCAGATTAGTAATATTGGAGTCAGATTAATATTTGAATTATACACGTAATCTTTCAACTGCCTTTTGATCCGATTATAGGTTCAAAATGGCAGCATAAGCTTCCAGCCTTACATTTTCTTCTAAGAGAGTCGAAAAATAAGCAGATCTAGCAGTTTTTAAGGCTTTTCTGTACGCAATCGTGCTCTCTCCATGAAACTTGGAAAACGTCTAGTTTTTTTTTTTCTCGTTTTCTTCCATTTGTGCTCCATATTTCTGGCTGCCCTGTTTAGGGCCCAAGTGTGCTCGTTGTACCACGGCGTTGGACTATTTTCTTTAAAGGGGCATTCCACCCATTTGAACTTCGTGACCGAGAAAAGACAAAAAATAACTTCAAGACGCATTTGTATGAAAGACAACAACTCCCACAATGCACCACATTGCACAGCTCCGCAAGCCACTCCCACTAATCCAGAAAGCGCATATCTGCCTATAAGAGAAATCACTCTTCCGTCTACAAGGCTAGCTACCACCAGAGCTTAAAATTCATTTCACATTCACACAAAATGTCTAGTTAGTTAGCGAACTCACTAGTGCATTACTCCTCGTTTGTATTTCTTTCGAAAAGGTGAATTATTGCATGGTACCTGGATGTTCAGTCAGAACATATGCGGTGCGAAACTAGGATAGTTCTCAACACAAACGTCCGTGTCCTCGTCTGATTCAGAGATTTCGTCCAGGAGAAATTGTCATCATTGAAATTATTTGCCGCAGACGGACTCTATCTCTGTGTTCGTAGTTGCATAGTGAGATCACCGGCGCCACCAGTCCGCCCTAACTCGAGCCAGTCCGGGCTCCTCGTCCACGGCAGGCAGGTATTCTGCCTCGGCTGCTCTTCGCTATAATGCGGCTTGTAAAGGTAGCCACAAACACCTGATTCAAGCATCAGACTTCCGAAATCCTCTTCCTCTATATCATATTGAGCACTCTCCTCCGTTATTGTCATAACTTTACATCTGTCTCCACAGCGCCTATTAGCTTAGCTTCAAACAAGATGGAGGATATTGCTTTCAGTTTCAGAGAGTAAAGTCCCACCCACTGATCTGTAATAGGCCTGTAGCGTGAGCGGGTCCCGCCCCCTGGGAAAGATGAGGAACGAGTGTTGTAGTCTCAACGGAAATCCCCCCCTCTTACACTTCCTCCTACAATGATGCAAAATGACGATTTTTGCGTCATTGTAGGAGGAAGTGTACGAGGTAAATAACGGATTTCTCCCATCTCAGGGGAAAATGAGAGAGTGTTGCACGACCATTCAATAGTATGACTGGGTTTCAAACAATGCAAAGCTTAATGCAAATGGGTGGAGTGTCCCTTTAATCTTATTATAGCGCAAAGGAGTAACTGTGTCTAAAGTGCTGGAAAAGAGAGTCAAAGTTTCTGTTGCAATATCGAGTTCTTCAAAGCTATCTGGGATGCTGAGGAGATCAAATTGATCAGGAATATTATTAATAAAGCAATCTTTAGTGGCGGAAGTGATAGGTCTGACATATTTGTAACACGGAGTCGGCTTCGCAACCTTGGCTAAAAAGAGTATACACGAGACTAGATAATAATCTGAGATGTCATCGCTCTGCTGCAGAATTTCAACGGCATCAACATCGATTCCATGTGACAGATCTAAAGTATGATTATGACAATGAGTTGGTCCTGGCACATGTTGTTTAACTCTAATAGAGTTCATATTGTCTCTAAATGCCAATCCCAATGCATTTTTTTTTTTTGTTATCTACATGTGTATTAAAATCACCAACAGTTAGGACTTTATCTGCAGCCAGTACTAACTACGATAAAAAAATCACCAAATTCTTTGATAAAGTCTGTATGGTGCCCTAGTGGCCTTTATACAGTAGATCTCTCTCATTCACTGTCTGTTTAGGCTTAAGTGCAAATCCATGAAGCCTCTGTACAGTGTTGTTATCATTATTAACTTATTTAACATGCAATACTTATCTTTCAAATATTTATCTTTATATGCACGAAGTTCAAAAAAAGAAGGCTATATAGCCTTATGAAAAAAGAAAAAACTTGCTGCGGTAACTTGCATTTCTCTGCGGTTGGCTTGTCAGTAGCACTATATTGCAGTTACCGTGACAGCCCTAAACGCGACATACATTCACATCACATGCTAACAAAGACATAGAGTTACACTCATGGGACACTGCAATTCACAAAAGTTCATTATTTGTATATGCTTTAAAGCCTTGCCTGTTAAACATTTCATTCGCATTCTGATCAAGAATCGGGTCAAGGGCATTTCTGAGCGCATACTCCCGAAGCGCACAGGCACTAGAAGCCTCTCAAACAGCGCCTAGATACTAGACTGAGTTATTTCTTTAGTCTTATCGCGCTAATACTGTCAATTATATACTCACAAGGTTTACATAAAAACAGTTTGTGTTTATTTGTTCCAAACCTGTATTATTTTCTTTCTTGTGCTGAACACAAAAGAATACATTTTGACGAATGTGGGTAACCAGACAGTTGCTGATCCCCATTGACTTCCATAGTGGGAAAATATATACTTTGGAAGTCACAGGGGACCAGCAACTGTTTGGTTACCCACATTCATCAAAATATCTTGAATTTTCAACAGACAGAATTACAGTTTTATAAATTGTGGCATCTGTAAATTGAGCCACCAAACACCGTTGTTGTGCAAATGAAAGGCCAGAGCACATTTTAAGTTTTCTGTTTTCAGTTGAAACTGTGTCGTGTAAGTGGCCCCTCAGTTAATAACTAATGATCAGAAGTGAATAAATCAAAAACTAACTTTAGCTGGACAATACCTTTATTCTAGAGCTGCTGTACAACCAAAACAATCTCCGTTACTTTAATTTCCTTTTATCTCTGTAAAGCTGAAAGTCTTAAAATGTCTTAAAAGCACTATATAAATGAAGATGACTTGACATCAGTGCATCTCTATAAAATAACAAATGAAAATTACCTTTATTTATTTCGGTTCAGACTTCACACTGCAAAACATCCGTGACAGTGGTTAACTTATCTATTCTGTCAAGTAATCATGACCACCTGACATGAATTATAAATCAGTTTAATCAGAGGATCTATCACATGCATAGTAAAACTATTAACAAAAAAACAAAAAGATGGTCAAACCATCGGATCTGTGCATTAAGACTTGCAGTATAAACGCAGCCTAAGTGGTTTCTCCACTGTATGGACCTTCATGTGTAGCTTCAGGAGACTTTTAAAAGAGAAACTTGTTACACACTGATTACATGTGAAGCTTTTCTCCAGTGTGGATCCTCTCATGTATTTTCAGAGATGATGACTGACTGAATCTCTTGTCACAGTGTGAACACTTGTAAGGTTTTTCTCCAGTGTGAATTCTCTGGTGCACTTTTAAATTGCTTGCAGCAGTAAAAGTCTTCTCACACTCAAAGCACATGTACTCTCTCACACCAGTGTGAATTTTCTGATGTTTATGTAAAGTTTGCAGCAGTGAAAAACTGTCAGGTGTGACTTCAGGTTTGATGCACAGAGAAATGTTTTCCCGCATTTATCACATGTGAACGGCTTCTTTCCAGTGTGGATCCTCATGTGAACATCAAGACTTTGTTTGTATGAGAAACATTTCCCACACTGGTCGCATTCATAAGGAGTCAAAGTGTGAGATCTGTGAGGGGAATTGATCTCAATTGTTGCAGTCACTTTATTTCTTTATTTCTAAATGTGTTAGTTATTTTACACTATTAAAATAAACTGCAACCGATACTGCTAAATCCTTTACATTGAACCTATAATGAGTCACATGAGACATTTTAAATCTATAATTGTATCTATTACACTTGGAATAATATTATGCTCTATTTTTTAAAAGCTTTATGGTCTGTTTCAGTTTCTGCACATTTTAATGATCTAATTATTCTAATGAATGTAGAAATCATAAAATCAAACTTTATCAATTCTTTCAATAGAGCAGTTTCACAGGCTTTTATATCATTTATCATTTACTCAATCTGTTTCTAACGGTTAAACACTCAGAATAAAGTGAGATGATCTGCTGATGATCCTGAATGTCTTGTTGAATGAGTGTTGATAGTCTGAGGCTCATCAATATTAACAGATCTGCTGAAAACACTCTTTATTTCATGACAATAGTTCCTGTTTTCACCTCATTTATTATGCTGATGTCTTCAGATCTCCTGTAAATTGACACAAAGCTCATTTCATCTGTGTCAGCAGACTGAGAGGATTTGATGATTACAATTATGTACATTTATTTCTGTCTTTCTTACCTTAATAATATTTGGAATAATTTTATTACATTGTTTAAAATCTGGCTATCAGTAAGTATAAAAGCATTAACGTTGACTTAGTAACTGATTTTTTATTTTATTTTGGGCAGATCAGCTCCTCCCACTTATATTTACCATAATTGAAGCCCCTCCCACAGCAATCACATCATAAGTGAAGCTCCTCCCACAGCATCTACATCATCAGGGAAGCTCCTCCCACAGCATCTACATCATCAGGGAAGCTCCGCCCACAGCAATTCAGCAATAAATGCTGTAAATTCCCATCAGCTACAAGTGAAGACGAGCATCAGAGCATCAGGAAGAGCTGAGATCTGCAAAGACTGAGTTTATTAAAGAGGACAGTGAGAACATGAGTGATCCAGAACCCTGCAGAATGAAACACACTGAAGATCTTGAAGAACAAAGAGGTTGGTGTTTATTCTTCATTCATTCATGATGCTGAAGAACATTCATGTTAGAAACATTCAAGCACTTCATCACATTTAGATAAACAGTTCAACTATGAAATGGGTATAAAAGTTTCATTTTTGGTTTTCAAAGAATGGTCAGTAAAGTGAGGTTTGAGAAATGTTCATATTTATTGTAAACATTATGTCAAACCAGATTTAATTTTAGCTCTTTTATTTTAAATTTATATCTGGTTCACATTTTTTGATTTTCATAGTTTACAACAGTTGTTTCTTTTTTTCTTTTTCTTTGTTTTTTTTTGCAATAAACATACTGTATCAAGTAAATGAATGGCAGACAGAATTGTAAGCGTAATGTAATGTCATTCACCGTTTTGTGGCTCTTTTTTAAGTATCGGTTCAGGCACCGGTACCGTTTTAAAAAAGTATCGATTTGGCACTGGTATTGTAAAAAACCCGAACAATACCCAACCCTAATTATTCATAGATATAGAGATTAGTCTTCTTATAATATCTTTGGTAACAGGGTAGATGAATGTGATCAATACTGTGGCATTTGTGTAAAAAAGGAGACAATGGATTGAGATTATTTTCTTGTCCTCCAGTCATGCTGTAAAAAGAGCCCAGATAATTAGTGATCGACAATACTGTTTTTTATGATCAATACCTAGGAATGCACCGATATGAAATTTTTTTTACGATAACTGATAATTCTTTATATTTGAAAGCCGATAACCGCTATATTTGCAGATTAATCTAAATCCAAATGTGTTTATAAATTTTGAGAGCCTGATTACAAAAGTCTCACCATTAAAAGCCATGACCCAAACACACAATTATAATGTTCTCATCATACTTTTATGTAGCCTATATGATAGAGTTGCACTGAACTGTATTTTCCTTTTGGAAGTGATTCCAATCATATTTTAAGCAATTTAAAACTCATCACTCATCTGAAGGAAATAATTATTTATCGGCTTTAATATATTGGCCAAATTTTCTTATTGGGCCGATAACGATAACATTAAAAATGAACATATATCGGCCGATACGATATCGTGGCCGATATATCTTGCATCCCTACCAATGCCGATTATTTGCCTATTTATGTCCCTGATAACTGATATTCAGAACAAATACTTATTTATTGTTTTATTTCTGTTTTTGACAATTGCACTGAAATATACATCTGGTTAACACTCGTTTTCAATGCTGTAATTTCAGTAATTTCACTTGCATACATAACCAGATAATAAATAGTAGGGATGCACCGATACCACTTTTTCCAAAACATGTCCGACACCGATACTCCCATTTTTGTACTCGCCGATACCGAAAACCGATGCCTGTATTTTTACTGCATTTCAAATTTTTAAATATATTAGAGATAAACCAAAAGAATCATATTAGTTGGCTTACTTTGTGAATCAAATATTTATACATACATAAATATATATATGCATTCAGTAATTTTCATGCTTAATTAAGCCTGCTAAAATGCATTGTATGAGCTTCTGTTACTTACACTGTTCATTCTATTGCTCTATCATATTTTATCTTTCATTTAATATTACAGCACATGTTTAGAGCAGCTCCAGAAATGTTTCAGTGCTGAGGATTGGTTAAAAAAACAAAACAATTGCATATTCTTAACTGTATACATTTAATATAGATGTATATTTGTGTAAAGTTGAAAAGGGTAGCATATTTAGTCAAGAGCAGCGTGTAATTTATTTGTTCATTGTTTGATTAGAAACATTTAATTTAATGTAAAATTTTACAATTTTACGTTTGATTAAAAAAGTATTATACTTCTGCCCCTTTAAGCCGAACGCACGGACGACGGACCTCATTTGAATATAGCTAGGCCTACTGTCTACGTTCACTCGAGATATAACTGACTTTGTTTACTGGGATACTCGCCAAGACGGGCGTTTTTACATAAACTTGTGTGAATTTGTCCGTACAAGCGCAAGACGTGAAAGACAATTCAATTCATTATCCGCGCGCTGTCTGAGACACTGGTTTGCGGGGCGCGCGCTTTGGATGTTTGCATTCATTGAACTTCTTGACTTGCTCACGCGTCCTGTAACAATGTAGGGAACCACAACCCATTATACATAAATCAGGTAACAGTTCATGTTTTACGTACATCGTACTCAATCCACTGCGTGTTTTTCTCTTATCAGCTCGCGCACCAAAGCAATGTGTTACTATATTTAGTTTAATATTCCACTAGTAAGATACATTTACTTCATAGACAGCCTTCTTTTTTTATCCCCATTATACCATTATATGTTGTCAGAGTTTATTTTTCTGGACACAAACACTGTTTACACGCGGCCTGGTATCGGTCGTTGGTATCGGAACATTTTACGAGTAGGAGTATATTGAGCTCAGTATCCTGGTATCGGTGCATCCCTTATAATTATAAATAGGATTCAGAAAGAGTAAATAATTAAGTGCACGGTCACTAAAGCGTCTTTTTTTAAATAACACATAACAAATAAAGCATTTAAAACTAATTATATTCTATTCTAAACCACTTGAATAAAAAACATTGCTACTTCAATGTACCTTAATGTTCTCAGTTGCATATTTTATTTATAACAACAGCATTTATATGAACTATAGGCACATTATGAACTATATTTCAAATGAAGAACATAAAAAATAAATTACGGGGAAGTCTATCAACTTTGCATAAATGTAAGCATTTGTTTTCAACGGGAATACACTGGGATGTGAACTGCAATATGCATACATTGAAAAATAAGCAGAACAATGTTCTGTATCACATTATCACTATTACCAAGTCCATCTCATCTGGCGTGTCATCAGAATTATTAATGTTTTTGTCTGTCTAGATTGTAAAGAACCAGCTGACAGAGCGCTGTTTTTATCTGTGCATCTTAGTAATTAATCATTTAGATGTTTAATAGCTAAATAAAGGTTATATGTTAATACAATATAGGGAGTTTTAAATGAGAGGATCAGTCTAGACTTCCAGCTTGTGAAATTTCTACAGACATTGACATTGTGGTCAAATGTCACACTCTGTGGTGTTTTTTGTTAAGATAAATTCAATGTGTAACAAATAATAATAATTTAATAATATACAATCTGCTCCACTGGACTGCAAAAAGCTTGTGTTCTTGTAATTAAACTAAGGCCACAGTGTGACGTTTCTGTGGGACAAGAGCAGAGCGGGAATTGAGTTCGCCAAACTCACACAGGAACACAGGGGAACTTTATTTAACTTTATTTATTTTATTTTTTAACAGCAAAATGGTAATATATTATAGCAGTTGTCTACTTTTATGTCCTTTCACTTCATTTTTTTTTCCTCTTTGTATTATTTTGATGATTTTTTCTTTCACTTCAGATCTGATGGAAGAGAACGTGGAGCGTGAAGAACACTTGCGTCGCTCAAAGAATAAAAATACATTTTTAAAGAAAAATAGAGCCAAGAAATCTTTCACCTGCACTCAGTGTGGAAAGAGTGTCACAACCAAACGAAATCTTGAGCGCCACTTGAGAGTTCATACAGGAGAGAAGCCGTTCACATGTGATCAGTGTGAGAAGAGTTTCACATGTAAAAATAGTCTTGAGCGTCACATGAGAGTTCACACTGGAGAGAAGCCGTTCACATGTGATCAGTGTGAAAAGAGATTCTCAAGCAAACAAAATCTTAAGATTCACATGAGATTTCACACTGGAGAGAATCTGTTCTCATGTGATCAATGTGAAAAGAGCTTCTCAAGGAAACGTCATATTGAGCTTCACATGAGGATCCACACCGGAGAGAAGCCGTTCTCATGTGATCAATGCGGGACGAGCTTCACACAAAAACATCATCTTAATCTTCACATGAGGATCCACACCGGAGAGAAGCCATTCTCATGTGATCAATGCAGCAAAACATTTCTTAGTGCACCAGACCTGAAGAGACACCTGACAGTTCATACGAAGGAGAAGCCGCATTCATGTTCTGTGTGTGGAAAGAGTTTTTCACTGCTGCCAAATTTACATAAACATGAGAAAACTCACACTGGTGTAAAAGAGTACATGTGCTTTGAGTGTAAGAAGACTTTTATTTCAGCGCAATGTTTAAAACTGCACCAGAGAATTCACACTGGAGAAAAACCTTACATGTGTTCACACTGTGACAAGAGATTCAGTCAGTCTTCAAATCTGAAATCACACGAGAAGAACCACACTGGAGAAAAACCTTACAAGTGTTCACACTGTGACAAGAGATTCAGTCAGCCAACAGATCATAAAAGACATGAGAGGATACACAGTAGAGAGAAGCCGCACACGTGTGATCAGTGCGGGACGAGTTTCTCTTTTAAAACTCAACTGAAGCGACACATGACGATCCATGCAGTGGAGAAATCACAGTCTGAGATCACAGTAAGTAGTTCATCTTAATGTGCTGAGCATTAAAGTCTCTCCTGTGTAAGTTAGTTTCCTAACAGCCATGATGAGCAACAGGGCATCTTGGTGGTTGCTTGCTATCTGCTTCACATTTTTTTTTACATTATTATGAGATACAGAGTTATAATTATAAGAAAGTATCTCAGTATTATGAGAACTTTTATCATAATGAGATGTTAAGTCGTCATTATGAGAAGTTTCAAATTCATGTAGGATTATCCGTGAACAGGCCATTTCATTAAATGAACCCAACACCGCATTCCACAGTTCGGAACGATTCCCCAGTGAACCATTAGTAAGTCATAAAACACTGTCATGGTGCTGAGATGGCTAAAGGAGATGTCACCCCCCTTCCCCTTGTGGTGCGTGTCTAATCTCATACCAGTGATGTCAGGACAGCAGGAAAAGCTTTATCTTTGTTCCCCAAACTTAAGACCATATGGCCAAGAAACCCTGTGGTGACCCCAATGCATAAATCCACAGCCTTATCAGGAAACGAAGGATGCTCAGAATCACCACAAACCCTAAACCAGGAACACCTCCTTTCTGCAGCTGTAAATTCCAGAGACTTTTGTCTCCAAAACCAATAGACTGAAATTATGTCACAGTTCTGTTCAGTTAGTTTAATTTTTATTGACTTTTAGTTTGTTTTCTCAGTCACATGTTCACCTTTGTCTTAGTTTTCCCACCACTCATATGTCATTGCGGTCATTCATTTGTTCTGCACAGGTGTTTGTCATTTTACCCTCATATGTCTTGTATTTAAGTGGCAGTCTTTTCAGTCCTCATTTGTCTGGTTTCATTTGCCTATCTTGTTTGTATTACCTTCTGAGTGGATTATTAAAGACGTTATACCTCATCTTCATCTTCATCATGTTTTCCTTGCAACCGTTGGTGCTTAATGTAACAATATAGTGTAAAAAATACATTTGAGATTTGTGCTGGCTAATGTATACAGGGCACCAGGGCACCTTTATCAAAGAATTTGCTGACTTTCTATCGGAGTTAGTACTGGGTGCAGATAAAGTCCTAATTGTTAGTGATTTTAATATTAATGTAGATAACATTAAGATGCAATGTATGTATTGTGGCAGGAACAGTCCATTTTTTTACGTTAATCATTTCAGGGTTCGTACATCCTTTTGAGAGTAAAATTCAAGCACTAATCAAGGACTTTCAAGCCATTCACACTTTTTCCAGCTCTTAATTTTTTAAAATATTATCCAGTTTTAATATTATTTTTAATGTGATGACCAAAACCATGATTTGTTCATCCTTAAAAGATTGACCCCATTATAGTTGGCAAAACAAACATATTTATAAAAAATAAAATAATTAGCACTATGAACAGTAGATGGCGGCAGAGGACCGCTTATTGACTTATAAGCCATTTCCACTCCATAATAGTTTTTTCTAGGGCTGCCACTAACGACTATTTCTGCATTGATAAATCTATTGACTAATTTAGTAAAAATTTGTATACAAACATAAAATAAAAAATAAAATAACATAATATTGGTAAAAACAATAAGTCTGAGAAAGTCGTTATGTTCTGAATATCAATATGTCCACATGTTCTGGGCTTCTGTTCAGCACAGCTAGATGGAAAAAGGACTTCAGTAGTGAAACGCCAAATGAAATCAAATTTCTATGAAATCTTTTTTTTTTAAAGCAAAAGTAAAGTAGGGCTGCAGCTATCGATTACTTTAGTAATTGAGTATTTTACCAATTATTCCACCGATAAATCGAGTAATCGAACATAAATGTGGTAATAAATATAGATCCAAGTGAAACAACAGCCTTTAAATTACAAATAAATAACAAGCAATAATTGGTTCAAATAAAGTATCAAAGTAAGTTATCATTTGGGTTTTATTGAACAACACGGTTAGGTTACATGATCAAGGTCAATATTTTTTTAAACGTGATTAGCATTAGTACTTGAAATATTGATTATTCCTCTCTTATCATGTCTGTAAAAAATGAAACTTGTTTGTTATTAGCAGAACTGCCAGAAAGCATCTGGAAGGAGAGGACAGAGAGATCCAGTGATCCAGAACCTGCAGAATGAAACATCAAGATACTGAAGAACAAAGAGGTTGGTGTTTATTCTTGATTCCTCATTCATTCTTCATGATGAAGAACATGCTGATGCTCACCAGATTTACACTGTTTCATGACCAAACTAGTGATTTATAACACAAATCATCTTCATGACATTAAAATAGATCATAATCGTGCACAGCCGTTGTTGACCAGATTTGATGAGATTAAAATTACTATTGAACTCATCAGTGATCTTGACTTTGAGCTTCACTTTTCATTTCATGTTTGTCTCTCATTTGAAATCTCACTTAAATGAATGTTTCTTTTAGACCTGATGGCCGTGAACGAGAAAGGAAAAATACGTGTAAATGTAAATCAAGTCTGAAGAATCTCATGAGGATCCGCAGCGGAGAGAAACTTTTTGCGGGAAGAGTTTAACTCGGGTTTCACTTTCATGTTCAGGAGCTGAAGAAGAGGCCGTAACACTTTCAACAGAGACGTGAATGTGATATTAATTTGAACTCGTTGTTTTTCAGAGATCTGTCTTATTAGTTTTAATTTTTATACTTTTTTTGTACTTCAAGTTATGATTGATTAAACTCATTATAATTTTATCAACAGCTTGTTGTTATTGTCCAGTTTTATTGTCTGCTGATTCTTCTTGTTTCAGGAATAATTCCATAATTTTCAGTTCTGAAAGCAAGTATTACGTTTGCTTCAGGGGCTTCCCAGCAAACACAGAACGTTCCCCTAACATTAGTTATTGGTTCCTGTCTTTTTATTGTTTTGGGAACTAAATCATAATGTTCTAGGAATGCTCTTTTTATTTATTTTTTTTGCAACAATAATATAAAGTTCCCAGAAGGTTGCAGGATAGTTAGTTTTAACAACATTGACATTTTTAATATTAACATAGAAATAGTTACCAACTATAGAACGTTCCCCAATGGTTATTGTTTATATAAATATGTAAACTAACTTTCCAATTAAAACGCTGCAGATGTTTTTGTATAATGACCTGTACAGAGCTCTGAAACTAGTTTATGCAGCATTTAATAAAATGTAGCAATTAGTTTGATTTAATTAGACTGAATGTGAAAAGCACAGAAATCATAAATTCTTGGGTTTGTTTATATCTTCATTTACTGCTCCTCTGCTCTGCACACGCTTCTCCAACACGTGTTGTTGTACACAGTGCAGTGTTTCGGGGATCTACGTCAGAACGCTGCCTCGTTATTGGCCAGTTCTGCGTCAGGATCACACGCATTGGCCGACGCTGGTCATGTGAGCAGCACAACGAATTCTGAGTCTGCGTTCTGACGTAGAACAACTTAAACAGCGTTGGAGAATGACGGAAGAGAAGAAATTGATGAATAAAGTTATTTTGTTTTGTTTTTGCGCAAAAAATGTATTCCAGTCGCTTCATTAACCGCAGTCTGTGCCTCTTTGTCTCCGTCTCTGTTTGAAATCTGCAATTGCAGTTATTTGCGTAATTATCTTTACGAGTGTTGTGCATCAGCACGGATGAATAATGTCTGTGGATTGATGTGGATAGAGTGATGGTCATCCAGGAAAATAACCCACTGAGAATGGCATGTCAACTCTGTAGGAATTGTAATAATGGCGGTACAAAATGCCTCTCTTTCTCGTCATGATCCCAGTCCATATGTGTCTGCTTGATGTCCGGTGTTGGCACTCTGCCACTCACTTTATGCCAGTCGCTCGCTCCCAGACTCACAGATAACAGTCGCCTGAGCTCCTGTATGGTGGGACTAAATTCTTTACAGAAAGTAGTTAGCGCCTCAGCAAATTTCTCACTTGGTTTTCGGGCCATGGCTCGATTTATGTGTTTTTCAGCACACGGTCTGGTTCCGGTGACGAGGCTCTTATCTCATTGCTAAAAAATTGTTATCATCAGGCCCTACTGCCCTATACGCTAGTTCCCTTTGCATTCCTTTTCTCTCTCTCCGCTCTGCCTCCCCCAACCAGCAATCCTTTTTTTCTTACAATCCACACACACACACGTCTCACACAACACCCCTTTTGTTCACTCCCTTCTTCCACCGACTCTTGCACCGCTGTCAGCCTAGTGACACTTAAGGTTCCCTCCTCCTCTTCTGATTGGCTGAGAGAACATTAAGTCTAAACAATAATTCATTTTTGATAGATAAGTGGGTATATCGTCGTTAATCAGAATAGTTGTCGCCCAATTCCAAGATTTAAGTCCGTGGTGACCTTCCAGGGTCCGAGAAAGATGTCTTCAAGTCTAAATGTTGTATATCACAGAGTTCAAAACCTGCAACGAATATCAAACGCACACACACACAACACTGACGAACAACAGTTCTCTTCAAGGCTGAAGAAGGCCTGAGCCTTATTATCAGAAGAGCAGTCCACCAGAGCAGGCTGATAAGACATTTCACTCCTCAGAAAGCAGGAACGATAATATCCCCCTTTACTCCCTAGAGAAATACACATGAGGATGTTCACTTAATGAAAAGCAGATGAAAGGGTGTAGAAATCGACCCTCGAACTTATACAAGTCAACTCAGACAGATATATAGAGCAACACATGGGTACAGAGTCTCTCTCGGCGCTCTCTGAATCCCAAGAGAATCATCATCAAAAGGCCCCTTGCATGTGAACACAACCCACGGGCACACATTGATTCTCAGAATAGCAAGATATAAAGTCAGAATTGCGTAAAATAAAGTTGCAATTGCGTCTTATAAAGTCAGAATTCGGACATTATATCTCGCAATGAACTCGCAATTGTGAGATAAAAAGTAGCAATTATCTTTTAAAATGTTTTATTCTGTGGCGGAAACAAGCTTCCATATGACAACATTAAAACATGGATGTAAATTATTTCGTGCAAAATCTATAGCATTCTGACCACTGTAATATTACTTCAGAAAACTGTTCATTAACAATAACGGAAAACATACCCGTGATGTCCGTTAGCTAATAATGCAGTTATAATCCAAGTCTTAATATCCTGCATTTTATAGTAATATTGCCTGAAAACATCAATCCAGAGTGTCAGTCGTTTTTGGCGTGCTCCTGAAGAGCGCTGGGTTTCAAAATGCACATCAGGATTGGTTAGAAAAGAAAAGGCGGTGCTTAAAAGACAAGGGAACACATCGTAGGATCAGCAGGATGACAGACATAAAACAAAACCAAACCAGACAAACAACATCACAACACAGCTACGCAAACACTGTTCAGAAGTGTCAGTTTAGTTAAAGACCGTTGTTATTAACCCTTCTTTCTTTATCTTTTTTCAAACTCAATTAGATTCAGTATTTCAGAATAATAGGCCTAAGCATGGTGTGGTTGAGAGTAAGGCAGCCAATTGTAATTTCTCAAATGCATTTTGTCATTTGTTTGCTCTACTTTTTCATAATCTTTTTGTTTTGTGAGAGCTCTACCTAATCTTGGATCCATGGCCAATAACGTTTCCATCTCATTATCCCAGTTTTGACATCATTTCCTAATTTTGGACCATTTGGAGTTATTTTTCCTTCTCCAATCTATCTCTAGAAAATGATTAAAACAAGAGAATAATGGCAGAGAATAATTCTATCATGCTTTTAGCCCCATAGTTGTTGAAAATAATAGCCCTCACTATATCAAACCCAGCCTCAGTTTGAACTATTTGGTGAGTTGAGCTCCCACTATTTTCTTTTTCTTATAGGCCTGGACTTGTACCTAAAGCAGAGAGGGTTAGTTTAGCAGAGAATATAAGTAATTGCTATGAGTGAATAATCAAGAAGAATAAAGTTAATATAATAATTAACCAAATTTGAAGCAGTCTCTAGAGTGATGATTGAAGTAGCCACACCTGTTCTTCTGTTTTTAGATCAGTGTGTTCTGTCGCTCTGCATGTTTTGTCAGCCTTGTTGTCACTCAAAGGTCGTTGCAGAGTGGAGAACAGGCTCTGTTGTTTCTCTGCCTCGTCTTAGTTTGGGCTTTTGATCGATCCTGCCACAGTTTTGCATCTCAGAATTTCCTCTTTGTCCTCAGGAAAAGTCTCAAGTGAAAGGTAAGACCTTTTCCAGCATTAAATCAGAATTTCTGAGTCTTTTTGAACTTCAGGAGGGGAGCCGAGAACCCCTCACCCGCTTCTCTCTTCTTCTTTCTGCATTCGCCTCTTTGCCCTTTGCCCTCTTGTTGCTTCCATTCGTCAGGGTCACAGAAGCCATCTGAAATTTGAACACTCAGAGATCTGCATGAATCAAATTGAACCTTTACAATTAAGCTATTAGCTCTTTATCTACATTCCACTTTTTAACCATCGTTTTACTAGTTATTTTATATAAAAAATCTCACTGGTTGACCACAGAGGTTCCCTCATTCTATTTTAGTAAAGCAAGTTCTTCGTTGCAGGAAAAAGCAAACTAGTTCTGTTTTTCTATATCAGCAATAATATAACTCTGATGATCTGAGAATAATACAATTAAATAATTTTCCCTATCATAAAATCAGACTTCAATCTTATGGCGTTATTATCCAGTCAAATGTCGAGAGCGCATTATTGTAGGGCGAAAGTACATTAATATAATGCGCGAGCGCGAATCTCTTTGCTCGCGCGCGGAATATAATGCGTGGACGCGAATCTCTCTGCTCGCGCGCGGAATATAATGTGCCGAGTGCGAATCTCTCTTGCTCGCGCGCGGAAACTGAGCGCGCGCTCTCAGACAGGCTGCTCTTGTAAGAATTTTCTCTGGGCTCGCTCAGAGAATATGCCTGCACTTAAGACATGTTCAGTGCAATCGCGAATCTCTCCTCTTCACTTAAAGTAAGCGTGTATGTGCTTAGACATGCGTTCGCGCATGCTTAAGTATTTTTTTTTATTAATGCCAAGGTATTAAAAATAACTTGCACAGCAAAAATGTACAAAATACATACAACGGAATAAAGAAAGCAAAGCAGCATACATAAAGCCTGTACATATGCTCATAAAAAAAAAAAAAAAATAAACAGACCAGAAAACTGTAATGAAATAAATAAAAAAGTTGAAACAAGTATTGTCTTAAGAGTTTTAAGATTCTTAGATAACGAAATGCTTTGGATGTATTGTTGGACCTCTCTTCTAAAAACAATGAATAAGGGATTCTGCTGAGTGAATTTACTACGGTGAATGTGAAATTTTGCAAGGAACAATACTAGCTTAATAATAAAATACTCATTAAATTTTGCTTTTTGTATATTAAAGAAACCAAACAGCACATCCTTAAAAAGCAAAGAGAAATCCGGAAACATATTGCGCTTAATAAAATGATAAAATTCAACCCAAAATACCTGTGTGTGAGGACAATCCCAGAAGATATGATGAGCAGTTTCATCATCTGATTTAAACCTTTTCAAAAGCTAAATTTTATATTATCAATCTATTATTGTTCCTTGCAAAATTTCACATTCACTGTAGTAAATTCACACTCAGCAGAATCCCTTATTCATTGTTTTTAGAAGAGAGGTCCAACAATACATCCAAAGCATTTTGTTATCTAAAAATCTTAACGTTCTTAAGATAATAAACTTGTTTTAACTTTTTTATTTATTTCATTAAAGCTTTCTGTTTATTTTATTATGAGCATATGTACAGGCTGTATGTATGTATGTATGTATATATATATATACAGGCCCGGCCCTAACCAATTTGGTGCCCTAGGCAAGATTTTAAGTGGCGCCCCCTTGCATCGCAGTACAGTACTTGCACTGTTAGTGTACATATACTCACAAGAAACTTAATAGCTTTGTTTTAGACATTCTTTTATTTAAAGGTTGGGTAGGTCAGAATTGTCTAAAAAAAACTTTTATTCAAATTTGTTTAAACTGTCTTTATATACCAATACATAATTAAAATGCAAGTACTCTGAAATAGAGAGTATAAAAAATTGAGTGATTTTAATCTTCAATAAACACAGCTCATTAATTCCATTCACTCCCACCTAAAAACGGGTGCTCGACTGCGCGCACGTGGGCAGAGCCAGTAATAGCGGCGGTAGTCATGGCGACGGAGAGTGACAGTCGCGCAAGCCAATCACTTGTTTCGTCCCGGTAGGAATGAATGAGCTGTGTTTTTTGAAGATTAAATACACTATAGTCACTCAATTTTTATACTCTCTTTTTCAAAGTACTTACATTTTAATTATGTATTGGCAGGGACGGACTGGGGCTAAAAAACAGCCCTGGACTTTCTCCCAAATAGGCCCATCATCCGGCCATTCGCCCCTGTGCGACAGACACTAGCCAGGATGTCCTGATAATGCCACAATACTGTAGCCTATCAGACAAAGTATTCACAGCAAGTAACATATCAAACCAATGATGATAATTGGGGTTGTGTTTATTAATGAAGCCTCAGCCTTCAAAAAAAGACAAAAAAATTAATTCTAAAAAATGTACAATGCCATAAAATGCAAATAATGAAATGTCACTGCATGCAACAGAAACCCCAAATTACACAAACTTGTAATTAGAAAACATATAGTTATATATACCAGGGGTCTCCAACCTTTTTGTGTGCAAGGGCTACCTCAAGGGATAAAATAATAGAAGGGATTTTTGTTTGTTATACTCAAATATTTATTATACATATAACATGGTGGTGCTTTTTTACTTTACACCATCATATGCAAAATAATAAAATATCTTGATATTCTAGTTCAGACTTACAAGCATTTTAAAAAAAAAATCAACAATTCCTGAAAAATTATGAAAATATTTATTGATTTTTTTTGTTGATTTTCTATAAACCTATTGTATGTGTTATCAAAAACAGTAGCCCAAACATTTAGTATAAATATAAATGCAAAAATAAATAAATAAACTGCCATAACTTCTTAACAAAAACATTAGCCTACTGCATTACATTTAATACATATATAGGCCTACATGACTATATTAATATAACAGCATTTTTAATATGAATATATACAGGCACATTTCTGCCCCAAAAAAATTTGTTTTACTACAGTTAATTAATAAGTTGTGGAGTGAATGTCTTCTAACTGGTTTGTTCTTGGAACAATGTTTCGCCTGTTTTTTGCATCAATATGTTGAGAATATCAGCGCTGTTTCATCTGGCTTTTAACAAGCTTAAATCACAATGTCATCTGTGGGTTTATAATGGAGATAGAGAATTCTGCGCTGAATTTAAATGCTTCTCAGTGGATCACGCAGCTCTGTGTAATAATCGATAATAATCCATGATCGAGATCAGCTGCTTTGGCCGCGATTGCTGTTTTTGGGCCGAGCTGATAATGCTCTGCGCTGCTCAGATCAAACAGGTTTTGTTCCTCTTTTTGAGCGTTTGCCATTTGATGTTTATCATACGCAACGCAAATGACAGCGTATAATCAAAGAGAGTTGGGTAATTTTGTAGAGGCAAAAGTGCAAATTGAAACGTTTAGTTGAAAAGGTCGCAAAATTATACCATTTAGTCGAAGTCTGGAGCCCCGATTTACAGTGGATCGCTATTGGCAAGTTGGGGCTATTTATAGAATGTGTTTAGCGGGCAACTCATAGGCATCACATTGGAGACCACTGCTATACTATAACTTACCTATTCAAATATAATGTAAGCAAATTTAAAAGTGCAGTATAGATAAGCCTTATAAAACTAACTTTCTGTCAGTGGCTAGTAGGCCGACTCTTCTTCCTCAGTTGTTGTTTTTTTTACACGTATCATATAAGTGATCGTAGTGCCCCTGCTGTTGGCTGTTCATGTTGCTTTATTAGACTTATTTCTTGTGCCGACGGCCCTCGGTTGGACGGCCGTTCTGGACTTTTCCAGAACGCACAGATTGTCAGTCCGTCCCTGTGTATTGGTATATAAAGACAGTTTAAGCCAATTTGAAAAAAAGTTCTTTAGACAATTCTTACCTACCCAACCTTTAACTAAAACAATTGCACATTCAAAATACTAATTATAATAATAATAATTAAAGAAACAAATAAAAAAATGAACTCAATATATGAAATACAATATAGATAGCTTACTTATTATTTTAATACTCCCGAAATGAAAAGTGTAAACAAGTGACATTAACTTATATACAATGGAAATACGGCACTGTGCAAAATAAGACATTAGTATATTATCTTATCTATCTTATATATCTTATCTATTTGTATCTTTAAGTAGACACAGAAAATACTACAAGGATTTGAATTAAAAAAATGAAAAGATGATCTTAAAAAAGAGCTCTATTGGTGTTTTTGGTCCTGCCTTAAATTACTAATATTTACACATTTGTCCGAGGAAGGTACTCATATAGGGTACTATTTTCCATAATAATAGCGCTAGGCTTATCTGTTAGAACCATTGACTGTTAATATTTTGGTTAGAACTAGCAGATAGCAGATAGCGCTGGTTATTTATAGATTAACGTTAGCTAACCACCATGTATGCTAATGACTAATGGCATTATTGATCATCTTTCTGTAACATCAAAATAATATCATTAACATCATCTTTACTGTAACATTACCTTTGTCTTTGTCGCGTTTTTCCTCCTCTTCTTTACTTTTTTTCCTCCCCTGGGCACCAGATAATTTGGGACGCTTTGACATATTAACTTTTTTTGACGCAATAAAAACGAAAACCGAATGGTGGCCGCGGGTAAAAGAAGTCTGATTGGTGGAAGTGTATGATCCCTTCAACTCCCCCCTGGTCACGTTAAAGTAAGAATTTATAAGAGAAAGTCAATGCCATTAGAAAAATTTGATCACAAAAAAAAAAGAAAGAAAGAAAGTCAATGCCATGTACATCCCATTATTGCTCCACTCGTTGCAGTGTTAATGAAGTACAATAAAAGTGGAAAGTTCCTTACGCGGCTCTGGCGCCCCCCTTAGGGTATACGGCGCCGGCGCCCTTAGCATTTGCCTATACTGCCTATGCCACGGGCCGGCCCTGTATATATATATATATATATATATATATATATATATATATATATATATATATATATATATATGCTGCTTTGCTTTCTTTATTCCGTTGTATGTAATTTGTAGCCTACATTTTTGCTATGTAAGTTATATTTTTGATACCTTGGCATTAATAAAAAAAAAATAATAATAAAAAGAAATTGAAGAGAAGAGTAGCCTACTTAGGCATGCGCGAATGCACGGGACACAGTCTAAGCACATACACGCTTACTTTAAGTGAAGAGGAGAGATTCGCGATTGCACTGAACACGTTTTAAGAGCAGGCATATTCTCTGAGCGAGCCCAGAGAAAATTCTTACAAGAGCAGCCTGTCTGAGAGCGCGCGCTCAGTTTCCGCGCGCGAGCAAGAGAGATTCGCACTCGGCACATTATATTCCGCGCGCGAGCAGAGAGATTCGCGCTCACGCATTATATTCCGCGCGCGAGCAAAGAGATTCGCGCTCGCGCATTATATTAATGTACTTTCGCCCTACAATAATGCGCTCTCGACATTTGACTGGATAATAACGCCATACAATCTTTCTTCTATATTTGCATGCTGTTCAAAATAATCTAGAATGGTGAATAAAATGTGCCTCAACAAACATCAAGGAATTACTCTTATTATTTATTCTCAATCAACCAGGGCTTGAATTTCAGTGCGGGATTGCGGGTATATTGCGCATATTTTTTATCATTCCCGCAGGTCTCCCATTTATAATGCGGGAAATTCCCGCAAACATTGATTCACTTTAGCATACGTAGGTTGTATTAATAAATGAATCCACACAGATTATAAAATCAAATCAGTCATTTTAAAACTGTCTGCGAGACAGTTGTGTTGCACAAGGGAATCGTTAGTGCGCTGCATACGGCGATACACTCTCGCGTTTCGGGATAGACGGAATTGTCACTTGCATAATCGGGCCAGCATTGCATCATGAGTAACGTACTTGGTTACTTACGTAACCTCGGTTCCCTTAGAGATAAGGGAACGAGTACTGAAGCCTAAATTTCATTTTAAAACGCATTGTCATAGCACAGACGAGAGCATCATGCTCGTGCGCGAGTGCTGATAGGCTGTGCTGAGGCTAGTGCACGAACCAATGGCGAGCGGGCTGAGGTGATTAAACCAATGGGAGACATTGGCGCCCTGCAGCACGTGACCGAAGTGAATAAATACGGAGGCAGATCGCCATATGACAGGTATAATCGACTGAAGCGAAAATACCTGATGTTAGGAAAATAGCACGGCAAGGCAACGCAGTACTCGTTCCCTTATCTCTAAGGGAACCGAGGATACGTAGGTAACCAAGTACGTTCCCTTACGAGAACGTTCTCTCGTACTGCGTTGCAAACGCTGTGGGAATGCTTTTTTAAAACGCTGTGCTATTAATCCTGTGGTTAATCTGAAAATCCGGGAAATTCCGGGATTATAACAGAATAACCAGAATAACATAGACCAGAACATCGGGCCAAAAACTATTATAAATTTATATGGAGCTGGGCCAAAAAAAGGGCCAGACATCTAAGTATAACCCACATGACTTAATCAACATAAGTTTCCAAGTCAAAACTAGTCTGGGTCCACAGAGCCAGGATCTAGATAGAGAGAACTCGTGCTTGCAAAGCAGGGACTTCCAAGTTATAGAATCTAACAAATGTGGACGGAGCGGACCAGCCGGCCGCCGCACAGATGTCTTCTATTGGAATGCCACTAGACCAGGCCCACGAAGAGGCCATGCCTCTTGTGGAATGAGCCCTAACACCTATGGGGCAAGGAAGGCCCAGTGAGGTGTAAGACAGAGCAATAGCATCAACTATCCATCTGGATAATGTGATTTTCGTGACTGGAAGACCCTTGGTCCGGCCTCCGAAACAAATGAAGAGCTGTTCAGACTGTCTGAAAGAGGCAGAACACTCTAGATACACTCTCAGGGCTCTGACGGGGCAGAGCGTGTGAGCATCATCGTCCTCCCCAGAGACTGGGAGAGCAGACAGAGAAATAACCTGGGCTCTGAACGGCCTTGAGAGCACCTTAGGAATATAGCCATGTCTTGGCCTCAGGAAGACTTTAGAGTCGTTGGGACCGAATTCGAGACAGGACGCGCTCGTGGAGAGCGCCTGTAAATCTCCCACTCTTTTAACTGACGCCAATGCTAATAGCAGAGCGGTTTTCAGAGAGAGGGGTTTCAGATCCGCCGACTGAAGTGGTTCAAAAGGGGGTCCCTTAAGAGCCCTTAGAACCAGGGAAAGATCCCAGGGTGGCACCGAAGGTGGCCGGGGCGGGTTAAGCCTTCTAGCTCCTTTAAGGAAGCGGACTATAAGGTCGCTTTTACCTAAAGAAGATCCGGCTACCATGTCGTGAAACGCTGCAATGGCTGCCACGTAAACCTTGAGCGTGGAGGGGGAAAGTCCCGCGTCCAGCATCTCTTGGAGAAACGAAAGTACCATAGGTACTTCACACGTGTATGGGTCGAGGTTCCGAGCTAAACACCAGCTGGAGAACACTGACCATTTGAGGTTGTAGAGACGTCTAGTAGACGGAGCTCTGGCCTCGTGTATAGTATTCAGGACACCCTCTGGGAGGTCCTGGGGTACCCGTTGAGTGGCCATGCATGCAGGGCCCACAAGTCGGGACGGGGGTGCCATATCGTCCTGTTCGCCTGGGCCAAGAGGTCGCGCCTCATTGGAATAGGCCAAGGGTCTGTCACAGACAGCTGTATCAGCTCTGGGAACCAAGTTCGAGTTTGCCAGAGAGGAGCTATCAGGAGGACTGCACAATTCGTTTTCCTGATCCGTTCGATGACCTGAGGGAGCATCGATACAGGAGGAAACGCATATAGTGGGAGGTTGGGCCATTCGTGGGCCAACGCATCCTTGCTCTTCGAAAAGAAGATTGGGCAGTGACAGTTGTCTTCTGAGGCAAAAAGGTCCACTTCTGCCTTTCCGAAGACCTCCCATAATAGGAGAACCGTCTGAGGGTGGAGTGACCATTCTTCTGGGGAAACGTTGTCCCGAGAAAGCATGTCTGCTCCTGTATTCATTGTGCCCGGCACATGAGCTGCCCTGGGTGAGCGCAGGTACGTTTGAGCCCAAATCAGAAGCTGTGTGGCTATGGTCAGCAGGTTGCGGGATCTGAGACCGCCCTGGCGATTTATGTAAGAGACCACTGACATGTTGTCCGTTCGGACTAAGACGTGGTGTCCTGCCAGGTATGGAAGGAAGGTTCTTAGGGCTAGAAAACTGCTCTCATTTCGAGGCAGTTGATGTGTAGGCGTTTCTCCGAGCTCGACCAGAGGCCGGAGGCAGGCCTGCCCTCGTACAGGGCTCCCCAACCGGAGTTGGAGGCGTCTGTAGAAATGACCCTCCTCTCTGATATCACACCCATGTTTACGCCCTGCTGGTACCAGCTGGGGTTCTTCCAGGGAGCCAGGGCCTGAATACAGCGCTGGTCTACCCTGATATTCAAAAGGCCTGAGTGCCAGGCGTGGGGTGGTACCTGAGGTGCTAACCACAGCTGAAGAGGACGCATACGCAGTAGGCCTAATTGGAGTACTGATGATGCCGAGGCCATTAGGCCCAGAATCCTCTGAAACGTTCGGAGGGGTACGTGAGAGCCCTCTGTGAACGAAGCGGCGAGCCGCTGAATCGATGTGCTCTCATAAGAACGGAGTCTAGAACTGTGCCCAGGAACGTAATACGCCGGCTGGGTAACAGAATACTCTTTGAGAAGTTCACTCTGAGCCCCAGACATTCCAGATGGCTGAGGAGCCAGGCTTTGTGAGTATGTGACTCCGCCTCTGACTGAGTTAGTATGAGCCAGTCGTCGAGGTAATTCAGAATGCGCATTCCCCGCTGTCTCAGGGGGGAGAGAGCTGCATCCATGCATTTCGTAAATGTACGAGGCGCCAGGGCCAGTCCGAAAGGAAGGACTGTGTACTGGTATGCCTGCCCCTCGAAGGCGAATCTCAAGAATGGCCTGTGGTGGGGGTTCACTTGAATGTGAAAATACGCATCCTTTAGATCTACTGAGAAAAACCAGTCCCCGGGGCGAATCTGCGCCAGGATGTGTTTGGTTGTAAGCATCCTGAACGGCCGAGACATGAGGGCTTTGTTCAGGTGTCTGAGATCTAGGATGGGTCTCAGACCGCCATCCTTCTTTGGAACAAGGAAGTAGCGGCTGTAAAACCCTGACTCGCTTTGTGATGCGGGGACTGTCTCGACAGCCCCTTTCGTGAGCAGAGACAGTACCTCGGTGCGGAGGACGTGAGATATCGTGCTCTTTACTGAGGTTTGAATAATCACGCGAAATATTATGATATTCATCACCCAATCTGAAACTCCAGGGATGGCCTGCCAAGCCAGAGCCCGATGAGCCAGAGGTATAATCATGTCTGAGGACTGAACGCCCAGGGATGGGGGTTCGCCCTGATAAGGATTTGGGTGAGAATTTTTGCTCGATTTGTGATTTCTGTGGGTCGCTGTTAAAACAGCGTTTGGTTGCAGGGGTGCGTGACAAGAGACGGGCCCATGTTCTGCATTTTGAACTGCTCCAGCCACCTGAACTGAAGAGGGGGCTGTGAGGAGTGTACGAGCGATCTTCGGGGCTGGTCCGGCCGCGGCGGGACCTAAACCCCTCTTTCTCCTGGCTAGGACGGCTTCTTAGGCTCGTGGTCGAGCGTAAGCTTGGGCCGGGGTCCCTGGCGCTTGGGGAACGGGTACTTCTTAGCGGGCTTCGGCTGTAGGCTGGTCTCAGCCGCTGGGCGGGGCTGGTGGACCTGAGGCACTGGTCTGTCTGGCCGCGGCGTGCTCTTGGGGCGCCGTGAGGCCAAACTGGAGCGTTTGGGCAGAAAGTGCTTCATAGCGCTGGATGCTTTCTGGGCTTCAGTGAAGCGTTCCGCGAAGCCGCTGACCGAAGGTCCGAAGAGACCCGTTGTTGAGACCGGAGAATCCAGGAAGGCGGTTTTATCAGCGTCCCTGATATCTGTCAAGTTAAGCCATAAGTGGCGTTCCAGCACCACTAGGTTGGCCATGTTGCGACCCAGGGCTTGGGCGGTAGACTTAATGGCCCGTAAAGCCAGGTCTGTCGCACTTCGGAGGTCCCTGAATGAGCTTGGGTCAGGTCCTGACTCATCCATAGCGCGGAGGAGCTTAGCCTGGAAAACTTGAAGGGTTGCCATGGCGTGAAGTGCAGAGGCGGCTTGGCCAGCGGCAGCATAAGCGCGGCCGGCCAAAGCTGAAGTGGTCCTTCACGGTTTAGAAGCGTGCACCGTTTTAGACCTCCAACTGCCTGCGGTGGGAGGGCATAAATGGGCGGCAACCGCTTCTTCCAATGGCGGAAGAGACACGTAGCCCTTTTCTTCAGCGCCGTCCACCGTGGAGAGCGTGAGAGAAGAAGAAGAGCGCGTTCGCGCTGAAAAGGGCGCGCGCCAGCTTTTAGTGAAAGCTTAGAAAGCTTAGAAAGCTTTAGTGCGCCCCGGCAGGTACCACTCGTCGAGGTGGCTTCTAGTAGGCTCTGCTGGAGAAAGCCAGTCGAGTCCTAGCTCGTCGACAGCGCGAGACATGACACGGAGAAGCTCGGCGTCAATGCTCGCTCTAGTGTCAGGACGATCACATTGAGAGGAGGGGGCGGGGTCCGCGGAGCCCGACCAATCCTCACTCCCAGATGCCGCCACGGAAACAACATCATCCTCCTCGGCCGATCCGCCGAACGAGACGAGTCCCGCCGCTTCAATAGAGGGGCGTTGATCGCTCTGGGCGAACAGCACTGGAGATGGAGGCGCGGGCGAAGCACGCGGGGACTGACCCGGCGTGAAATCTTCCACCTCGCGACGTTCAGGAATCCTCTGATCACGCCGTTTCTTCCTACGGGGCTCGGAAGGCGCCGAAGACGGAAGATGGGCGGGTTCGCGCTCAGATGAAGCGAGGGCGAGTCTGGATCTGAGGACGGTGACAGGCATAACGTCACACAGCTGGCAGCCGCCATTAGTGAGTGCTGCCTCGGCGTGCTCAGGACCGAGGCAGACAGCACACTGTTTGTGTCCGTCAGACACGTGCAGGGGAATCCCGCATGAGTCACAGATGAGCGGCATGATGTAAGCGCTGTTAAAACAGCGATTTGCTCTTTTAGATAGCGTTAGTAGAAATGAAAAGGATACTCGCCGGATGCCACAGGGAAACGCTCGCTGGCGAAGCCGAGATGCGAAGCTGTTCCGCTGGAAGGCTGATCGACGGCGAGGCGGCTTCTTCACCGGAGAAATCAGCGACGAGGTGAGTCGAGCGCTGAAGGAGATTAAATCTGTCATATGGCGATCTGCCGCCGTATTTATTCACTTCGGTCACGTGCTGTTTGGCGCGCTCGACACTGGCAGGGCGCCAATGTCTCCCATTGGTTTAATCACCTCAGCCCGCTCGCCATTGGTTCGTGCACTTGCCTCAGCACAGCCTATCAGCACTCGCGCGCGAGCATGATGCTCTCGTCTGTGCTATGACAATGCGTTTTAAAATGAATTTTAAGCTTCAATATTCTCGAGAAAAGGAGTTTTCCACAGCGTTTGCAACGCAGTACGAGAGAACGTTCTCGTAAGGGAACTAAAGTTTACCATTTGCACGTTTTTTTTAAAGTTTTACCAGTTTAAACATTCACACGATTTTAAACTATTCGGGACTTGCGCGCTGTTTGAGAGAGGTTTTTTTCTCTGCACACATACATAGAGTAAAGCCACCTCAGAAACAGCTCGCGGGTAACAAAAGTTATTTTTCTTGCATTATATCGCTTTAACAGTCAAAAACATAAGAAAATTATGCCAATTTCGGTCTTGGTGAGTATCCTCTAAACACAGTCGGTTATGTCTTAAAGCTACACTGTGTGATTTTTACCCCCATCTAGCGGTGAAATTGTATATGACTACCCAGTGAAAATTATTTTCTGTTCCTCTCAATTCCGAGGGCGTTTAAACTCCTACGGTGGCCGTATTATTCCAATATTAACATGGCTTCCAGTTATCACTTCGTCCATGACAATAATAAACAATACGTCTAAAATGAATAAAACTACAGGACAGATGTCAGGAGGTAAACGTCACCCTTGGAATCGGCTATCCCAGCATAATCAGGCAACGTTACAATGTGTACAAAGTAAAAGCAATTAAAAATAACTAAAATTTACAGTGTCCTTTTTTTATATATAGCTTAAAAAATTGCGCCTTTAAAACTATTCATCACCTGTGATCCGTCGCAGCACAGATTTATGTTACAAGGTAAACAATACTTTTTCACCATTGACGCGAGGATGAAGTTATACTAGAGGTCGTTCTGACGTTATGCACAACCATACTATGGTTAGACAAGCAACTATAAAACTTCGAATTTACACAAATGAATTACAACAGGCTGAATTACCAGTCGAGAAGAAAGCAGGCAACCTCGGCGTCCGTTTTAAAATCTTTTCTCCTCATGAGCTCTTTCCATCTGGGAAAAGTTACTCCAATATTGACTATGGTCTTGCTGATTTGTCTGTCGCGTTGACGTTTTAATTCTCTCTTTCAAATGTGAGTACGCACGCACACACACACACACACACACACACACCACACTATCTTTCAAATCTGCCGGCACTCGCGAGCTCGCGAGTAATCTCCCGCTCGCATTCGTCACGGTGTCACTGAGTGAAAAACGCAAAAGGCGAAGCTTGAATTTACAGGCATGTCCCTCTTTGGCTAATGTAGTTTCAAGATGGAGGGGCAACATGGCGACCGGCATTCGAACCCCTCACCCGTATGTACTTTCAATGGCAGATTATAAACTTAATATAATACTTTATTACTTGAAAGAAGTAAATATATATTAATGAGCACATATATTTTTGAAAGAACTAAGTGTTTTTTGCTAAGAATCAACTAAAAAAGTTACACAGTGTAGCTTTAAGCATAAATCGCACGTGACCGTATAATGAAAACAGGATCCGTGCACTAGCTCTTAAAGGGACAGCAGCCATATGTCTGTCATTAATATGTTTGTCAAAACAACAAAACATAGCTTTCATTTTAAGGAATCAGGATTAATAGCCTATGTATTTAATTTAGTCAGGACTAAAATACTACCCCATGTTATTTTACATTTGATTACTTTATTCAGTCTCTGTAGTATTTCTGAATACTAGTTTTAGACTTAAGCAAAAACCTTTCTCTTTATTTCTCTTTATTGGTATCTTTATTCTATTGTATTTATTTGTGCTACTTTTTTTTTCAATTTAATTCAAAGATTGAAATCAAGCTTCCTTGAGTTGTGTAAATTCTTAAGACCAAATTTACCCCATTGTAAAATGCAATGAGTAAGCATACATTTAGGCGAGATAAATGTAATTAAAAAAAAGTCTAAACTCCCCCCTCAAATAAAAAATTCCCCCCCATAAGAATTTCCTCCCATCTTATTTGTATTCATCTATTAATATATATTATTACATTTATTGATTAAATATGTCGCATTATTTTAACTTTTACTACAGTATTCTATATGGTTAATATCTTGAAACGATTGTTTTCCCTTAGTTAATTTTTTAATACACACCATTTCATATCCCTTCATTCACAGGTCATTCACACATTATCGGTCCCTTCAAGCAACCAGGGTCAGAGGTCACTTATTTTCAACCACAGGCACAGTCACAGGATCACACACACACACACACACACACACACACACACACACACACACACACACACACACACACACATATACACACACACACACACACTATGTACTCCCTGTCAGATCTGAACAATACATTAAAATCTTCACTCCTCAACACAGTGACACTTTTAACTATCCTATTCCATAGACCTCTGCGATTCACTTCCTCAACACAACAGAGTGAAATAAGACCTAGCTTCTTCTGTATATATGCTATTCTTGTATCCTTCCAGGCCCACTTACAAGAAAACACAGATCAATAATTGATATCTTTATCAATACGCTTGTCATCCTTCCAGGCCCTCTTGACAAGTAAACACAACTTAACTTGTATCCTTATAAATCCTCTGTGTGCATGCTTTGCTCATCATCCTCAAGGCCCTCTTGATAAGCAAACACAGATTCTTACGTACGTACGTCAAAACTCTTAGCGCTTAATCAGCGGTACCAGTATCTCAAATAAGCCACATACATAGAATTATTTAAGCATTGGTAAACACTATCGGGAGCTCTCCACACTATTACAAACTACTTGACCTCTACAAAGACAATGCATGCAATTATTTATGAAATCAAAGATCTGCACTTTTTAAGTTCTTTGAATTTGGAGAAGCTTTTCTTACCACATCCGGGATCGCTGGTGACTAACACACACCTTATTCAAAAGCAAAAACTGCTCAAAAAAGTAATCATCGTGTCACTGCAGCTGCCGTTAGAGAAAATGACGTTTGACAATTTCATCTGTCACACTTTATTAGTGTCTGTGTTATGTTGATAACTTGCAGATTTTAAATATTTTAATCAACATGTTTATAATTACATACCAAAATGTCCCCTGATCCTGAAATCATCATGATGGCAGCCTCCATTTTTAGAAAAGTCTGGATTTAGGCTCATTTGTCTGCGGTGTTACTGTCTTTCCTAGTAACACCTCAGACTCTATAGTAACTCCACTGACAATATACAACCAGAAATGTTGTATTTTTAATAAAACACATAGGACATCCATAGTCATCTCTCTTGTCAGGTATGGCAAGATTAACTGCTGCTGAAATGCAGTGTTTCAGTGTCTGCTCATTTTAGAACGAACCAAAATTTGACTTCAAATATTGTTAACACCATAGATATTGTAAAAAAGGACTTGCTATTTATGTTCGGGGATCAGCCAATCAGCGCTTTCGTTTTGGGGTCACCGAGAGGACATCTGTTTGCGCTGACTGATAGGTTTCGTTTTGAGTTAGTAGTAGTGAGAGTGAGTGACCACGGGCAGCACATCGTAGATATTTCTGAAGTGCATAGTTGTCGTCTGTGTCGTTATCTGTGCATGTGTGCGTTCAGAGACATGTGAGTACCCTGGTCTTAATGTTTACACATGTGTATTTTGGTGCCTTAGGTTTTTTATGAGTATTGTCTATTCTGGGATACTCAGTTGAAATGCAGTATGTTAGCATAAAGTTCGCTAGTTACACTACTAGTGTGTTTATGTGTGTACTCACCTGACATTGTAGTTATTAGCTAATGTGTGCTATCTGGTATATTATTTGGTTATTTGATATAAGCAGCTAAAGTTACTTGAAGGGAAAGTTGTACTAATTAGCATTTATTAGCTTTACTTATTGCATCATATCAGCTGCAGCATACTGTACACTCACGAAGACAGATAATCATCTGCTGCTGTCAATAAATCCATTGAAGAGCATTAGAGCATTCGATTGCATTCTTACCGTGGTCACAGACATACTCATACTACTGTTACAGTCCTAGCTATCAATTCACCATTACATACATATTTGGTTGTTTCACCAGTGTTTGATTAAAATGATTTAAAAATCTAAATGTTATTAAGCTGCAATTTTAATAGATATATAATATTAAACTAATTTTAAATGCATAGAAATGCTTTATTAGAGGAAAAGATACTGCTAAATGTTTTACATTGAGCCTATGATGAGCCACGTGAGACATTAAATCAATACTAATAAATATGAATAGTGTTTTACTCTTGGAACTATAGTGCTTTGTGGTGATCTTTATCTGATCATTTTCAGTTTCTGCATATAAAATGTTATTGTAATTGAGAAAACCACTTTTATGATCCCAGAATAAGGTTAGCCTACAATTTAAATTTCTGGATTGTTTTGAAATAAAGTTTTTAAAGAGTAATATAAAGTGATGTGTTTATTTCAAAGTGAATTTTTTTTTTTTTTTTCAGATTACATGATTTGTCAGTGTATTTTACAGTTCTTTAAAGTAGATAATGCAGAATAGGTGTTCATATTTCACTCTCTTAGTGTTCATGTTGTAACTCTGTGTTGGTGTTGCGAGAGGCAACACCCTTGAAAGTGTCGAACTAACACTTTGAGGGTTGTTCCCATATTTACACATTTGAAGTGTTGAAATTACTGTAAAACTTCAAATAATAGCCGAGTCCCAAATAGACGCCTGTCTCTTTTACACGCCTGGTGTGGCTACAGGTTTGGATAAATAAAGGCCGGTCTCAAATAGAGGCCTGGTCTGTTTTTTTAGTTTCGGGTTGTATTTAATCTTCTAAAACCCGTCAGATCATCTGTTTAAGCCGGTTCTATGGAGCAGATTGCGCACGCAAGAGAGCCCTGCGCATTTGGACGGAGCTGTTTGCGCAAGCAAGGCAGGCAGAGAGAGTTAGCATCGCGCCTATGACAACTCGAGGTATTGCACACTGGACGCGCATTTTGTCAGTTTATGGCCAGCAATATTGTTATGTTTAAGGATATTATCGAATTAAGATCATGTCTGTACTATGTTATGATTGTACTGTACAATTAAATACAATCATTTCTTAGTCTGCAGTCTGAACGCTTTACCTCAGAGCGTCCGTTAAAGGAGAACTCCGGTCAATTTTAACATTGAGCTAATTTTTTTTGTCAATTTGGAGTGCTGTTAATACAGAGAACAACGACAAAAATCGGTGTGCCTACACCGTGTTATCCTCTTTTTAAAATTTGCACCCTGTTGATTTCAATGGGGCAATATTTAAACTAGCTTTTAGCCTCTTAACATCCTTGATGTGTCATTACAAGTGCACAGGTCATGTGAGTGATTCCTTCAGAGTGAACACGAGTGAATCTGACTGCAGTAGATGTGAAAGAAATGGATAAAAATGATGTTATTTAAGCCAGCGCAAATACCTGTATTTACATCCTGTTTTCGGTTGAAGTCCAAAGTAGTCGATTGTCGAGTTCACGCGCATAGTTTTAGTTACCTATGATCACGCGCGTGAACTCGGCAATCGACTACTTTGGACTTCAACCGAAAACAGGAAGTAAATACAGGTATGTGCGCTGGCTGAATTAACATCACTTTTATTCATATCTTTCACATCTACTGCAGTCAGAGTCATTCGTGATCACTCTGAAGGAATCACTCACATGACCTGTGCACTTGTAATGACACATCAAGGATGTTAAGAGGCTAAAAGCTGGTTTAAATATTGCCCCATTGAAGTCAACAGGGTGCAAATTTTAAAAAGAGGATAACACGGTGAAGGCAACACCGATTTTTGTCGTTGTTCTCTGTATTGACAGCACTCCAAATTGACAAAAAAATGGAGTTCTCCTTTAAGTGAATGAATTGAGAATATCAACTGAAAATCGATTTCTGTAAATGAATGTAAAACTAAATGTATATTGCAGCACAGGGGAAAGTCTCAACACTACATTAAAGGCCTGTCTCATATAGACGCCTGTCTCAAATACAAGCCGGTGCAGTTCGGCGATTTGGGAAAATAAAAGCCCGGGCTATTATTTGAAGTTTTACGGTAAGTACATTGGTGTTGATTTCAAATTTACTGTGTAGTGATTAATATAATTATTATAAGATCAAACTATATATTTAGATTAATTTGGACATTATGCTGCTGTAATCTGTAGTGGTTGAGGAAGATGAGTGTCATTGTTTTGTGTTATTGATGTTTTATCCATGTCATAGTTTGAGAAATTACAGTATTGTCTTTCAATAGAGCAGTTTCACAGGCTTTTATCATGTATCCTGACTCAAATAATGTGTTTCTAACAGCAAACACTCAGAATAAAGTGAGATGATCTGCTGATGATCCTGAATGGCTTGTTGAGTGAGTGTTGATAGTCTGAGGCTCATCAATATTAACAGATCTGCTGAAAACACTCTTTATTTCATGACAATAGTTCCTGTTCTCTTTCATAGGTTCACTCAACGCTGCAGATAGCGCAGTGGGATATTCTCTGAATGTGCCGATTGTCTGAAGCCCTATAGAATCACGCCAATTCATTGGCTGATGGCGTCCGCGCAATCTGGCTCCGCCCCGACGCTCTTACGTCGCATCATTACATATTCGCGCGCGCCATCTGCTCCTCAGATTTCTCTGCCTTCAGAACGAAGCGGTCACGTTTGCCCTTCGCTCGTGATTTTTCTGAGCTCGAAATAGGCCTACTTCTGGATTATTCTCGGCGCTTCTGCGACTGTTCAAGCGGAACTCTGTTTCTCCTTACGGTGAACTTGCCATGGAATACCGATGCTGTACTCCGCCATGTGCTCGTTACATCGCTAACGACGACCCTCACAGTAAGTGTGTTAAATGTTTGGGTTTTCCACATGCGCGCGAGGCAGTCATAGGATCGTCTAAATGCAAATTCTGCGAAAATTTTTTTGCTCAAAACCCTCAAATCGCGGCTCGCGGTTTTTGAGAGGGAATCATTCGTCTCCCCCTGTCGCGCTCCCGAGGCCTCTCGAGGATCCGCGACTTGGGGTTCGGATGTAGAGCTTGAGGATGTGGAGTTCGAGCAGACGAGCCCCGCTCTTTTTCTCCCTCCCTCCCCTCGGCACGCGTGAGGCATGCCAGTCGAATTTTCGCACGATTATTTGCGCCCCAGCCCGGGAGCACGCGACGCGGTTTCTTTCGGGTTGGAGGATGTACTTTTTACCGAGGCTTCCGACTCCGAGGATTTCGGGCCTACTCTCGCCGACGAGGTTATCCCGCCGAGCGGCCAGGAAGCGCGGCCTACTGCGGCCTACGCAGAGCTCGTTGACGTACTTTCGCGCGCTACGGAGAAGCTCGCTATTGATTGGCCCGACGAGCCCCGCGAATCTCAGTCGTCAAAACTCGACGAGAGGCTTCTCAGTGGCCCTAGTTCTAGGCCTCAACGGAGAAAGCTGCCATTTTTCAGTGATCTGCATCACGAGATTTCCAGATCCTGGAAGCAGCCTTTCTCTGCGCGCCTCACTAATGCGGCAGCTGCTGATTTCACCAACCTAGTAGGTTCTGTGGAACAGGGCTATTCCACCATTCCGGCGATTGAGGAGACTTTAGCCGACCATCTTGCTCCGTCGTCTGCGCCGTCTTGGAAGTCACGCCCCCTCCTCCCCTCTAAAGCATGTAGGACTACTTCCTCTCTCATTGGAAAATCCTACATGGCGGCTGGGCAGGCAGGCATGACCCTGCAGACTATGGCCATTCTTCAGGCCTACCAAGCGGACGTCCTGAAGGAAATGGACGAGGGCGAAGGCGTGACCCCTGAAGCGGTCAAGGAGCTTCGTAAGGCTACGGATTTAGCCTTAAGAGCCACCAAACATACCGCACGCGCTATAGGTCGCTCTATGGCTGGTTCCGTTGCGGTGGAGCGCCACTTGTGGCTTAATCTCACGGAGATCCGTGACAAGGAGAAGGTTTTCCTCTTGGACGCCCCCATTTCTCAAACAGGGTTGTTTGGTGAGGCGGTCAACACGGTGATTGAGAAATTCCGCTCCTCCAAATCCCAATCGGCCGCGTTCAGACAGTTCATGCCCAGGAGGGCTAGGGAACCTTCTGCTCCCTCCCCTGTTCGACCCAGAGAATGTCCCTCTCATAGACCGGAGTTCTCTTCCAGGAGGAGCGAACCGGTGCATCCCCCACCTACCTCGGTTTGGGGAGCCCGCGGTCGCCCGTTTCCCCGTCAACGGCCTCACAAGCGCCTCCAGTTGAAGCGGTCCGACAAACCGACCGCTCCGGCGGCCCAGAGCCGTTCCTGACTCTCCGGTCGGAAAAAGGAGAGCTCCTTTGCTTCCTCAAGGTTGGGACAGACCGCGCAAGCGTTTCTGCCCACCTCCCAGCTCTCCTTTCCTTGCCCTGTCACCTTCGCCAAGTGCAGGCCATTTTTCACCATCTCTACTCAGCCCGGCGCGGGAGGAAGGAGACGCTTTTTGCTTTCTCCCCTCACCCCCGACACTCTCTATAACTGCCGGTCGCATCCTCGGAGGCACTTTCCGTTTTCCTCCGGAGCAGGCGGTCCTGGTCACCATGACCCCAACATCGATGCCTCCCTTCACGTGCCAGGACGCCAAGGTCTCTCCTGCACAGTCAACTTCTCTACCCCACGGACGTCAACATGGCACCCTCACTCAGGTATGTCGTCTGCATTACAACATCCCTCTTCCTCTTTCACATTTCTTTCAGGAATGGGAGCGCTTACCAGGGGTATCGTCTTGGGTTCTTCGCACAGTTCGGTTCGGCTACACTCTTCAGTTTTGCCGCAATCCCCCTTGTTTCAACGGGGTCTTTCCTACTGTAGTAGACAGCGCCACTCAGGCTTCTGTACTTCAGCAGGAAATTTCATCCCTCCTTCTCAAAGGAGCAATAGAGGAGGTTCCTTCAGGGGAAACCGAGCGGGGCTTTTACAGCCGTTATTTCCTGGTCCCGAAGAAGGGCGGCGGTTTGCGTCCCACACTGGACCTCCGCCGACTGAACTTCGCCCTTTACAAAGGGAAATTCAAGATGTTGACGCTGAAAGCTATCATATCTCAGATTCGGCCAGGGGATTGGTTTGTGACAGTAGACCTAAAGGATGCTTACTTTCACATCCAGGTTGTACGGCGACACAGGCAGTTCCTCAGGTTCGCCTTTGGAGAAAGAGCGTTCCAGTACAGGGTCCTTCCCTTCGGCCTCGCTCTGGCCCCGAGGACATTCACGAAGTGTATGGATGCAGCTCTGGCCCCATTGCGGCTCCAGGGCATCGCCTTCGCCTACTGAAGGAATCGCGCAGTTGCTTTCGAGCCCTGTCAGTTTGGCGGGACCCTCTTTTTCTTCGGAAAGGGGTCAGCATGGGTGCGGTATTTCGTCGCCAGATGATTACGATGATGCCTCTCTCACCGGCTGGGGAGCAGTTTTCGAGGGCAGACCAGCGTGTGGGGTCTGGACTGGCAAGACTCTCTCTTGGCACATAAACTGCCTGGAGTTAAGAGCCGTTTTTATGGCTCTGCATTATTTTCTCCCTCTTCTGGAGGGACACCATGTAATTGTCAGAACAGACAACATGGCAGTGGTGTCTCATGTGAACCGGCAGGGGGGTTCTCGGTCACGCACCCTAGACAGGCATGCGCGTCACCTTCTCCTGTGGTCTCAGAGCAGATTCCTATCTCTAAGAGCGGTTCATGTCCCAGGGGTTCTGAACCTCGCAGCAGATTTTCTGTCGAGGCAGAAACTCAGATTGGGAGAATGGATGTTGAACCGCCAGACGGTGGCCCTGATCTGGGAGGTTTTCGGAGAAGCAGAAGTGGACCTCTTTGCATCTCAAGAGTCGTCCCAATGCCCGCTTTGGTTCCCCCTGAGTCCCCCGGCTCCATTAGGGATAGATGCGTTCGCTCACCCTTGGCCAACGCAGAAACTCTATGCCTTCCCGCCCATCAAACTGATCCAAGCGGTCTTGGCCAGAGTGAGAGAGAGCGGAGTCCGCCTCCTCCTGGTAGCTCTGTTCTGGCCGTCTCAGCCATGGTTTTCGGAGCTAATTCCTCTGCTGGAATCTTCCCCCTGGAAGATCCCGGTCAGGGAAGACCTGCTGTCCCAGCTGCAGGGAGGGATATGGCATCCTCGCCCAGACATGTGGAAGCTGTATGTTTGGCCAATCAGAGGCCGTTAGCATTAAGTTCTGATCTCCCAACTGACGTTCAGGAGACCATTGCGAGTGCTAGAGCCCCTTCTACAAGGAGGCTATATTCTTCCAAATGGAAGGTTTTTGAGACATGGTGCTTAGCACATGATAGGAGCCCAGTTAACTGCCCTGTTGGTTCAGTACTGGAGTTCCTGCAGGAGAAGTTTGCTTCTGGAGCAGCTGCTACCACTCTCAGAGTTCATGTCTCAGCTATTGCAGCACATAGGGAATCGGACAAGATTCACCTGGGGAAACTAAGGTTAGTTTCGGCCTTCATGCATGGGGTTAAGCACCTGAAACCGGCTCGCTCCCCTAGAGTTCCCTCATGGGACCTTTCTGTTGTCCTGGAGGGTTTGACGAAGGCCCCCTTTGATCCCTTGGAGTCAGCTCCGGAGCGGATTCTGACTCTCAAGGTTTCTCTTTTGTTGGCTTTGTCCTCATTAAAGCGGGTAGGAGACTTA
Organism: Squalius cephalus; assembly: GCF_949319135.1. Lineage (NCBI taxonomy): Eukaryota > Metazoa > Chordata > Actinopteri > Cypriniformes > Leuciscidae > Squalius > Squalius cephalus. Next base: position 8,517,177 of record NC_137122.1, read on the forward strand.
CAAGCTCTTTCTGTTAGCGAGTCTTGCTTGGACTTTGCTCCTGGCTTGGTCAAGGTTCTTTCCACAACTTTCCGCTCGCAGGTGGTTAACCTTAACGCTTTCCACCCTCCTCCATTTTCTTCTGAGGAAGATAGGAAGCTTAACTTGCTCTGCCCAGTTCGTTCTCTTAAGATATATGTAGACCGCTCAGGTGGTTGGAGGAAATCTAACCAGCTTCTGGTTTGCTTCGGTGCTGGCCGCCGTGGGCTTGCTGCATCAAAGCAGAGGATTTCTCACTGGGTCACAGAAGCTATCTCGTTGGCTTACGAGGTGTGTGGCTTGCCTTCACCTCTTAGCATTAGAGCACATTCCACCAGAAGTGTGGCATCTTCTCAAGCTCTTTCTAGAGGAGCACTTTTGGAGGACATTTGTGTTGCGGCAGGCTGGTCCTCTCCGCACACTTTTGTAAGGTTCTATAATTTGGATCTTGACATGACCCCGGTTTCCCAGGTTCTTTCTGTTTGAACTCATCTTGGTCGTTGTCTCATTTATGTACCAGTCATGGTAAGTGCTCTGGCTTGGCGAGTTTGGTAGTCCGTTCCCACTGCGCTATCCGCAGCGTTGAGTGAACCTATGAAAGAGAACGTCTCTGGTTACTTACGTAACCTATGTTCTCTGAATAGGGAACGAGACGCTGCATTAGCTGCCAAGCTCCTCGCGCTGTTGACAGTTTTCTTTTCGGCAGAGAAATCTGAGGAGCAGATGGCGCACGCGAATATGTAATGATGCGACGTAAGAGCGTCGGGGCGGAGCCAGATTGCGCGGGCGCCATCAGCCAATGAATTGGCGTGATTCTATAGGGCTTCAGACAATCGGCACATTCAGAGAATATCCCACTGCGCTATCCGCAGCGTCTCGTTTTCTATTCAGAGAACATAGGTTACGTAAGTAACCAGAGACGTTTTCACCTCATTTATTATGCTGATGTCTTCAGATCTCCTGTAAATGGACACTTAAAGCTCATTTCATTGGTGTCAACAGACTGAGGGTATTTGATCGTTACTATATGTTGCCTATGTTTATTTCTGTTGTGGTAGAAATTGTATATGTTCTGTGTGTTTGCATTTTCTTATATTCATAGAAACTTAGAAAACATGATGGTAATAAAATGCACGGGATTGCGTGTGAAGTCCCATGATTCTCTGCTACATGAATATAACAGTGAACTGTTATTAACCCTAATGCATGTTTGATAAATAATGTAACAATGTGTTCGTTATAACTGAGACATGTTTTCATTTATCCTAGAGAAATAACCTTGGGGTGAGTCAGGACAATAATGAAGGAAGGATGCCCTCCTCTCGCGGTCATTTGATACATGTTTGTCTCTTATTCAGTAATATAAAATTGTTTGCCACCACACTGTTTATGCTTTCAACTGTTTTTCTTACCATTATTTATATTTGGGAAAATTGACATTATTATATTCTGTAGTCCATGAACATAAAACAAACTCAGTAACTTATATATTTTTGATTTTAGCAGATCAACTCACACTACAATTCATCATCAGTGAAGCTCCTCCCACTGTAATTCATCATCAGTGAAGCTCCTCGCACAGCGGTCACATCATCAGTGAAGCTCCTCCCACTGTAATTCCCCAATAAATGCTGTAAATTCCCATCAGCTACAAGTGAAGACGAGCATCAGAGCATCAGGAAGAGCTGAAATCTGCAAAGACTGAGTTTATTTAAGAGGACAGTGAGAACATGAGTGATCCAGAACCCTGCAGAATGAAACACACTGAAGATCCTGAAGAACAAAGAGGTTGGTGTTTATTCTTCATTCATTCATTTAGGGCTGGGCGATATGGAGCAAAAAATATATCTCGATATACGATATATATCTCGATATCTTTACAGGAAAAATAACCCCCAATAACTACTGCAAAAACAAATATGCCAAATACCACAAAGTATTTTTTTATTGAAGTGCAAATAGGTAGGCAGTTCATGGAACAAAGTGCTTCTGCGACATTAAAAAAACCAAAATCCCTGTATACAAAAATAATAATTTAACTGTAAAATAAAGGAATAAATAATACATATTGCACTATTTTTAATAAACCTGCATATAAATATCATTACTAATTTTGGCAAATTTATTTGCCAAAATTAAACTCGGGGGACTTGGTTGAATGAGACAACATGCGAAGGAGGCGGAGGTGGGCACAGCACAGAGAAGGCAAACAAACAAATTGGTGAAATCAGAATTTAATACAAACAATATATCGATATATACGATATGTCAAAATCCATATCGTGTTTAAAAAATATCTCGATATATTTTAAATATCAAGATATTGCCCACCCCTACATTCATTCATGTTAGAAACATTTAAGCACTTCATCACTTTTAGATAAACAGTTTAACTATGAAATGGTACAGAATGTTCTGGGTTTTTCTTCAACAAATGGTCAGTAAAGGGAGGTTTGAGAAATTTTTATATTGATTATCAACGTACTATTTTAACTGATAAATAATCAATTTATCAAATTATCATAATATTTAAAACAGTTGTCTACTTTCTACTATTACTTTAGGGCTCACTTTCATGCCCTTTCAATTTATATTTCTTTCAGTGAATTATTTTGAGAGCGAGGAGAGTGAAGAACTGAGTGAAGTGGAGGAGGAGAGAGAAGAACTGAGTGAAGTGGAGGAGGAACATCATGTCAAACCTGGAGAAAAACCTCTGAGTCGCTCAAAGACTAAAAAGACATTTTTAAAGAAAAGAAGAGACAAGAAATCTTTCACCTGCACTCAGTGTGGAAACAGTTTCGCACGCAAAGATGGTCTTGAGCGCCACTTGAGAATTCACACCGGAGAGAAGCCGTTCTCGTGTGATCAGTGTGGAAAGAGATTCTCAAACACATATCATCTTAATGTTCACATGAGAATCCACACTGGAGAGAAGCCGTTTAAGTGTGATAAATGTGGGAAAGATTTCATTCAATCTTCACACCTTAAAGGACACATGAGGATCCACACCGGAGAGAAGCCGTTCTCATGTGATCAATGTGGCAAAACATTTCTTAGGTCATCAGAGCTGAAGTCACACCTGACAGTTCATACGAAGGAGAAGCCGCATTCATGTTCTGTGTGTGGAAAGAGTTTTTCATGGCGTCAAACTTTACATGCACATGAGAAAATTCACACTGGTGTGAGAGAGTACATGTGCTTTGAGTGTGGGAAGACTTTTACTGAAGCGAACAGTTTAAAACTGCACCAGAGAATTCACACTGGAGAAAAACCTTACAAGTGTTCACACTGTGACAAGAGATTCAGTCGATCACAACATCTGAAATCACATGAGATGAACCACACTGGAGAGAAACCGGATACGTGTGATCAGTGTGGACAGAGTTTTGCTTTTAAAAGTCCACTGAAGATACACATGATGATCCACACTGGAGAGAAACCGTTTAATTGTGATAAATGTGGGAAAGATTTCAGACGATCTTCACACCTTAATCTTCACATGAGGATCCACACCGGAGAGAAGCCGTTCTCATGTGATCAGTGCGGCAAAACATTTATCTGTACATCAGAGCTGAAGAAACACCTGACAGTTCATACGAAGGAGAAGCCGCATTCATGTTCTGTGTGTGGAAAGAGTTTTTCACTGCGGCAACATTTACATAAACATGAGAAAATTCACACTGGTGTGAGAGAGTACATGTGCTTTGAGTGTGAGAAGACTTTTACTACAGCTCAACATTTAAAACTGCACCAGAGGATCCACACTGGAGAAAAACCTTACAAGTGTTCACACTGTGACAAGAGATTCAGTCAGTCAAGAAGTCTGAAAACACATGAGAGGATCCACACTGGAGAGAAGCCGCATACGTGTGATCAGTGTGGAAAGAGTTTCTCTTTTCAAACTCACCTGAAGCGACACATGAAGATCCATGCAGTGGAGAAACCACATCACCTCAGTCTGAGATCACAGTAAGTAGTTTATTTTCATGTGCTGAGCAACAAAGTCTCTTCTGTGTAAGTTAGACACACATCACCCTATAGCCAAATTATAGACCCATTTCAAATATTCCATTTATGTCTAAAATACTAGAAAAAGTTGTGTCTGCCCAACTAGGCTCTTTCTTACAAGAAAATTACATCTATGAAAAGTTTCAGTCTGGGTTCAGGCGGCATCATAGCACTGAAACTGCGCTCGTTAAAATCACAAAAGATTTACTAATAGCTTCTGACCAAGGCTGTATCTCAATACTAGTTTTACTTGATCTTAGTGCTGCGTTCGATACTATAGATCATACAATACTCTTAGATCGACTACAAAATTATACTGGTGTTCAAGGACAAGCATTAAGCTGGTTCAGATCATACCTATCTGACCGCTACCATTTTGTCTATTTAAATGGAGAAAAATCGATCATAACTCCAGTAAACTATGGAGTACTGCAAGGATCTGTGTTAGGCCCTCTATTATTCTCAATATATATGCTGCCACTTGGAAATATTATAAGGAAACATGGAATTAGTTTCCATTGTTATGCTGATGACACTCAAATATATATTTCATCACGGCCAGATGAAAACGCTAAATTATCCAAATTGACAGAGTGTGTTAAAGATATAAAAGATTGGATGACGCGTAATTTTCTTTTATTAAATCCAGACAAGACAGAGGTACTAATCATCGGTTCAAAAAACCGCCCACAAAACCTCTCACAATACAACTTTAACATAGTAGGGTGTCCTGTTACTTCATCCTCTACAGTAAAAGACCTGGGTGTTATATTAGACTGTAACCTGTCTTTTGAAAATCATATTTCATATGTTACAAAAACAGCCTTTTTCCACCTTAGAAACATTGCTAAGCTACGTAATATGCTATCTGTTTCTGATGCAGAAAAGTTAGTTCATGCATTCATGACCTCGAGACTAGATTACTGTAATGCTTTATTAGCTGGTTGTCCTGCATCCTCAATAAACAAGCTACAGTTAGTCCAAAATGCCGCCGCTAGAGTTCTTACTAGATCAAGAAAATATGATCATATAACACCGATTTTATCATCACTACATTGGTTACCTATAAAGCTCCGTATTAATTACAAGGTATTGCTACTGACTTATAAAGCCCTAAACGGCTTAGCTCCAGTCTATTTAACGGATCTTCTATCACCCTATAATCCATCGCGCTCTTTAAGGTCACTAAATTCGAGGCTTTTGGTCATACCTTGGATATCCAGATCCACCAAAGGAGGGAGAGCATTTTCACATTTAGCTCCAAAACTCTGGAATAGTCTTCCGGATACTGTTCGTTGCTCAGACTCGCTCTCCCAGTTTAAAACTGGATTAAAGACGCATCTTTTCGGCCAGGCATTCATATAATATTTTTAATCTTACAGTTCAAACTACATTCCGGCCTCTAGTTCATAAACGCCAGAGGAGAACTGGCCCCCGACTGAGCCTGGGTTCTCCCAAGGTTTTGCTCATTTTTCCAGGCGCGCCTATGTTGGTTGCATAGCAACGACAGACGCGGTGCGAACTGCGCTCTTCATGATGACGAGGAAGTATCAGCAAAGAATTAATTGATTTCTAGCCCTTGCATTAGCTTTAGATATATTTATGGAGATGAGAAATGAAATAAAAAGCCGTCATCATGTTATTAATATCAGTCCATCAGAAAAGCTGTTCTAGGCTTATTCTTGGCTGGATAACTCTTAGCAGGTTTAAAAAGCCCTTTTAAAATTAAATATGAATGTTTTGGATTAAATAAAAGTACAACCAAGTCAAATAAATCGCGTTTTATCTCCTGTTTGGTAACACTACAATAAGATACCATTCATTAGCATTATCTAACATCAACACATTGAGTGAACAACATATTTTTACAACATTAATTAATGTTTGTGAATGTTATTTAATACAAATACTTGATTGGTCATGTTTGTTCACTTCAGTCATTGTGCATTAAATAATGTTAACATAAATAATGTTATCTTTTGATTTTAAAAATGTATTTTTAAATGAACCCCAAGGAGAATAATTGCGACAGTATATTGTTTATTGTTAGGTTATTTTATCTAATGTTATCTAACAAATTGAATCTTATTGTAAAGCGTTTTTAATACTACAGTTTCCATCTTTTTAACCCCAATATATATATATATATATATATATATTCCTGTGAATATTCCATTCTCTTTACTCTCAAGTATAACACATAAATATTTTGTATATACATTGTCAGAAAAGTAAACAAAACAATGAAAACATCATCGCATGTTATCGCATCCTTCATGTTAATCTTCTATGAACAATGTAGATTAATGTAGAATAAACCAATGTGTATTTTAGTCAGAATTATTGCTCTTCATCAACTTGAGGTCCTGGAGCTCGTTCTGTAAAGTTGAACAGAGACTCACTCGCTCTCGGGACAAGCATTGCTTATTGACTTGTAAGCCGTTTCCACTCCACAATAGTTTTTTTCTAGGGCTGCCACTAACGACTATTTTTTGTATTGATTAATATATTGACTAAATTAGTACAAATTTGTATAGAAACATAAAATAAAAAATAAAATAACAGTAAATATTAGTAATAACAATAATAAGTCTGAGAAAGTCAGCATGTTCTGAATGTCCATATGTCCACATGTTCAGCACAGATGAAATAAATAAACAGAGGACTTCAGTAGTGAAACTCCAAATGAAATCCAAATTTCTATGAAATCCTTTTTTAAAGCAAAAGTAAAGTAGGGCTGCAGCTATCGATTATTTTAGTAATTGAGTATTTTACCAATTATTCCACCGATAAATCGAGTAATCAAACATAAATGTGGTAATAAAGATAGATCCAAGTGAAACAACAGCCATTAAAAAACAAATATATAATAACAAGCAATAATTGGTTCAAATAAAGTATCAAAGTAAGTCATAATTTGGGTTTTATTGAACAACACGGTTAGGTTACATGATCAAGATCACTATTTTTTTTAACATGTGATTAGCCTTAGTACTTGAAATATTGATTATTCCTCTCTCATCATGTCTGTAAGAAATGAAACTTGTTTGTTATTAGCAGAACTGCCAGAAAGCATCTGGAAGGAGAGGACCGAGAGAACGCCAGTGATCCAGAACCTGCAGAATGAAACATCAAGATACTGAAGAGCAAAGAGGTTGGTGTTTATTCTTGATTCCTCATTCATTCTTCATGATGAAGAACATGCTGATGCGCACCAGATTTACATTGTTTCATGACCAAACTAGTGTTTTATAACACAAATCATCTTCATGACATTAAAATAGATCATAATCGTGCACAGCAGTTGTTGACCAGATTTGATGAGATTAAAATGACTGTCAAACTCATCAGTGATCTTGACTTTGAGCTTCACTTTTCATTTCACGTTTGTCTCTCATTTGAAATCTCACGATTTAATGTTTCTTTTAGATCTGATGGACGTCAACGAAGTTTAAAATGTAAATCAAGGCTGAAGAATCACATGAAGATCCACAGCGGAGAGAAACAAACTTACACGTGATCAATGCGGGAAGAGTTTCACTCGGGCCTTCGTTTTAAAATCACTTCTGCCTTCTCATGCTGAAGAAGAGCACCAGAAGAATTACACCGGGAAAAAGCTTTTGTGTTCAGGGAGCTGAAGAAGAGGCCATAACACTTAAGAGAAACAAACTCGTTCTTCATTGTTTGAGATAATTGATTAAACTCGTTATCATTATCAACAGCTTATTGTTAGGTCCAATTTTTATTTTCTGCTTATTCCTCTTGCACTAGTAATAATTTCATTATTTTTGGTTCTGATAGCCAAGTATTGTGTTTGCTTCAGGGGCTTCCTGTAACAGAGTCCACTGGAGGCGAGGTTGAAGAACCCAAGTGCAGTATTTATTCAAAACTAGATCAAACTTAAAACAAAGGCATGGCGTGGGATGGCACTTAAAACAAGAACATGGAGATGGCTTACCAGCAGCAGTTACAGTGAAACAATACTTGACAAAGTAACAAGCCTAACATGAGGGCTTAAATGCACACAAGACTAATGACTAGACAAGGGACACCTATGATCAATCAAGGCAATAAACCAATCAGAATATGACACATAAGACAAGGGAACACATCGTATGATCAGCAGGATGACAGACATAAAACAAAACCAAACCAGACAAACAACATCACAACACAGCTACGCAAACACTATTCAGAAGTGTCAGTGATCTTAATGTTTAGTTAAAGACTGTTGTTATCAACCCTTCTTTCTTTTTCTTTTTTTCTAACTCAATTAGATTAAGTATTTCAGAATAATAGGCCTAAGCATGGTGCAGTTGAGAGTAAGGCAGCCAATTGTAATTTCTCAAATGCATTTTGTCATTTGTTTGCTCTACTTTTTCATAATCTTTTTGTTTTGTGAGAGCTCTACCTAATCTTGGATCCGTGGCCAATAACGTTTCCATCTCATTATCCCAGTTTTGACATCATTTCCTAATTTTGGACCATTTGGAGTTATTTTTCCTTCTCCAATCTATATCTCTAGAAAATGATTAAAACAAGATGGGAGTGACCAGTATCTTTGTTTTGTAAACAAAAATAATAATTCTTTGACATTTTGTGTCTATTTTTTTCTTTGCCAGAGAATAATTCTATCATGCTTTTAGCCCCATAGTTGTTGAAAATAATAGCCCTCACTATATCAAATCCAGCCTCAGTTTTAAAGGGACACTTCACCCATTTGCATTAAGCTTTGCATTGTTAGAAACCCAGTCATACTATTGAATGGTCGTGCAACACTCTCTCATTTTCCCCTGAGACGGGAGAAATCTGTTATTTACCTCTAAAAATCGTCATTTTGCGTCATTGTAGGAGGAAGTGTAAGAGGGGGGGATTTCTGTTAAGACTACAGACACTAGTTTCTCATCTTTCCCAGGGGGCGGGACCCGCTCACGCTACAGGCCTATTACAGATCAGTGGGTGGGACTTTACTCTCTGAAACTGAAAGCAATATCCTCCATCTTGTTTGAAGCTAAGCTAACAGGCGCTGTGGAGACAGATGTAAAGTTATGACAATAGCGGAGGAGAGTGCTCAATATGATATAGAAGAAGAGGATTTCGGAAGTCTGATGCTTGAATCAGGTGTTTGTGGCTACCTTTACAAGCCGCATTATAGCGAAGAGCAGCCGAGGCAGAAGACCTGCCTGCCGCGGACGAGGAGCCCGGACTGGCTCGAGTTAGGGCGGACTGGTGGCGCCGGTGATCTCACAATGCAGCTACGAACCGCTACGAACACAGAGATAGAGTCCGTCTGCGGCAAAGAATTTCAACGATGACAATTTCTCCTGGACGAAATCTCTGAATCAGACGAGGACACGGACGTTTGTGTTGAGAACTATCCTAGTTTCGCACCGCATATGTTCTGACTGAACATCCAGGTACCATGCAATAATTCACCTTTTCGAAAGAAATACAAACGAGGAGTAATGCACTATATGAGTTCGCCAACTAACTAGACATTTTGTGTGAATGTGAAATGAATTTCAAGCTCTGGGGGTAGCTAGCCTTGTAGACGGAAGAGTGATTTCTCTTATAGGCAGATATGCGCTTTCTGGATTAGTGGGAGTGGCTTGCGGAGCTGTGCAATGTGGTGCATTGTGGGAGTTGTTGTCTTTCAAACAAATGCGTCCTGAAGTTATTTTTTGTCTTTTCTCGGTCACGAAGGCACCAAATTCAAAAATTATTTTACATTTCGACTACATATATGACCCACTTTAAATAAAAAACAATGTTCAAATGGGTGAAATGACCCTTTAACTATTTGGTGAGTTGAGCTCCCACTTCTCTGTATTTTCTTTTTCTTATAGGCCTGGACTTGTACCTAAAGCAGAGAGGGTTAGTTTAGCAGAGAATATAAGTAATTGCTATGAGTGAATAATCAAGAAGAATAAAGTTAATTTAATAATTAACCAAATTTGAAGCAGTCTCTAGAGTGATGATTGAAGTAGCCACACCTGTTCTTCTGTTTTTAGATCAGTGTGTTCTGTCGCTCTGCATGTTTTGTCAGCCTTGTTGTCACTCAAAGGTCGTTGCAGAGTGGAGAACAGGCTCTGTTGTTTCTCTGCCTCTTCTTAGTTTGGGCTTTTGATCGATCCTGCCACAGTTTTGCATCTCAGAATTTCCTCTTTGTCCTCAGGAAAAGTCTCAAGTGAAAGTTGAGACCTTTTCCAGCATTAAATCAGAATTTCTGAGTCTTTTTGAACTTCAGGAGGGGAGCCGAGAACCCCTCACCCGCTTCTCTCTTCTTCTTTCTGCATTCGCCTCTTTGCCCTCTTGTTGCTTCCATTCGTCAGGGTCACAGAAGCCATCTGAAATTTGAACACTCAGAGATCTGCATGAAACAAATTGAACTTTTACTATGAGCTTTTTATCTACATTCCACTTTTTAACCATCGTTTTACTAGTTATTTTATATAAAAAAATCTCACTGCTTGACCACAGAAGTTCCCCCATTCTATGTTAGTAAAGCAAGTTCTTCGTTGCAGGAAAAAGCAAACTAGTTCTGTTTTTCTATATCAGAAATGATATAACTGATGATCTGAGAAAAATACAATTAAATAATGTTCCCTATCATAAAATCAGACTTCAATCTTTCTTCTATATTTGCATGCTGTTCAAAATAATCTAGAATGGTGAATAAAATGTGCCTCAACAAACATCAAGGAATTACTCTTATTATTTATTCTCAATCAACCAGGGCTTGAATTTCAGTGCGGGATTGCGGGTATTGCACATATTTTTTATCATTCCCGCAGGTCTCCCATTTATAATGCGGGAAATTCCCGCAAACATTGATTCACGTTAGCATAGGTTGTATTAATAAATTAATCCATACAGATTATAAAATCAAATCAGTCATTTTAAAACTGTCTGCGAGACGCAATTTCACAAACAGCGTGAGTGATTCAGCGGTGTTGCGTCTTCTATCTCTCGTCTCTCTAAATGGGTTGCACAAGGTAATCGTTAAGCGCGCTGCAGGCGGCCATAATACACTTACCAATCGCGTTTCGGGAGTCGGGATAGACGGAATTGTCACTTGCATAATCGGGCCAGCATTGCATCATGAGTAACTAAAGTTTACCATTTGCACGTATTTTTAAGTCTCACCAGTTTAAACATTCACGCGATTTTAAACTATTCGGTACTTGCGCGCTGTCTGAGAGGTAATTTTGTTCCTAAGAATTTACACAACTCAAGGAAGCTTGATTTCAATCTTTGAATTAAATTGAAAAAAAAAAAAAAAAAAAAAAAAAAAAAGTAGCACAAATAAATACAGTAGAATAAAGATACCAATAAAGAGAAATAAAGAGAAAGGTTTTTGCTTAGGTCTAAAACTAGTATTCAGAAATACTACAGAGACTGAATAAAGTAATCAAATGTAAAATAACACTGGGTAGTTTAGTCCTGACTAAATTAAATACATATAGAGGCTATTAATCCATCATCGTGTCACTGCAGCTGCCGTTAGAAAAAATTACGTTTGACAATTTCATCTGTCACAGAAAATCATAGTAACTCCACAGACAATATACAACCAGAAATGTTGTATTTTTAATAAAACACATAGGACATCCATAGTCATCTCTCTTGTATGGCAAGATTAACTGCTGCTGAAAGGCAGTGTTTCAGTGTCTGCTCATTTTAGAACGAACCAAAATTTGACTTCAAATATGTTTAACACTAGCCTGGCAAGCCAGACTTACATCAAGAAGTTAAGTCTGGCAACTCACCAAAGACACGCTCAATTCGAGGGGCGGGATAAACGGCTGTCTTTCAAATTCCCTCTGCACGCAATAGGACAGCGCTACAACCAACCAGAGCGTTTTCCCAACAGCTGAGCTAACGTTAGATGATAGATTCAACTTTTGCCATATCTGACAGGCAAAAAAAGCATTTCTAAACAAACGTGTCGTAAATAGGCCTACTTCACCTTTGGCTTATAGTCAGAAGTTATGCTGTTTGCGTAGATCACGGAGCACGCAGTGACAACCGCGCCCACTACGGTCACATATTATGACGGTCACAGAATCTGGTGTAACACCGGCAAAACTACAAACACATCTTCCTTTTTAAAGAATGACTTAAGTGCCGTTCTTTGCTCTTTTCTTAAAGAAAAACTTAACTCCAAGTCCTCCAGAGTCGCGGCCAAAGCCGATTCGAAAGACTATTCGCCAGCAGCCATTCTTTGTTTTCAAGCCAGGGAACGTCACATCTCTGTCTGTCGTCATTATGTTAAGCCCGCCCCGCCTACTCTATACGCGTTGTGATTGGCCTGACCCAATTTGGGTTTTTGCAGCTAGAAGGTCTATTGAGAGTGTCTAGACCCACCAGGCTGCAAAATAATTTTTGCTGCCGCTAGGGTGCGTCTAGTTTCTAGGCTAGTTTAACACCATAGACATTGTAAAGAAGGACTTGCTATTTATGTTCGGGGATCAGCCAATCAGCGCTATCGTTTTGGGGTCACCGAGACGACATCTGTTTGCGCTGACTGTTAGGTTTCGTTTTGAGTTAGTAGTGAGAGTGAGTGACCACGGGCAGCACATCGTAGATATTTCTGAAGTGCATAGTTGTCGTCTGTGTCGTTATCTGTGCATGTGCGTTCAGAGACATGTGAGTACCCTGGTCTTAATGTTTACATATGTGTATTTTTGTGCCTTAGGTTTTTAGCGCAATTTTCCACCGGACAAATTGCGATTGTTAACTCATGATTTCTGTTCTGTGCGTCTGTGCGCACCAATCTTGCACTTCTGTCTACTCCTCAACCAGACCACCTAGAGCAGGGCTATTCAATTACAAATTCAATTGGGCCAGATTTTCAAACCAAGAAGGTTAGCTGGGCCAGTTATTTCAGCGGCGAAATAAACTCGTAATGACACATTTCAAAACCAACACAAACAAATGTATTGAATACATGTAAGGTTTATTCATTGTTTCTCTTTTAACTGTGGTCAGTTTGCATATCAAAAGGTGCATACAAATACAATAAAAGAGCTAACGGAACAGAATCTGTCTGAGGTAGCCCCTAATTTTTCCACTTACAAAAAAAAAAAAAAAAAAAAAAACTGACCTAAGCATCTCTTGCCTTGGCCTACCTAGGCTACATATCTGACCTATCTGATCACAAAGTGCAAAAAAATAAAATAAAAATAAAAAAAACTGCACAGTAGTAGATAAGCAATAACATTAAGTTTCCTTTTGAAACAAAATACTCATCTTGCTCACATTTGACCCAGGAACATCTCAAAGTGCATAAAAAAACTGCACAGTAGTAGATAAGCAATAACATTAAGGTTCCTTTTGAAACAAAATACTCATCTTGCTCACATTTGACCCAGGAACATCTCAAAGTGCATAAAATAAAAAGTGCACAGTATTCACAACTAGGCTATAACTAACACATGAATACAAGGTGGACTACTGCACATATTGCACATACTGAGGGAACATATTTTAAATCACCACATTTGTGATTAGGCATGCATTTGTTACACATCCAACATTATATTAATGTAGGCTACAATTACCCAGCTAATTTAGTGGGAGAAGTGACATTTTTTGTTTTGAACGAGAGCAGTGACTTTAGGCTCGTAAGTTGTCAATGCAATCCGAAGGCATTGGTGGAGAGTACGATCAGTCAGGGAGCAACGAGAGTTGCTTTTTATGGAGTTCATGTGTGAAAAACTTGACTCACATGTGTAAGTTGATCCAAACATACTGAGCATGACGATCGCTACTTTCTTAACGTTAGGGAACTGATGTACGTTGACATTAGTCCAAAACACTGTAGGCCCGTTAGTGCAAAGCTCCTGTGCCATGGTTACAGATGACCGCATGTCAACAAGTTCGAGTGCGAATTTCCCCTCGTCAATGGAAGGAACCAGTTGCTTTGCTCTGGCGGATAAGTCCCCTTCTATTGCAACAGTGAACGGGTCTCTGACAAAAACTGCCATCTCTGTGGGCAGAACAAGTCCATCCAATCGAGCAGCAAAGTTCATTTTCAACCTCGCAATGAATTCTGTCATCACATCCGTGATTTGTGCGGGGGATGAGATGCATTTGCGGAGTGTCGGAAAATGCAGCATTCGGCCTGTGCTCAAATCTGTTGCGAAAAGGTCCAGTTTAACTGGGAATGCGCGCATCTGTTCCACAAGGTCGATTACAGTTTTGTCTCTGCCTTGTAGTGCCAAATTGAGATCATTCAGGTGTTTGAATATGTCGCTCAGAAAGCAGGCATCTGCCATGAAGTTGTCGTCCAGTATGCGACTCAAGTGCGTTTCTGCCTTTTTTTGCTTGCTGTTGCGGAGAAAAGTTATGATCTCCTCTCTGAGACCACAGAAACGCTCCAGTGCTTTGCCTTTTGACAGCCACCTCACGTCATTATGCAAAAGCAGGTCGTGGTGCTCAGCAGACATTTCTGACAGCAGCATGCGGAACAAGCGGTGTTGGAGGCTTGATGTGGAGCGAATAAAATTAATTGTAGCCATCACGTTGTCCATGATCGTTTTGAGCGTCCCGCTTAGTTTTGCGCACAACACCGCCTGATGCACAATGCAGTGTAACGTGATCAACTGAGGTGCAACAGCGGACCAACGTGCTGCCAAACCATTCACTTTCCCTGTCATGGATGGAGCCCCATCTGTCACAAGCATGCACACACGCGTCATATCCAGACCATTGTCTTTAAAAAAAGCAGAAATTTTCCCAAAGACTATATCGCCCGTTGTGTGTCCTTCTAAAGGCAGTAGGCAGAGCAGCTCCTCTCTGAAGCATTTGCTGTCAAAAAAACGGACATATATGCACAACTGAGCAGTATCAGTTTTGTCTGTGGACTCATCTACTGCTATAGATATAGTATCAGCTTTCACCAGGTCTCCTAACAGTGTTTCATACACATCTGCAGCAAGAATTTCAACCCTACGAATGTTGGAAGTATCTGACAGGGGTACGTTTTTTATAGCAGATACCACGCTCGTTTTGATTTTATCGTCATTTATCACCTCATCCACGACAGCCAGCATACAGTCCTTCACGGTTTCAGAGTCTGTGAATGGCCTTTTCTTTTTTGCCAAAATCCAGGAAACACGAAGGGATGCTGCGGTAGCTCTCTCTTGGGCTGTGAATGATCGCACCATGGTAGTACTGCTCCGGTTGTAAGATGCAATCAAACTTTGCACTTTTGCTGCCCTCTCTTGAGATCCCTCGGGAAAATTGGTGCGGAAAGTCTGGTGTTTCTCAACGTGGTGCCTCCGTACATTGTAATCTTTAAATACTGCGACGCACTCGTTACAAATTAAACACATCGGTTTGGCGTTTGGATGTGGCGGTAAAATAAACAAGTATTTGTCAGTCCAGGCAGGGTTAAACTGGCGGTTTTCATTGGCAATTTTATGTTTCAGTGTTGAGAAAGACATATTGATAGTAATCTAGGCTACTAACATTACCAGCACGCGCTCTGCATTGTTTGCGTTGTTGCTAGGCTACGTGGTCTGTACTACTGTATGAGTTTACATAGGGATGTGCGTTTTTGGCGGGACCACGGGCTGGGCCATTTGGAGGTTGCTTCCGGGCCGCATGTGGCCCGCGGGCCGCCAATTGAATAGCCCTGACCTAGAGACTTCGGGTTTTTGGCATTATGTTAAGGAAGGTCTAATCTCGGGAACGCACAAAAAAAAATCCAGGAAAAGATTTACTATCTCTTAGTGTTGTGATCCCATGAGGTGAGAAAATTGCGCTAAAACACTCACCGAGTTTTTATTACTTGTTTATGAGTGTTGTCTATTCTGGGATACTCAGTTGAAATGCAGTATGTTAGCATAAAGTTCGCTAGCATTATGCTAATACCTAGTATAGTGTTACACTACTAGTGTGTTTATGTGTGTACTCACCTGACATTGTATAGATGGGTTTCCGTTTCGCGAATTACCCATTATCCTCTGCGGCGCGCCGCCATGTTGTGTGTCAAAGCTGTCAGTAAGCCACTGTGCTGCATTAATAGAAAGCCAGTTAATATAAAGTATTTTTGACTCTTTTGTGTTGAGATAACGTTGACAAATTCCTCCAAACCTGGTGACAAGGTGAAGGTTATTTACAGGGACACATTAGACGATGTTTGCCAGGCAAGATATGATGAGAAATTGAGTTATATCGATGGAAAGGATCCTTACACAATGTCGAAAGAGGACTGGTTATGTAGGCTAATCCTGCGGCGTACCCCGATATTCAGGAAATATATCTCATCCACACCGTTAGTGCGTACACTTTTGACGAATTAAGAGGAAGAAAGTCTCTGGAAGCATACAATTATTTTGTTAGAATGTGCGAGTTAAATTTTTATATGGTCGCATTTGTGCGAGTGCATGTCATGTACTACTTAGTTAAATTCACGCATGAATTCTCCTGCATTGAACTTGTTTTAGCGCCCGCCAAAATGAATTTTTGTCCTGCCAAAGTCTTATTTGATCGGTGAGTAATGTAGATGAACTGGGCGCATGTTTAACTGATAGAACAAGCAGAGAGAGAGAGCCGGTCGCGCGCGTGCATTCTCTCTCTCTTCGGAGCTAGGCGAATGTGTAAACAAAACTTCACCGTCTCCAAACTAGACACTGTCTTGCTCTCTCTCCCTCGTGGAAATGTTAGTCTGGAGCCCTGCATTGGCGGTTCACATCGCTGTAGCCAGGCGGCTGATATCTGCACAGCCTTTATTATACGGTACATTTAGACTCAGTGTCAAGACAACACCATCTGGGTAAAAAAACAACAACACCACAACGCTCCGAACTAATTTAGTGTAGGAGAGAGATGGAGAGCAGAGGCACGGAGCGATGTGCTCCAGGTGTAACGTTAGCCTCTGCCTCTGGCTCGACCAGCTGATGTGGCCACAGAGAAAGTGATGAAGGTGGACAATCGTCAGAGTGTGCTTCTGCCCAACCAACACCTCTCAAGGGCTGTGTCGATAGTAGCCGCCTGGGTACAGCGATTTGACAGCCGATGAGAGCTAACGTTAGCGCATTTAGCTAGCCCATCTTGGAAATGATTAGATAAAGTGTCACATCTCCAGAGCACAAAACCTCTAAATGTTCACAAGAGCAGCACTGAACATTAACTCCAGCCAAACGGAGAATAATCGGATGATTTTTATGTTCAGAATAATAACGATTCAGGATATTATCATGCTCCGTAACACACACGCTTGACCCACTTGACACACAAGATGGCGCCGTAAGGAGTTGCGGGAGAAATGTGACGTCATCGGAAACCTATCTATAGTTATTAGCTAATGTGTGCTATCTGGTATATTATTTGGTTATTTGATATAAGCATCTGAAGTTACTTGAAGGGAAAGTTGTAGTAATTAGGCTACCATTTATTAGCTTTACTTATTGCATCATACTATATACTCACGACGAAGACAGATAATCATCTGCTGGCTGTCAATAAATCCGTTGAAGAGCATTAGAGTATTCGATTGCATTCTTACCGATGCGCCACAGTGGTCACATATACTCAACTAGCTACAGTTACAGTCCTAGCTATCAAGTCACCATTACAGACATAAGTGGTTGTTTCACCAGTGTTTGATTAAAATGGTTTAAAAATCTAAATGTTATTAAGCTGCAATTTTAATAGATATATAATATTAAACTAATTTTAAATGCATAGAAATGCTTTATTAAAGGAAAATATACTGTTAAATGTTTTACATTGAGCCTATGATGAGCCACGTGAGACATTAAATCAATACTAATAAATATGAATAGTGTTTTACTCTTGGAACAATAGTGCTTTGTGGTGATCTTTATCTGATCATTTTCAGTTTCTGCGCATATAAAATTTTATTATTTTAATTGAGAAAACCACTTTTATGATCCCAGACTAAGGTTAGCCTACAATTAAAATTTCTGAATTGTTTTGAAATAAAGTTTTTAAAGAGTAATATAAAGTGATGTGTTTATTTCAAAGTGAATTAATTTTTTTCAGATTACATGATTTGTCAGTGTATTTTACAGTTCTTTAAAGTAGGTAATGCAGAATAGGTGTTCATATTTCACTCTCTTAGTGTTCATGTTGTAACTCTGTGTCGGTCAGGGCCGTGCACAGGGGGGTCCTGTGGGGCCTCATCAGCTGAGGTGCCCCTCTCGCCCCCCTCCCTAACCCTCCAGAGGATTCCCATAAAAACGTTCTGTTATCGCCCCGCTAAAGATCCACTGATTCTGCTAATCCGCTCTATGTTTTCCTGCTCGCTCCGCAGCATCACTCGCAGACAAGCATGTGCCAGCTCTCCGACCACAGTTTCACAATAGAATGTCGTCCCATTGACAGGTCGGTTACAAATTACAATCCCCCTTACAGACAGTGGTTGATCCACGAAATTAGTATTTCGGTAATTTGTTTTTGTATTTCTGTCTGTAATGTTTTGCTCCTGGTCTTCAAATAGTGCTAACAACCTGTGCAAAATATCCATGTTCTTGGAAGAAAATTAGAATTCTTGTTCAATCAAATTATTTTACCTGATCTAATCTAATATAAATAACACTAATAAATAAATAAAACACTAATAAATAAATAACATTTTCTGTTGTTGGCAGATTTTGTAGACAAAAAACAATGCCTTCACAAAATTAGAAGAAGACAGAGTGAGAAAGAGCAAAGACAGGTTAAAGCCCATTCAACATTGCAAACATTGATTAAAGCCAGCGGGTAAATTATTATATATAGAATATTTAGCAGACAGTTTTTCACACTTTAACTCCTGTAAATATATTTCCCATTATAATCAATTGCCTTAGTTGATACTAGTATCTATGTATAACATACATCATATTTCTAATATTTTAATAAGACCATATTAACATTATGCATAATAAAAAGGTAATATACTATAATTATATAAATGAATAGTACCTTAGTACAAGGTGGCTAAAGGCACACCCTAAGAAACATTTGCTTTTCACTACTCCCATAGTGTATGATGCAGAAAAGTATATGTTTGAAAATTGATGAGCAACAGATTTTGTGTGAAAATAAATCATAAAGGTGGTTTGTTAATTTAAAAATCTTATTAATGTATGAGGTGGCAAGGAGGTACACACGGGGTAAAACCAGCACGGTACACAAGACACAGTATTGATACTTAAGCTAAATTAAAATGCTTTTAATAATGCATAAGTTAATACTTGTTCAAAACAATCACTTTAGTAAAGTTTATACTATTTTGGGGGTTATTTTGATCAATTAAATAAATAATGTTTGTTCAATAAATATACTGTCATCAAAATTTACTTGAAAAATACAGAAACAAAATTATTTTAAAAACGAAAAGATTTTTGGGATCTTTGTATTTAAATCGCTACATAAGTTTAAAACATTTAAAAAAACACATAAAATATTAGATCAAATTAGAACAGAATCAACTTTGCCGCGATCAAGTCAAGGATCAGCCAAATTTTCAAGTCCATCATCAAAAGCATTTAGTGCTGAGCTGAATTTGTGCCATGGAGTGGCCTAAAAGAGAATTAAGTCAAATGTGCATTTTACCCCGGTGTGACTTTATAACTGTTGTAACCTAATATCATTTCAATTTATACTGTAACTGTATAATATTAAATTAAATGTCTAATACTTCCATTTAAGATGAGGCAGCTCGGAGAGTGCGGGAGAGCCCACTGAGCATCAGCCAAATCAGACAGTTAAACTGGCTGACAGTAAGTAAATATCCTAGAGTGTGATAAGAAAGACAGACATCACTAAATCCTAATTGTAATCTAATTGCCCATGATTATAAAAGAGCTGTTATTAATTCTCTATATTAAGATGATACTGCCTCAGAGTCAAACTCCTTATAGTGCCCCCCTTTTTTGGTTTAAGCCACTGCCCCTCAACATGCCTGTGCACGGCCCTGGTGTCGGTGTTGCGAGAGGCAACACTCTTGAAAGTGTCGAACTAACACTTTGAGGGTTGTTCCCATATTTACACTTTTAAAGTGTTGAAATTACCGTAAAACTTCAAATAATAGCCGAGTCCCAAATAGACGCCTGTCTCTTTTACACGCCTGGTGTGGCTACTCGAGGTAATGCACACCGGACGCGCATTTTGTCAGTTTATGGCCAGCAATATTGTTATGTTTAAGGATATTATGGAATTAAGATCATGTCTGTACTATGTTATGATTGTACTGTACAATTAAATACTATCGTTTCTTAGTCTGCAGAACGCTTTACCTCAGAGCGTCTGTGAAATGAATTGAGAATATCAACTGAAAATCGTATAACATCAGCAATTTTCATTCAACCAGCTGATTTCTGTAAATGAATGTAAAACTAAATGTATATTGCAGCACAGGGTGAAGTCTCAACACTAAATTAAAGGCCTGTCTCATATAGACGCCTGTCTCAAATACAAGCCGGTGCAGTTCGGCGATTTGGGAAAATAAAAGCCCGGGCTATTATTTGAAGTTTTACGGTAAGTACATTGGTGTTGATTTCCGGATTTCAAATTTACTGTTTAGTGATTAATGTAATTATTATAAGATCAAACTATATATTTAGATTAATTTGGACATTATGCTGCTGTAATCTGTAGTGGTTGAGGAAGATGAATGTCATTGTTTTGTGTTATTGATGTTTTATCCATGTCATAGTTTGAGAAATTACAGTATTGTCTTTCAATAGAGCAGTTTAACAGGCTTTTATCATGTATCCTGACTCAAATAATGTGTTTCTAACAGCAAACACTCAGAATAAAGTGAGATGATCTGCTGATGATCCTGAATGGCTTGTTGAATGAGTGTTGATAGTCTGAGGCTCATCAATATTAACAGATCTGCTGAAAACACTCTTTATTTCATGACAATAGTTCCTGTTTTCACCTCATTTATTATGCTGATGTCTGCAGATCTCCTGTAAATTGACACTTAAAGCTCATTTCATTGGTGTCAGCAGACTGAGGGGATTTGATGGTTACTGTATGTACATTTATTTCTGTGTTTATGATGTTTAACTGTTTTTCTTACCATTATTCATATTTGGAAGAATTTAAATTAGTTATATTCTTTTATTTATTTCTAGATCCCTGTATTTTAATAAAGAAACAGAATAATGTTTGGATTAGCATTACAAATAATGAATGGATTGTTATTTCTCACAGGGTTATTCACTAGAGCTTGTGTTTCTGGTGTCCCACTTTCACATGCGTATGAATGGAAGTCAGTGCAAGGAAAAGTCAAGGACATATAATCAATTTATAAAAATGCATTCTGCAAATGATCATAATAGCCATTTATTTGTTGCATAGAAGTGTCAGTTAGTATAAAAACGAACTCAGTAACTGATATATTTAAGATTTTGGGCAGATCAGTGAAGCTCCTCCCACATCAATTGCATCATCAGTGAAGCTCCTCCCACACCAGTCACATGGTCAGTGAAGCTCCTCCCACATCAATTCTCCAATAAATGCTGTAAATTCCCATCAGCTACAAGTGAAGACGAGCATCAGAGCATCAGGAAGAGCTGAAATCTGCAAAGACTGAGTTTATTAAAGAGGACAGTGAGAACATGAGTGATCCAGAACCCTGCAGAATGAAACACACTGAAGATCCTGAAGAACAAAGAGGTTGGTGTTTATTCTTCATTCATTCATGATGCTGAAGAACATTCATGTTAGAAACATTCAAGCACTTCACCACTTTTAGATAAACAGTTCAACTATGAAATGGTACACAATGTTCTGGGTTTTTCTTCAACAAATGGTCAGTAAAGGGAGGTTTGAGACATTTTTTATATTGATTATCAACATCAGATCAAGCTAATACTATTTTAACTGATAAATAATCAATTTATAAAAAGGCAGCAAATTATCATAATATTTAAAACAGTTGTCTACTTTCTACTATTACTTTAGGGATCACTTTCATGTCACTTTCAATTTGTATTTCTTTCAGTGTATTATTCAGTGTACTGAATTGTACTTAATACATTTTTCTTTCATGTCAGACCTGATGGAAGAGAGCGAGGAGAGTGAAGAACTGAGTGAAGTGGAGGAGGAGAGTGAAGAACTGAGTGAAGTGGAGGAGAAACATCATGTCCAACCTGGAGAAAAACCTTTGAGTCGCTCAAAGACTAAAAAGACATTTTTAAAGAAAAGAAGAGCCAAGAAATCTTTCACCTGCACTCAGTGTGGAAAGAGTTTCACACGCAAACATAGTCTTGATGTTCACATGAGAGTTCACACCGGAGAGAAGCCGTTTAAGTGTGATCAGTGCAGGAAAACATTTCTCTTTGCATTAAACCTGAAGACACACCTGACAGTTCATACGAAGGAGAAGCCGCATTCATGTTCTGTGTGTGGAAAGAGTTTTTCACTGCTGAAATATTTACATAAACATGAGAAAACTCACACTGGTGTGAGAGAGTACATGTGCTTTGAGTGTGAGAAGACTTTTACTACAGCAGACGGTTTAAAACTGCACCAGAGAATTCACACTGGAGAAAAACCTTACAAGTGTTCACACTGTGACAAGAGATTCAGTCACTCATCAACTCTGAAAAAACATGAGAGGATCCACACTGGAGAGAAACCGCACACGTGTGATCAGTGTGGAAAGAGTTTTGCTTTTAAAAGTACACTGAAGCAACACATGATGATCCACACTGGAGAGAAACCGTTTAATTGTGATAAATGTGGGAAAGATTTCAGTCGATCTTCACACCTTAAAGGACACATGAGGATCCACACTGGAGAGAAGCCGTTCTCATGTGATCAGTGCGGGAAAACATTTATCTGTGCATCAGACCTGAAGACACACCTGACAGTTCATACGAAGGAGAAGCCACATTCATGTTCTGTGTGTGGAAAGAGTTTTTCACAGCGGGGTAATTTACATAAACATGAGAAAACTCACACTGGTGTGAGAGAGTACATGTGCTTTGAGTGTGAGAAGACTTTTACTACAGCGGACGGTTTAAAACTGCACCAGAGAATTCACACTGGAGAAAAACCTTACAAGTGTTCACACTGTGACAAGAGATTCATTCAGTCAGCAAATCTGAAATCACATGAGATAAACCACACTGGAGAAAAACCTTACAAGTGTTCACACTGCGACAGGAGATTCAGTCACTCATCAGCTCTGAAATCACATGAGAGGATCCACACTGGAGAAAAACCTTACAAGTGTTCACACTGCGACAGGAGATTCAGTCAGTCATCAGCTCTGAAATCACATGAGAGGCTCCACACTGGAGAAAAACCTTACAAGTGTTCACACTGCGACAAGAGATTCAGTCAGTCATCAAATCTGAAAACACATGAGAGGATCCACAGCAGAGAGAAGCCGCACACGTGTGATCAGTGTGGAAAGAGTTTCTCTGTTAAAACTCACCTGAAGCGACACATGAAGATCCATTCAGTGGAGAAACCGCTTAAACACAGTCAGAGATCACAGAAGTAGTTTATTTTCATGTGCTGAGCAACAAAGTATATTCTGTGTAAGTTAGACACTGTAGCACAAAGCAGATGGTCAGCTCAGCCATTTGATTAAATTACTGGATCCTAATTTGCAAAAATATCTCTTTTCTTCTTGGACTAGGACACAAAGCTAATGGTGTCTGCCACTTGATTAAATTACTGGATTCTGATTCACAAACACAGCGCTTTTGGTCCTGGGTAAACAAAGAAGCGTCCTTTTGGACTGCTCAGCTGAGGCATGTGACCAGCAAAGGCGCCTCTCTGGCTGAGACCCTCTTGGGATCTCCTCGGGGTCCCCAATGGCATTAGCCTGACTTCGTCAGACTTCGTACTTCCGCTCTATTTCATTTCGCTCCTGTACTCAGTCTGAGATAGCGACCTATCTCTCAGTTTTCCTCCGGCCTGAAAACAGCCGGGCCAATCAACGAACAGAGGGCGAGCTGAGAGCCGTGACGTATAGATGCTGATTGTACCGTGGATGCGTAGATTTACTTCACATAATCTGCAAAAGTCGTTCACAGCCATGTTCACTCCGGTATTTTGCTCGATGGTTTTGTTTTCGCATTTTGGTTCAGGCATGTAAAAGGGCGTGAGTTTAGCTCCTTCAAAACACGGGGCAACTGGGCAGTTCTACGCCAGAGAGAGGTCCACTTCTTCACTACAAACTCCAACCGGAGGTTTTCTTTTGTTTTCTTTTTCTTTTATCTACCTCAGTTTGATACTTTGTCCTTCGTTCAGTGTATTCACGAACGAAACGAATTTAAGACTAATCATTTTTCGTACGTGCTGCCGCTGAGTTATCGCATCATCTACCTCCGCCCGGAAGAAACTTCGGACA
The DNA here is from genome assembly GCF_949319135.1 of Squalius cephalus. Taxonomy (NCBI): domain Eukaryota; kingdom Metazoa; phylum Chordata; class Actinopteri; order Cypriniformes; family Leuciscidae; genus Squalius; species Squalius cephalus. The sequence continues at coordinate 8,541,541 of NC_137122.1, forward strand.
CGCGGCCTACGCATCATTTCAGACCAGCCGCACGAAAGGGGCCATATCAAAGCAAGTACAGTCTTAATATCGCAATCTGAAAAGAAAATGCTGTTTTAAGGTTGTCTAGAACTCTTTAAAAGCCTTTGGGTCTCATTTGAAGCAACTGTTTGAACAACCCGGTCTCACCCCAAAACGTCATGTACTGACGGGTCTTGACCATACGGCAACATACGACGAAAAGGGTACCCCTAAAACGTCCATATGAGACGAAGACATAAGCGCACCAGCAGCGCTTCCTAGCGGTACCCTAACGCATACCTAAACCTACCCATAACCCGAATCGTCACATATGGACGTTTTAGGGGTACCCTTTTCGTCGTATGTTGCCGTTTGGTCCAGACCCGTCAGTACGTGACGTTTTGGGGTGAGACTGTGTTAGTCCTTGAACTGTTTGGTCCTTAGAAGAACATTCTCTCCCTCTCTCTTAGGGATGTCCCGATACCACTTTTTCACTTCCAATACGATACCGATGCCGCAGCTTTGGCTATTTGCTGATACCGATATCAATCCGATATTTTTATTATATTCTTGAACTAATACTACTAATAATAAAATATATGGAAGCACTTTGCTCAATCAGCCACATTAAAACATTCACTCAAATGGAGAACAAATACTTCTCCAGTATATAGTCCACAGCAATAGTTGATAATGAAAGACTGCCGCCCTTTATTCAAGATATGAGATATGTTTGGTAATTGTACCTGAATGAATTTAAAATGAATTTGCTATATTTCAGATCAAATTAACAGCATTTCCAGCATTGCAATCTCGACATCGCAGCCTGTTCATTTTGCTGCGTTCACACCAAACGTGAATAGAGCGTCAAATTCGCGTCTATCGCATCTAGTTCGATGCTTGAACAGTTTGAATCCATTCTTGCATCCAAAGCGAATAGGATGCACCGCGCGTGTATAATGATAAAAGCGAGCGTTTGAAGCGAAATAGACGCTAAGGCTAAGGCAGGGCTACAGATTAGGTGTTCCTAAAGAACCCGTGCACCGAACCGTGACGCACGTACCGAACGTACGTTCAATACGAATACATATACCGTTCCACCCCTAATAGGTATCGATCATGGGTATCGGATAATTTTTTTTCTCCCCTCCGATATCCGATCTAGCGTTCTGGGCTAGTATCGGCACGATACCAATGCCGTAATTCGGATCGGGACATCCCTACTCTCTCTCTCTCTCTCTGTCTGTCTCCAATATTTCGTATTGCAATCATTTTGTGTTGTTCGTTTTGCTATCCATATTTACTCCTGCGTGATTTAAGTAGTCTATGTAATCCTTAGTTTGTTTTAATAAACTCCATAATCCTTTGGGTTGAATCTGTCTCATTTTTCCATAACTTGAAGTCCCTGGAAATAATGGTTTTAGCTACAAAGCTCTACTTGATAAAGTTCGCTGGACGGACAGATGATAACTGAATTTGAATTACATGAAAACTTGCCCTGATAATTGATATGATTTTACCGACCATTTATGAATAGTTACTACGAGCAATCGTGTTAATTATTCAAGGTGAGGTTTAGCCTATTCCCTATTTGGGATAATTTAATTTGTGTATACATGCGATATATATATATTCATCATCTTATGAATTTGAGTTAGTAATTCCCTAAACAAAGTCATTGTCGCTACAACACACATCACTCTATAGCCAAATCTCCCCTCTCCACCTTTAGCCGGTGTGTGGTGAGCACAGGACTATGGAATGATATTCCGGACATTATTCAAAAGAAATTGCAAATTGTTTTTGCAATTGCGTTTTCAAATTGTAGACGCATAAAATGTAACATAATCCAAACGCAAATGCAAATCGCTACAAATCGCTGCGAAAAGCGTTTGCATTTTCGTTTAAGCGAACGCACAGTGACTGCCAAATTTAAAATGGAAAAGCAAAGTCCGTTTGCAACTGTGTTTCCCATATCTAACGAGTCTTGACCCTGTCATATTTAAATAGCAATTTCAATTACCACGTCTGCTTTTTCACTGTCTCAGCATCGCGTATGTAGCCAGCCAAAACACAAATGCAATCGCAATTCCCTTAGTATTTCCATTTCCGATGCCTTACACGGAAACCTGTCAATCAGTGTCAAGGGTGGGATTTTGCTATGGGGCGTGTTCGTGAGTTGGGACGTGACGTCACTCACAGTCGACGGTCAAGAGGCGATGCAGCAAGTTGACTCTTACTCAGAAGCCATTTCGTTTTGGATAAGTTAAATGAGTTCGTGGCCTTGACCAACAGCAACATCAGTAATGTTGTCTTCGCCAACCTCAGTGAAGTAGCTAACAGGCTTTTTGTGAAGGACAGGACAACTAAAGGACCTGTGCGTACTTTACTGGACATACCACAAGAGATGAGTGTCGGTGCTAGGTCTCACCCCTTCAAATAAGTGCTCTCAATTTGCCAAATTCAATAAAAATGCTGTCTGTTGCTGTTAAACCTGTGGATGTGTGTGTGTGAGAATGTATATATACATTGTCAGAAAAGTAAACAAAACAATGAATACATCATCGCAATTACCAAGTCCATCTCATCTGGCATGTTATTAGAATTATTGATAATGTTTTAGAACTCATCTCTGTTTATATGACACATTAGCTACAGTTTCTGTTTTCATAGACGTTAAATGTAGGTTTTCAATCCTTCATGTTAATCTTCTATGAACAATGTAGATTAATGTAGAATAAACCAATGTATATTTTAGTCAGAATTATTGCTCTTCATCAACTTGAGGTCCTGGAGCTCGTTCTGTAAAGTTGAACAGAGACTCACTCGCTCTCGGGACAAGCATTGAAGGAAAACAATGGAAATACACACATGACTTTCTTACATTTACTGATAAAGATATAACCATTAAATATAAGAATGTGCCTCAAAAGTCATTGAAATTACAATCATTTATTTCAATCTCTGCATTTAATAAACTACTAGTGAGTGTTTTTATCACAGCTTGTAAATGTTTTAAATGAATGTGTATGTGTGAGGTTTGTAATGTATGATTGTATTTCTGTCAAGCTGTTGGTGAAAATAAGAGCTTGTTCTTCAGTGATTTGCCTGGTTAAATAAAGGTTAATAAGTTACACAAAGGGAATACCACATCAGAGTAAACATCACATGCATCTGAACAATGTGTTAAACTTTATGCTTAAGTTTATTTGAAGCGCTGAATATGAATCATTTTCATGTTTAGGAAACCTTGGCTTGTCGTTTCAGCACTAGGTGATTTATGTTAGTTTTGTTTGTTGTGTTGTTGTGGCTTCGACAAAACCTGATAATCTTAAGTTACATGATCACGGTCACTATATTTTTCAACATGTGATTAGCCTTAGTACTTAGTTCAGAGTCTGAAATATTGATTATTCCTCTCATCATGATTGTTAGAAATGAAACTTGTGTGTTTTCAGCAGAACTGCCAGAAAGCATCTGGAAGGAGAGGACGGAGAGAGCGCCAGTGATCCAGAACCTGCAGAATGAAAACATCATGATACTGAAGAACAAAGAGGTTGGTGTTTATTCTTGATTCCTCATTCATTCTTCATGATGAATAACATGCTGATGCTCACCAGATTTACATTGTTTCATGACCAAACTAGTGATTTATAACACAAATCATCTTCATGACATTAAAATAGATCATAATCGTGCACAGCCGTTGTCCACCAGATTTGATGAGATTAAAATGACTATTGAACTCATCAGTGATCTTGACTTTGAGCTTCACTTTTCATTTCACGTTTGTCTCTGATTTGAAATCTCACATGATTTAATGTTTCTTTTAGACCTGATGGACGCGAACGAGAAAGGAAAAATGTGTGTAAATGTAAATCAAGTCTGAAGAATCTCATGAGGATCCGCAGCGGAGAGAAACTTTACATGTGATCAATGCAGGAAGAGTTTCACTCGGGTTTCACGTTCATGTTCAGGAGCTGAAGAAGAGGCTGTAACACTTTCAACAGAGACATGAATGTGATATTAATTTGAACTCATTCATTGTTTTTCAGAGATCTGTCTTATTAGTTTTAATTTTTATTATTTTTTGTACTTCAAGTTATGATTGATTAAACTCATTATAATTTTATCAACAGCTTGTTGTTTTTGTCCAGTTTTATTTTCTGCTGATTCTTCTTGCTTCAGGAATAATTCCATAATTTTCAGTTCTGAAAGCCAAGTATTACGTTTGCTTCAGGGGCTTCCCAGCAAACACAGACCGTTCCCCTAACGTTAGTTTTTGGTTCCTGTCTTTTTATTGTTTTGGGAACTAAATAATAATGTTCTAGGAATGCTCTTTTTATTTTTTTGCAACAATAATATAATGTTCCCAGAAGGTTGCAGGATAGTTAGTTTTAACAACATTGACATTTTTAATATTAACATAGAAATAGTTACCAACTATAGAACGTTCCCCCAATGGTTATTGTTTATATAAATATGTAAACTAACTTTACAATTAAAACGCTACAGATATTTATGTATAATGACCTGTACAGAGCTCTGAAACTAGTTTATGCAGCATTTAATAACATTTAGCAATTAGTTTGATTTAATTAGACTGAAAAGCACAGAAATCATAAATTCTTGGGTTTGTTTATATCTTCATTTACTGCACCGCTGCTCTGCACACACTTCTCCAACACGCGTTGTTGTACACAGTGCAGTGTTTCGGGGATCTACATCAGAACGCTGCCTCGTTATTGGCCAGTTCTGCGTCAGGATCACACGCATTGGCCGACGCTGGTCATGTGAGCAGCACAACGAATGCCGAGTCTGCGTTCTGATGTAGAACAACTTAAACAGCATTGGAGAATGACAGGGAAGAGAAGAAGTTGATGAATAAAGTTATTTTGTTTTTTTTTAGCGCACTAAATGTATTCTAGTCGCTTCATTAACCGCAGTCTGTACGTTTTGCCTCTTTGTCTCCGTCTCTGTTTGAAATCTGCAATTGCAGTTATTTGCGTAATTATCTTTACGAGTGTTGTGCATCAGCACGGATGAATAATGTCTGTGGATTGATGTGGACAGAGTGATGGTCATCCAGGTAAAGAACCCATTGAGAATGGCATGTCAACTCTGTAGGAATTGTAATAATGGCAGTACAAAATGCCTCTCTTTCTCGTCATGACCCCAGTCCATATGTGTCCGCTTGATGTTCGATGTTGGCACTCTGCCACTCACTTCATGCCAGTCGCTCGCTCCCAGACTCACAGATAACAGTGGCCTGAGCTCCTGTATGGTGGGACTAAATTCTTTACAGAAAGTAGTTAGCGCCTCAGCAAATTTCTCACCTGAGTCACTTGGTTTTTCGGGCCATGGCTCGATTTATTTGTTTTTCAGCCCACGGTCTGGTTCCGGTGACGAGACTCTTATCTCATTGCTAAATTTTTTTTTACTGCCCTATACGCTTGTTCCCTTTGCATTCCTTTTCTCTCTCTCCGCTCTGCCTCCCCAACCAGCAATCCTTTTTTTCTTACAATCCACACACACACGTCTCACACAACACCCCTTTTGTTCACTCCCTTCTTCCACCGACTCTTGCACCGCTGTCAGCCTAGTGACACTTAAGGTTCCCTCCTCCTCTTCTGATTGGCTAAGAGAACATTAAGTCTAAACAATAATTCATTTTGATAGATAAGTGGGTATATCGTCGTTAATCAGAATAGTTGTCGCCCAATTCCAAGATTTAAGTCCGTGGTGATCTTCCAGGGTCCGAGAAAGACGTCTTCAAGTCTATATGTTGTATATCACAGAGTTCAAAACCTGCAATGAATATCAAACGCACACACACAACACTGATGAACAACAGTTCTCTTCAAGGCTGAAGAAGGCCTGAGCTCATTATCAGAAGAGCAGTCCACCGGAGCAAGCTGATAAGACATTTCACTCCTCAGAAAGCAGGAACGATAATATCCCCCTTTACTCCCTAGTGAAATGCACATGAGGATGTTCACTTAATGAAAAGCAGATGCAATGGTGTAGAAATTGACCCTCAAACTTATACAAGTCAACTAAGACAGATATATAGAGCAACACATGGGTACAGAGTCTCTCTCGGCGCTCTCTGAATCCCAAGAGAATCATCATCAAAAGGCCCCTTGCATGTGAACACGACCCACGGGCACACATTGATTCTCAGAATAGCAAGATAGAAAGTCAGAATTGCGTGAAATAAAGTTGCAATTGTGTGAAATAAAGTGAGAATTGCAAGATGTAAACTCGCAATTGTGAGATAAAAAGTAGCAATTATCTTTTAAAATGTTTTATTCTGTGGTGGAAACAAGCTTCCATATGACAACATTAAAACATGGATGTAAATTATTTCGTGCAAATTCTATAGCATTCTGACCACTGTAATATTACTTCAGAAAACTGTTCATTAACAATAACGGAAAACATACCCGTGATGTCCGTTAGCAAATAATGCAGTTATAATCCAAGTGTTAATATCCTGCATTTTATAGTAATATTGCCTGAAAACATCAATCCAGAGTGTCAGTCGTTTTCGGCGTGCTCCTGAAGAGCGCTGGGTTTCAAAATGCACATCAGGATTGGTTAGAAAAGAAAAGGCGGTGCTTAAAAGACAAGGGAACACATCGTAGGATCAGCAGGATGACAGACATAAAACAAAACCAAACCAGACAAACAACATCACAACACAGCTACGCAAACACTATTCAGAAGTGTCAGTGATCTTAATGTTTAGTTAAAGACCGTTGTTATTAACCCTTCTTTCTTTTTCTTTTTTTCAAACTCAATTAGATTAAGTATTTCAGAATAATAGGCCTAAGCATGGTGTGGTTGAGAGTGAGGCAGCCAATTGTAATTTCTCAAATGCATTTTGTCATTTGTTTGCTCTACTTTTTCATAATCTTTTTGTTTTGTGAGAGCTCTACCTAATCTTGGATCCATGGCCAATAACGTTTCCATCTCATTATCCCAGTTTTGACATCATTTCCTAATTTTGGACCATTTGGAGTTATTTTTCCTTCTCCAATCTATCTCTAGAAAATGATCAAAACAAGATGGGAGTGACCAGTATCTTTGTTTTGTAAACAAAAATAATAATTCTTTGACATTTTGTGTCTATTTTTTTCTTTGCCAGAGAATAATTCTATCATGCTTTTAGCCCCATAGTTGTTGAAAATAATAGCCCTCACTATATCAAATCCAGCCTCAGTTTGAACTATTTGGTGAGTTGAGCTCCCACTATTTTCTTTTTCTTATAGGCCTGGACTTGTACCTAAAGCAGAGAGGGTTAGTTTAGCAGAGAATATAAGTAATTGCTATGAGTGAATAATCAAGAAGAATAAAGTTAATATAATAATTGACCAAATTTGAAGCAGTCTCTAGAGTGATGATTGAAGTAGCCACACCTGTTCTTCTGCTTTTAGATCAGTGTGTTCTGTCGCTCTGCATGTTTTGTCAGCCTTGTTGTCACTCAAAGGTCGTTGCAGAGTGGAGAACAGGCTCTGTTGTTTCTCTGCCTCTTCTTAGTTTGGGCTTTTGATCGATCCTGCCACAGTTTTGCATCTCAGAATTTCCTCTTTGTCCTCAGGAAAAGTCTCAAGTGAAAGGTAAGACCTTTTCCAGCATTAAATCAGAATTTCTGAGTCTTTTTGAACTTCAGGAGGGGAGCCGAGAACCCCTCACCCGCTTCTCTCTTCTTCTTTCTGCATTCGCCTCTTTGCCCTCTTGTTGCTTCCATTCGTCCGGGTCACAGAAGCCATCTGAAATTTGAACACTCAGAGATCTGCATGAAACAAATTGAACTTTTACTATGAGCTCTTTATCTACATTCCATTTTTTAACCATCGTTTTATTAGTTATTTTATATAAAAAAAATCTCACTGGTTGACCACAGAAGTTCCCCCATTCTATGTTAGTAAAGCAAGTTCTTCGTTGCAAGAAAAAGCAAACTAGTTCTGTTTTTCTATATCAGAAATGATATAACTGATGATCTGAGAATAATACAATTAAATAATGTTCCCTATCATAAAATCAGACTTCAATCTTTCTTCTATTTTTGCATGCTGTTCAAAATCATCTAGAAAGGTGAATAAAATGTTCCTCAACAAACATCAAGGAATTACTCTTATTATTTATTCTCAATCAACAAATCCCATTTACTACAATTCTAAGATTTATGTAAAATAATTATGAAACTTGGTCACTCAGTCTTGCTAAATTCAGCGCACTGCATCAGTTATTTTCTCTTAACACAAACGTATTGATCTGCAATGGAATCATTTATCCACTCTGTCTTCAGGGATAACGAGATACAAATTGTAGACGTCTTCAGATATAATATATAATATATTAAGCATGTGCAATCTTACTTGTATTCATCTATTAATATATATATTATTACATTTATTGATTAAATATATGTCTTATTATTTTAACTTTTTTATACTACAGTATTCTATATGGATAATATCTTGAAACAATTGTTTTCCCTTAGTTATTTTTTTTAATACACACCATTTCATATCCCTTCATTCACAGGTCATACACACATTCTCGGTCCCTTCAAGCAACCAGGGTCACTTATTTTCAACCACAGTCACAGGATCCCACACACACACACACACACACACACCCACCCACACACACACACACACACACACACACACTATTCTGTACTCCCTGTCAGATCTGAACAATACATTAAAATCTCAGAGGTCACTTATTTTCAACCACAGGCACAGTCACAGGACCCCCCCCCCCACACACACACACACACTATGTACTCCCTCTCAGATCAATACATTAAAATCTTCACTCCTCAACACAGTGACACTTTTAACTATCCTATTCCATAGACCTCTGTGATTCACTTCCTCAACACAACAGTTTTTAAAGAGTAATATAAAGTGATGTGTTTATTTCAAAGTGAATTTTTTTTTTTTTTTCAGATTACATGATTTGTCAGTGTATTTTACAGTTCTTTAAAGTAGATAATGCAGAATAGGTGTTCATATTTCACTCTCTTAGTGTTCATGTTGTAACTCTGTGTTGGTGTTGCGAGAGGCAACACCCTTGAAAGTGTCGAACTAACACTTTGAGGGTTGTTCCCATATTTACACATTTGAAGTGTTGAAATTACTGTAAAACTTCAAATAATAGCCGAGTCCCAAATAGACGCCTGTCTCTTTTACACGCCTGGTGTGGCTACAGGTTTGGATAAATAAAGGCCGGTCTCAAATAGAGGCCTGGTCTGTTTTTTTAGTTTCGGGTTGTATTTAATCTTCTAAAACCCGTCAGATCGTCTGTTTAAGCCGGTTCTATGGAGCAGATTGCGCACGCAAGAGAGCCCTGCGCATTTGGGCGGAGCTGTTAGCGCAAGCAAGGCAGGCAGAGAGAGTTAGCGCCGCGCCTATGACAACTCGAGGTATTGCACATCGGCCAGCAATGGCCAGCAATATTGTTATGTTTAAGGATATTATGGAATTAAGATCATGTCTGTACTATGTTATGATTGTACTGTACAATTAAATACAATCATTTCTTAGTCTGCAGTCTGAACGCTTTACCTCAGAGCGTCCGTTAAAGGAGAACTGCGGTCAATTTTAACATTGAGCAAATTTTTTTTGTCAATTTGGAGTGCTGAGAACAATGACAAAAATCGGTGTGCCTACACCGTGTTATCCTCTTTTTAAAATTTGCACCCTGTTGATTTCAATGGGGCAAAATGGATAAAAATGATGTTATTTAAGCCAGCGTAAATACCTGTATTTACATCCTGTTTTCAGTTGAAGTCCAAAGTAGTCGATTGTCGAGTTCACACGCATAGTTTTAGTTACCTATGATCACGCGCGTGAACTCGGCAATCGACTACTTTGGACTTCAACTGAAAACAGGAAGTAAATACAGGTATGTGCGCTGGCTGAATTAACATCACTTTATATCTTTCACATCTACTGCAGTCAGAGTCACCCGTGATCACTCTGAAGGAATCACTCACATGACCTGTGCACTTGTAATGACACATCAAGGATGTTAAGAGGCTTAAAGCTGGTTTAAATATTGCCCCATTGAAGTCAACAGGGTGCAAATTTTAAAAAGAGGATAACACGGTGAAGGCAACACCGATTTTTGTCGTTGTTCTCTGTATTGACAGCACTCCAAATTGACAAAAAAAAAAAAAAAAAAGAGCTCAATGTTAAAATTGACCGGAGTTCTCCTTTAAGTGAATTAATTGAGAATATCAACTGAAAATCGGGGAACATCAGCAATTTTCATTCAACCAGCTGATTTCTGTAAATGAATGTAAAACTAAATGTATATTGCAGCACAGGGGGAAGTCTCAACACTACATTAAAGGCCTGTCTCATATAGACGCCTGTCTCAAATACAAGCCGGTGCAGTTCGGCGATTTGGGAAAATAAAAGCCCGGGCTATTATTTGAAGTTTTACGGTAAGTACATTGGTGTTGATTTCTGGATTTCAAATTTACTGTGTAGTGATTAATATAATTATTATAAGATCAAACTATATATTTAGATTAATTTGGACATTATGCTGCTGTAATCTGTAGTGGTTGAGGAAGATGAGTGTCATTGTTTTGTGTTATTGATGTTTTATCCATGTCATAGTTTGAGAAATTACAGTATTGTCTTTCAATAGAGCAGTTTAACAGGCTTTTATCATGTATCCTGACTCAAATAATGTGTTTCTAACAGCAAACACTCAGAATAAAGTGAGATGATCTGCTGATGATCCTGAATGGCTTGTTGAATGAGTGTTGATAGTCTGAGGCTCATCAATATTAACAGATCTGCTGAAAACACTCTTTATTTCATGACAATAGTTCCTGTTCTCTTTCATAGGTTCACTCAATGCTGCAGATAGCGCAGTGGGATATTCTCTGAATGTGCCGATTGTCTGAAGCCCTATAGAATCACGCCAATTCATTGGCTGATGGCGTCCGCGCAATCTGGCTCCGCCCCGACGCTCTTACGTCGCATCATTACATATTCGCGCGTGCCATCTGCTCCTCAGATTTCTCTGCCTTCAGAACGAAGCGGTCACGTTTGCCCCTCGCTCGTGATTTTTCTGAGCTCGAAATAGGCCTACTTCTGGATTATTCTCGGCGCTTCTGCGACTGTTCAAGCGGAACTCTGTTTCTCCTTACGGTGAAGTTGCCATGGAATACCGATGCTGTACTCCGCCATGTGCTCGTTACATCGCTATCGACGACCCTCACAGTAAGTGTGTCAAATGTTTGGGTTTTCCACATGCGCGCGAGGCAGTCATAGGATCGTCTAAATGCAAATTCTGCGAAAATGTTGTTGCTCAAAACCCTCAAATCGCGGCTCGCGGTTTTTGAGAGGGAATCATTCATCTCCCCCTGTCGCGCTCCCGAGGCCTCTCGAGGATCCGCGACTTGGGGTTCGGATGTAGAGCTTGAGGATGTGAAGTTCGAGCAGACGAGCCCCGCTCTTTCTCTCCCTCCCTCCCCTCGGCATGCATGAGGCAAGCCAGTCGAATTTTCGCACGATTATTTGCGCCCCAGCCCGGGAGCACGCGACGCGGTTTCTTTCGGGTCGGAGGATGTACTTTTTACCGAGGCTTCCGACTCCGAGGATTTCGGGCCTACTCTCGCCGATGAGGTTATCCCGCCGAGAGGCCAGGAAGCGCGGCCTACTGCGGCCTACGCAGAGCTCGTTGACGTACTTTTGCGCGCTATGGAGAAGCTCGCTATTGATTGGCCCGAAGAGCCCCGCGAATCTCAGTCGTCAAAACTCGACGAGAGGCTTCTCAGTGGCCCTAGTTCTAGGCCTCAACGGAGAAAGCTGCCATTTTTCAGTGATCTGCATCACGAGATTTCCAGATCCTGGAAGCAGCCTTTCTCTGCGCGCCTCACTAATGCGGCAGCTGCTGATTTCACCAACCTAGTAGGTTCTGTGGAACAGGGTTATTCCGGCGATTGAGGAGACTTTAGCCGACCATCTTGCTCCGTCGTCTGCGCCGTCTTGGGAGTCACGCCCCCTCCTCCCCTCTAAAGCATGTAGGACTACTTCCTCTCTCATTGGAAAATCCTACATGGCGGCTGGGCAGGCAGGCATGACCCTGCACACTATGGCCATTCTTCTTAATCTCACGGAGATCCGTGACAAGGAGAAGGTTTTCCTCTTGGACGCCCCCATTTCTCAAACAGGGTTGTTTGGTGAGGCGGTCAACACGGTGATTGAGAAATTCCGCTCCTCCAAATCCCAATCGGCCGCGTTCAGACAGTTCATGCCCAGGAGGGCTAGGGAACCTTCTGCTCCCTCCCCTGTTCGACCCAGAGAACGTCCCTCTCATAGACCGGAGTTCTCTTCCAGGAGGAGCGAACCGGTGCATCCCCCACCTACCTCGGTTTGGGGAGCCCGCGGTCGCCCCTTTCCCCGTCAATGGCCTCACAAGCGCCTCCAGTTGAAGCGGTCCGACAAACCGACCGCTCCGGCGGCCCAGAGCCGTTCCTGACTCTCCGGTCGGAAAAAGGAGAGCTCCTCTGCTTCCTCAAGGTTGGGACAGACCGCGCAAGCGTTTCTGCCCACCTCCCAGCTCTCCTTTCCTTGCCCTGTCACCTTCGCCAAGTGCAGGCCATTTTTCACCATCTCTACTCAGCCCGGCGCGGGAGGAAGGAGACGCTTTTTGCTTTCTCCCCTCACCCCCGACACTCTCTTTAACTGCCGGTCGCATCCTCGGAGGCACTTTCCGTTTTCCTCCGGAGCAGGCGGTCCTGGTCACCATGACCCCAACATCGATGCCTCCCTTCACGTGCCAGGACGCCAAGGTCTCTCCTGCACAGTCAACTTCTCTAACCCACGGACGTCAACACGGCACCCTCACTCAGGTATGTCGTCTGCATTAAAACATCCCTCTTCCTCTTTCACATTTCTTTCAGGAATGGGAGTGCTTACCAGGGGTATCGTCTTGGGTTCTTCGCACAGTTCGGTTCGGCTACACTCTTCAGTTTTGCCGCAATCTTTCCTACTGTAGTAGACAGCCCCACTCAGGCTTCTGTACTTCAGCAGGAAATTTCATCCCTCCTTCTCAAAGGAGCAATAGAGGAGGTTCCTTCAGGGGAAACCGAGCGGGGCTTTTACAGCCGTTATTTCCTGGTCCCGAAGAAGGGCGGCGGTTTGCGTCCCATACTGGACCTCCGCCGACTGAACTTCGCCCTTTACAAAGGGAAATTCAAGATGTTGACGCTGAAAGCTATCATATCTCAGATTCGGCCAGGGGATTGGTTTGTGACAGTAGACCTAAAGGATGCTTACTTTCACATCCAGGTTGTACGGCGACACAGGCAGTTCCTCAGGTTCGCCTTTGGAGAAAGAGCGTTCCAGTACAGGGTCCTTCCCTTCGGCCTTGCTCTGGCCCTGAGGACATTCACGAAGTGTATGGATGCAGCTCTGGCCCCATTGCGGCTCCAGGGCATCCGTATTCTAAATTACCTGGACGATTGGCTCATTTTAGCCCAGTTCAGGGAGCTAGTGACCCACCACAGAGACATCGTCCTGAGTCATATCCAGTCTCTCGGTTTGAGGTTGAACTCGGAGAAGAGTGTTCTTGCTCCGGCTCAAAGCACCGTTTTCTTGGGGGTGAACATGGATTCCATTCTCATGCAGGCCCGCTTGGCTCCTGCACGGATTTCCAGTCTGACGACATGCTTGGCCCGTTTTTCGCTAGGCCATCATGTGTCTGTGGGCACTTGCCGCAGGATGCTGGGCCTAATGGCCGCGGCCACCTCCGTGCTCACGCTGGGCCTGCTCCACATGAGACCCTTCATGTGGTGGATGAAGCTCTCAGGGGTTCGGCCCTCCGGGCCAACCCTTCGCCTACTGAAGGAATCGCGCAGTTGCTTTCGAGCCCTGTCAGTTTGGCGGGACCCTCTTTTTCTTCGGAAAGGGGTCAGCATGGGTGCGGTATTTCGTCGCCACATGATTACGATGATGCCTCTCTCACCGGCTGGGGAGCAGTTTTCGAGGGCAGACCAGCGTGTGGGGTCTGGACTGGCTAGACTCTCTCTTGGCACATAAACTGCCTGGAGTTAAGAGCCGTTTTTCTGGCTCTGCATCATTTTCTCCCTCTTCTGGAGGGACACCATGTAATTGTCAGAACAGACAAAATGGCAGTGGTGTCTCATGTGAACCGGCAGGGGGGTTCTCGGTCACGCACCCTAGACAGGCATGCGCGTCACCTTCTCCTGTGGTCTCAGAGCAGATTCCTATCTCTAAGAGCGGTTCATGTCCCAGGGGTTCTGAACCTCGCAGCAGATTTTCTGTCGAGGCAGAAACTCAGATTGGGAGAATGGATGTTGAACCGCCAGACGGTGGCCCTGATCTGGGAGGTTTTCGGAGAAGCAGAAGTGGACCTCTTTGCATCTCAAGAGTCGTCCCAATGCACGCTTTGGTTCTCCCTGAGTCCCCCGGCTCCATTAGGGATAGATGCGTTCGCTCACCCTTGGCCAATGCAGAAACTCTATGCCTTCCCGCCCATCAAACTGATCCAAGCGGTCTTGGCCAGAGTGAGAGAGAGCGGAGTCCGCCTCCTCCTGGTAGCTCTGTTCTGGCCGTCTCAGCCATGGTTTTCGGAGCTAATTCCTCTGCTGGAATCTTCCCCCTGGAAGATCCCGGTCAGGGAAGACCTGCTGTCCCAGCTGCAGGGAGGGATATGGCATCCTCGCCCATGTGGAAGCTGTATGTTTGGCCGATCAGAGGCCGTTAGCATTAAGTTCTAATCTCCCAACTGACGTTCAGGAGACCATTGCGAGTGCTAGAGCCCCTTCTACAAGGAGGCTATATTCTTCCAAATGGAAGGTTTTTGAGACATGGTGCTTAGCACATGATAGGAGCCCAGTTAACTGCCCTGTTGGTTCAGTACTGGAGTTCCTGCAGGAGAAGTTTGCTTCTGGAGCAGCTGCTACCACTCTCAGAGTTTATGTCGCAGCTATTGCAGCACATAGGGAATCGGACAAGATTCACCTGGGGAAACTAAGGTTAGTTTCGGCCTTCATGCGTGGGGTTAAGCGCCTGAAACCGGCTCGCTCCCCTAGAGTTCCCTCATGGGACCTTTCTGTTGTCCTGGAGGGTTTGACGAAGACCCCCTTTGATCCCTTGGAGTCAGCTCCGGAGCGGATTCTGACTCTCAAGGTTTCTCTTTTGTTGGCTTTGTCCTCATTAAAGCGGGTAGGAGACTTACAAGCTCTTTCTATTAGCGAGTCTTGCTTGGACTTTGCTCCTGGCTTGGTCAAGGTTTCCTTGAGGCCGAGACCAGGGTATGTCCCCAAAGTTCTTTCCACAACTTTCCGCTCGCAGGTGGTTAACCTTAACGCTTTCCACCCTCCTCCATTTTCTTCTGAGGAAGATAGGAAACTTAACTTGCTCTGCCCATTTCGTTCTCTTAAGATATATGTAGACCGCTCAGGTGGTTGGAGGAAATCTAACCAGATTCTGGTTTGCTTCGGTGCTGGCCACCGTGGGCTTGCTGCATCAAAGCAGAGGATTTCTCACTGGGTCACAGAAGCTATCTCGTTGGCTTACGAGGTGTGTGGCTTGCCTTCACCTCTTAGCATTAGAGCACATTCCACCAGAAGTGTGGCATCTTCTCAAGCTCTTTCTAGAGGAGCACTTTTGGAGGACATTTGTGTTGCGGCAGGCTGGTCCTCTCCGCACACTTTTGTAAGGTTCTATAATTTGGATCTTGACATGACCCCGGTTTCCCAGGTTCTTTCTGTTTGAACTCATCTTGGTCGTTGTCTCATTTATGTACCAATCATGGTAAGTGCTCTGGCTTGGCGAGTTTGGTAGTCCGTTCCCACTGCGCTATCCGCAGCGTTGAGTGAACCTATGAAAGAGAACGTCTCTGGTTACTTACGTAACCTATGTTCTCTGAATAGGGAACGAGACGCTGCGTTAGCTGCCAAGCTCCTCGCGCTGTTGACAGTTTTCTTTTCGGCAGAGAAATCTGAGGAGCAGATGGCGCACGCGAATATGTAATGATGCGATGTAAGAGCGTCGGGGCGGAGCCAGATTGCGCGGGCGCCATCAGCCAATGAATTGGCGTGATTCTATAGGGCTTCAGACAATCGGCACATTCAGAGAATATCCCACTGCGCTATCCGCAGCGTCTCGTTTTCTATTCAGAGAACATAGGTTACGTAAGTAACCAGAGACGTTTTCACCTCATTTATGATGTCTTCAGATCTCCTGTAAATGGACACTTAAAGCTCATTTCATTGGTGTCAACAGACTGAGGGTATTTGATCGTTACTATATGTTGCCTATGTTTATTTCTGTTGTGGTAGAAATTGTATATGTTCTGTGTGTTTGCATTTTCTTATATTCATAGAAACTTAGAAAACATGATGGTAATAAAATGCACGGGATTGCGTGTGAAGTCCCATGATTCTCTGCTACATGAATATAACAGTGAATTGTTATTAACCCTAATGCATGTTTGATAAATAATGTAACAACAATGTGTTCGTTATAACTGAGACATGTTTTCATTTATCCTAGAGAAATAACCTTGGGGTGAGTCAGGACAATAATGAAGGAAGGATGCCCTCCTCTCGCGGTCATTTGATACATGTTTGTCTCTTATTCAGTAATATAAAATTGTTTGCCACCACACTGTTTATGCTTTCAACTGTTTTTCTTACCATTATTTATATTTTGGGAAAATTGACATTATTATATTCTGTAGTCCATGAACATAAAACAAACTCAGTAACTTATATATTTTTGATTTTGGCAGATCAACTCACACTACAATTCATCATCAGTGAAGCTCCTCCCACTGTAATTCATCATCAGTGAAGCTCCTCCCACAGCGGTCACATCATCCGTGAAGCTCCTCCCACTGTAATTCCCCAATAAATGCTGTAAATTCCCATCAGCTACAAGTGAAGACGAGCATCAGAGCATCAGGAAGAGCTGAAATCTGCAAAGACTGAGTTTATTAAAGAGGACAGTGAGAACATGAGTGATCCAGAACCCTGCAGAATGAAACACACTGAAGATCCTGAAGAACAAAGAGGTTGGTTTTTATTCTTCATTCATTCATTTAGGGCTGGGCGATATGGAGCAAAAAATATATCTCGATATACGATATATATCTCGATATCTTTACAGGAAAAATAACCCCCAAAAACTACTGCAAAAACAAATATGCCAAATACCACAAAGTATTTTTTTATTGAAGTGCAAATAGGTAGGCAGTTCATGGAACAAAGTGCTTCTGCGACATTAAAAAAACAAAAATAATAATTTAACTGTAAAATAAAGGAATAAATAATACATATTGCACTATTTTTAATAAACCTGCATATAAATATCATTACTAATTTTGGCAAATAAATTTGGGGAAGATTGATGGCCGGTCAGGCACATCAATCTTCCCCAAATTTATTTGCCAAAATTAAACTCGGGGGACTTGGTTGAATGAGACAACACGCGAAGGAGGCGGAGGTGGGCACAGCACAGAGAAGGCAAACAAACAAATTGGTGAAATCAGAATTTAATTACAAACAATATATCGATATATACGATATGTCAAAATCCATATCGTGTTTAAAAAATATCTCGATATATTTTAAATGTCAAGATATTGCCCACCCCTACATTCATTCATGTTAGAAACATTCAAGCACTTCATCACTTTTAGATAAACAGTTTAACTATGAAATGGTACAGAATGTTCTGGGTTTTTCTTCAACAAATGGTCAGTAAAGGGAGGTTTGAGAAAATTTTATATTGATTATCAACGTACTATTTTAACTGATAAATAATCAATTTATCAAATTATCATAATATTTAAAACAGTTGTCTACTTTCTACTATTACTTTAGGGCTCACTTTCATGCCCTTTCAATTTATATTTCTTTCAATGAATTATTTTTGATGTAGTGAATTTTATTTAATTCATTTTTCTTTGATTTCAGACCTGATGGAAGAGAGCGAGATGAGTGAAGAACTGAGTGAAGTGGAGGAGGAACATCATGTCAAACCTGGAGAAAAACCTCTGAGTCGCTCAAAGACTAAAAAGACATTTTTAAAGAAAAGAAGAGCTAAGAAATCTTTCACCTGCACTCAGTGTGGAAACAGTTTCGCACGCAAATATGGTCTTGAGCGCCACTTGAGAATTCACACAGGAGAGAAACCGTTCTCGTGTGATCAGTGTGGAAAGAGATTCTCAAACACATATCATCTTAATGTTCACATGAGAATCCACACTGGAGAGAAGCCGTTTAAGTGTGATCAGTGTGGGAAAGATTTCATTCAATCTTCATCCCTTAATGTTCACATGAGGATCCACACCGGAGAGAAGCCGTTCTCATGTGATCAATGCGGCAAAACATTTCTTAGGGCATCAGAGCTGAAGAGACACCTGACAGTTCATACGAAGGAGAAGCCGCATTCATGTTCTGTGTGTGGAAAGAGTTTTTCACGGCGTCAATCTTTACATAAACATGAGAAAATTCACACTGGTGTGAGAGAGTACATGTGCTTTGAGTGTGAGAAGACTTTTACTGAAGCGAACAGTTTAAAACTGCACCAGAGAATTCACACTGGAGAAAAACATTACAAGTGTTCACACTGTGACAAGAGATTTAGTCGATCAACAGATCTGAAATCACATGAGATGATCCACACTGGAGAGAAACCGCATACGTGTGATCAGTGTGGACAGAGTTTTGCTCTTAAAAGTCCACTGAAGCTACACATGATGATCCACACTGGAGAGAAACCGTTTAATTGTGATAAATGTGGGAAAGATTTCAGACGATCATCATCCCTTAAAGAACACATGAGGATCCACACCGGAGAGAAGCCGTTCTCATGTGATCAATGCGGCAAAACATTTATCTGTGTATCAGACCTGAAGAAACACCTGACAGTTCATACGAAGGAGAAGCCGCATTCATGTTCTGTGTGTGGAAAGAGTTTTTCACTGCGGCAATATTTACATAAACATGAGAAAACTCACACTGGTGTGAGAGAGTACATGTGCTTTGAGTGTGAGAAGACTTTTATTACAGCGAACAGTTTAAAAAAGCACCAGAGAATTCACACTGAAGAAAAACCTTACATGTGTTCACACTGTGACAAGAGATTCATTGAATCATCATCTCTGAAAACACATGAGAGGATCCACACTGGAGAAAAACCTTACAAGTGTTCACACTGTGACAAGAGATTCAGTGTGTCATCAAATCTGAAAACACATGAGAGGATCCACAGCAGAGAGAAGCCGCACACGTGTGATCAGTGTGGGAAGAGTTTCTCTTTTCAAACTCACCTGAAGCGACACATGAAGATCCATGCAGTGGAGAAACCACATCACTGCAGTCTGAGATCACGGTAAGTAGTTTATGTTCATGTGCTGAGCAACAAAGTCTCTTCTGTGTAAGTTAGACACACATCACCCTATAGCCAAATCTCTCCTCTCCACCTATAGCCTGTGTGTGTGTGGTGAGCACAGGACACTTTATTGATTGATTGATATCTATTGACTTTCGCTCTCTGACAGTAGGTGGCGCTCATGTAAATGGAAATTCATTATAATCCATTATAAAGCTTGGAAGAGCCAGGACATTTTTTTTAATATAACTGAAAGTATTTGTCTAAAAGAAGAATGTCACACACACCTAGATTGACTTGAGAGTGAGTAAATCATGGGCACTGACTTGGAAACCAGGAGAAACATTGTGCCATGAACGAACAAGTTCATGAAGTTTGAAGTAATATGGCTTTTAAGTCCACAAATCACCAATATTCCCTGTGGATTTAATGTAGTAATGCTCAGTGTAACCATGGTATTGTGGCAGAAATAGTCAAATGTTTTTACATTAATCATTTAAGGGTTCATACATTCTTTTGAGAGTAAAATTCAAGCACTAATCAAGGACTTTCAAGCCATTCACACTTTTTCCAGCTCTACATTTTTTTAAATATTATTCAGTTTTAATGTTATTTTTAATATGATGACCAAAACCATGATTTGTTCATCCTTAAAAGATTGTTAAACTAAACACTGATTGTTAAACCATTTGTAAAACTAAATGTTTCAAAGTGTAGGAAAACAGTAGACCGAAGGTTTAAAACTACAGTTATACTTAAAGGAGAACTCTGGTCAATTTTAACATTGAGCTCGTTTTTGTGTAAATTTGGATTGCTGTCAATACAGAGAACAACGACAAAAATCGGTGTTGCCTACACCGTGTTATCCTCTTTTTAAAATTTGCACCCTGTTGACTTCAATGGGGCAAGTCTTAAACCTGCTTTTAGCCTCTTAACATCCTTGATGTGTCATTACAAGTGCACAGGTCATGTGAGTGATTCCTTCAGAGTGAACACGGGTGAGTCTGACTGCAGTAGATGTGAAAGATATGAATAAAAGTGATGTTAATTCAGCCAGCGCACATACCTGTATTTACTTCCTGTTTTTGGTTGAAGTCCAAAGTAGTCGATTGTCGAGTTCATGCGCAAAGGTTTAGTTACCTATTATCACGCTCGTGAACTCGACAATCGACTACTGTGGACTTCGACCAAAAACAGGATGTAAATACAGGAATGAGCGCTGGCTGAATTAACATCACTTGTATTCATATCTTTCACATCTACTGCAGTCAGATTCACTCGTGTTCACTCTGAAGGAATCACTCACATTAGCTGTGCACTTGTAATGACACATCAAGGATGTTAAGAGGCTAAAAGCAGGTTTAAAACTTGCCCCATTGAAGTCAACAGGGTGCAAATTATAAAAAGAGGATAACACGGTGTAGGCAACACCGATTTTTGTCGTTGTTTTCTGTACTGACAGCACTCCAAATTTACAAAGAAATGAGCTCAATGTTAAAATTGACCGGAGTTCTCCTTTAAGAGTAAAGAGAATGGAATATTCGCGGGAATATATATATATATATATATATATATATATATATATATATATATATATATATATATATATATTAGGGGTGGCTCGATACCACTTTTTTATGTCCGATACCGATACCGATACCACACAATTGAGTATCTGTCGATACCGATACCGATACAATACCATATATTTTTTTCTTAATTAAGCTGTTAATAACACATTTGTCAGGAGGATGCACTGTGCTTAACCTAGCCATCTAAAAAGCATCATGCTCAAACAGTGCAATAAATGTTCTACTTTCCTAAAGGAAGAAATAAGTAGCCCACAACATGACTCAGTTGTGCAATACTGCTGCTTAAATTTTATTAAAACAATTTTTAAACAGAACTTGTAGCAGCATTTTTAATTATTTAGCACCATTCAATTGATGAAATTTAAAGTGCAACTGTGCAAATAAAACAAAAATTATAATTCCAGTGCCAAAAACTGGATGTAACACAAAACTCTTATATAGTCATAATAATAGGGCTGTACCCGACTATTTGAATATTCGCTCGGTAGGTTGGTATTCGATTTGAGAATTTGACATTCGAATATTCGGGTTTTTTTTTTTTTTGCACACCTGGCATCCCCCTCGAAATGGTTCTCATTCGCGCTTGAATATGTTCAACACTATAAAATCTGACGAAATATAGATAGACACACGAGACACGTTCAGAATGAATAAACTTTTAATAAACTACAGAACAACGCGAGTGGGAAGCGGCGCGCCTCACGCTGGCAGGGCTTATATGCTCCGAGAACTATTTTACAACTATTTTATAAAGCCTAGCCATTTTTAATAGGATGGACAGTTGAAGGAACCCAACCTCGTTATTAGATGCTTCTTGGCCAGTTGGCCTACTAAAGTGTTCCTGCAACGGGAGTATTCTCTGGCTAGAGCGCAGAACAGCGGAGTTTGTAAGGACAGAAGTGCATGCCTGCGAGCTTGTATTTTGGGTTAAGCTGCGTTGCTTTGACATTGTGGAAAATAGAATAATAGAAACAAAATGTATTAAGCTTTTTACCCCTTATTATCAATCTAAATTAATCTCGTTTTTAATTTAACTTAATTTCGTTTTTCTTTATTTAAATTCGTTTTTTTCTTTAATTAAATTTTGTTTTTCTTTATTTAAATTTCGTTTTTTACTTTATTTAAATTTCGTTTTTTATGAATTTAAATCTACCCTTTACTGTGTCAGTAATTTGTTAGTCAGAAAAAATATTAGACTACCTTATTAAGTATTGCTTAAGTTAACAGACCTGTGTGTGTGTGTGTTACGTGCGAGTGTATTTACTTTGTGTTGTTCATGGGGAAGATGCGTTTTATATCACTATTGCAGTAATCCGTTCTCGGAGCATAAGCCGTGCCCGCGTGAGGCGCGCCGCTTCCTGCTCGCGCTGTGTAGTTTATTAATTATGAACGTATCGCGTCTTATTTGAAATAACTCCACACAGCTGACATGATAACTTAATTGCTGAGAGGGCTTACCTCACTCACCTCTAGCTACCGTTCACGTGATGCCAGTGTTGCCAAGTCCGCGGTCTCTCCCACCCCGAAACGCGATTGGCTATTTTTAAGAAGCAATTGGACGGGATTTGTATGTGAAAATCTGGTAACCCTGCGTGACGCGTGTTGCTCATCTCTCTTTACGGCATGTCTCTCAGGTGTTGTTAAGCATTTGTATGACAATTTAGGACTAAGGGACGCGATCGTATCGGATCGGGTTATACTCCCGCGATTCATGCAATATCCGATCCAGTGATTTTGGCCAGTATCGGACTAATACCGATACCGAATATCGGATCGGCGCACCCCTAATATATATATATATTAGTGTTGCACGATTAATCGTATCGCAATCGCGATGTGAAGCCTACGTGATTATATGACGCAAAATGCTGCGATTTTATATTAAAGCTACACTGTGTGATTTTTACCCCCATCTAGCGGTGAAATTGTATATGACTACCCAATGAATTTTAGTTTCTGTTCCTCTCAATTCCGAGGGCGTTTTTACTCCTACGGTGGCCGTATTATTCCAAGATTAACATGGCTTCCAGTTATCACTTCGTCCATGACAATAATAAACAATACGTCTAAAATGAATAAAACTACAGGACAGATGTCAGGAGGTAAACGTCACCCTTGGAATCGGCTATCCCAGCATAATCAGATTAGGCTAACGTTACAATGTGTACAAAGTAAAAGCAATTAAAAATAACTAAAACGTTCAGTGTCCTTTTTTATATATAGCTTAAAAAATTGCGCCTTTAAAACTATTCATTACCTGTGATCCGTCGCAGCACAGATTTATGTTACAAGGTAAACAATACTTTTTCACCATTGACGCGAGGATGAAGTTATACTAGAGGTCGTTCTGGCGTTATGCACAACCATGCTATTGGTTAGACAAGCAACTATAAAACTTCGAATTTACACAAATGAATTACAACAGGCTGAATTACCTGTCGAGAAGAAAGCAGGCAACCTCGGCGTCCGTTTTAAAATCTTTTCTCCTCATGAGCTCTTTCCATCTGGGAAAAGTTACTCCAATATTGACTATGGTCTTGCTGATTTGTCTGTCGCGTTGACGTTTTAATTCTCTCTTTCAAATGTGAGTACGCACGCACACACACACACACACCACACTATCTTTCAAATCTGCCGGCACTCGCGAGCTCGCGAGTAATCTCCCCCTCGCATTCGTCACGGTGTCACTGAGTGAAAAACGCAAAAGGCGAAGCTTGAATTTACAGGTATGTCCCTCTTTGGCTAATGTAGTTTCAAGATGGAGGGGCAACATGGCGACCGGCATACGAACCCCTCACCCGTATGTACTTTCAATGGCAGATTATAAACTTAAGAGAATACTTTATTACTTGAAAGAAGTAAATATACATTAATGAGCACATATATTTTTGAAAGAACTAAGTGTTTTTTGCTAAGAATCAACTAAAAAAGTTACACAGTGTAGCTTTAAATAAACAAATTAGCACTGTTAACGCAATTAACGCAGCATCTGTTCATTTTTGGCATTCTTTGGCTAGTGTTACATGATCCTGCTCTCTTATTCATGCAAATGCTTTTAAACCATTCATGCGCGATAAGACAAAAAAGAACGCGCTGTCAGTGAATGTCCTCCTGATACACACTCACACACATGATCCACAGATAGACGCGCGCCAGAATGAAGTTCCCTTTCGCGGTAGAACGAACACACATGTAGGCTATGCCAAAATGAACGCGCTGCCTGTGAATGTCCTGATGTGATACACAGAAAGACTTGCGCTAATATTGTGTGTGCGCACAAAACAGCACGCCAGAATACAGTTCTCTTTCGAGCTTGAACGAACAATAACACACACAATTATGCCAATATGTCTTTTTGGCGAGTATCTTCATAACATAAGAGTAGTCTTATGATGAACGTGAAGAGTTGTGACTCGTGAGAGAATGAGGCGCGTATGAGATCCACGTCTCTGTCAACAGCGGCTGGTCTTAAAGGGACAGTACACAGTAGCCACTAATTATATCTGTCACTAAAGTTAATCAAAGAACAAAGGGAACAGAGAAAAACACTTGCTCTTGACTAAATAACTTTTTTCTTTAGGCAGATGATCTGTGTTTCGCATATCGCAATCGCAATATTTACCTCTATTATCGCAATATGACATTTTTCCCCAAATCGTGCAGCCCTAATATATATATATATATATATATATTCCAGTGAATATTCCATTCTCTTTACTCTTAAGTATAACACATAAATATTTTTTATATACATTGTCAGAAAAGTAAACAAAACAATGAAAACATCTTCGCAATTGCCAAGTCCATCTCATCTGGCATGTTATTAGAATTATTGATAATGTTTTAGAACTCATATCTGTTTATATGACACATTAGCTACAGTTTCTGTTTTCATAGACATTAAATGTAGGTTTTAAATCCTTCATGTTAATCTTCTATGAACAATGTAGATTAATGTACAATAAACCAATGTGTATTTTAGTCAGAATTATTGCTCTTCATCAACTTGAGGTCCTGGAGCTCGTTCTGTAAAGTTGAACAGAGACTCGCTCGCTCTCGGGACAAGCATTGAAGGAAAACAATGGAAATACACACATGACTTTCTTACATTTACTGATAAAGATATAACTATTAAATATAAGAAAGTCATTGAAAATTACAATCATTTATTTCAATCTCTGCATTTAATAAACTACCAGGGATTGTTTTTATCACAGCTTGTAAATGTTTTAAATGAATGTGTATGTGTGTGTTTTGTAATGTATGATTTTTTTCTGTCAAGCTGTTACCGTGTTACCGTGTTATAAAAAACAAGAGCTTGTTCTTCAGTGATTTGCCTGGTTAAATAAAGGTTAATAAGTTACACAAAGGGAATACCACATCAGAGTAAACATCACATGCATCTGAACGACGTGTTAAACTGTATGCTTAAGAGTTTATTTGAAGTGCTGAATATGAAGCATTTTCATGTTTAGGAAAACTTGGCTCGTATTGTTTCAGCACTAGGTGATTTATGTTAGTTTTGTTTGTTGTGTTGTTGTGGCTTCGACAAAAACTGATAATCTTAAGTTACATGATCACGGTCACTTAGTTCAGAGTCTGAAATATTGATTATTCCTCTCTAATCATGTCTGTAAGAAATGAAACTTGTTTGTTTTTAGCAGAACTGCCAGAAAGCATCTGGAAGGAGAGGACAGAGAGATCCAGTGATCCAGAACCTGCAGAATGAAACATCAAGAGACTGAAGAACAAAGAGGTTGGTGTTTATTCTTGATTCCTCATTCATTCTTCTTGATGAATAACATGCTGATGCTCACCAGATTTACATTGTTTCATGACCAAACTAGTGACTTAAAACACAAATCATCTTCATGACATTAAAATAGATCATAATCGTGCACAGCCGTTGTTGACCAGATTTGATGGGATTAAAATGACTATTGAACTCATCAGTGATCTTGACTTTGAGCTTCACTTTTCATTTCACGTTTGTCTCTCATTTGAAATCTCACATGATTTAATGTTTCTTTTAGACCTGATGGACGCGAACGAGAAAGGAAAAATAAGTGTAAATGTAAATCAAGTCTGAAGATTCACATGAGGATCCGCAGCGGAGAGAAACTTTACATGTGATCAATGCGGGAAGAGTTTCACTCGGGTTTCACTTTCATGTTCAGGAGCTGAAGAAGAGGCCGTAACACTTTCAACAGAGACATGAATGTGATATTAATTTGAACTCATTCATTTTTTTTCAGAGATCTGTCTTATTAGTTTTAATTTTTATTATTTTTTGTACTTCAAGTTATGATTGATTAAACTCATTATAATTTTATCAACAGCTTGTTGTTTTTGTCCAGTTTTATTGTCTGCTGATTCTTCTTGCTTCAGGAATAATTCCATAATTTTCAGTTCTGAAAGCCAAGTATTACGTTTGCTTCAGGGGCTTCACAGCAAACACAGAACGTTCCCCTAACATTAGTTTTTGGTTCCTGTCTTTTTATTGTTTTGGGAACTAAATAATATAATTCTAGGAATGCTCTTTTTATTAATTTTTTTGCAACAATAATATAAAGTTCCCAGAAGGTTGCAGGATAGTTATTTTTAACAACATTGACATTTTTAATATTAACATAGAAATAGTTACCAACTATAGAACGTTCCCCAATGGTTATTATTTATAAAAATATGTAAACTAACTTTCCAATTAAAACGCTGCAGATGTTTTTGGATAATGACCTGTACAGAGCTCTGAAACTAGTTTATGCAGCATTTAATAAAATTTAGCAATTAGTTAAATCCAAGCGCATTATATTGTGAATGTGAAAAGCAGAAATAATACATTCTTGGGTTTGTTTATATCTTCATTTACTGCACCTCTGCACACGCTTCTCCAACACGTGTTGTACACAGTGCAGTGTTTCCGGGATCTACGTCAGAACGCTGCCTCGTTATTGGCCAGCTACATGTTTGAATTCCGTCTCCGTCTCGTCTCTGACACGCTCCTCAGGGTGGTCCTGGTTCAGGGGTGGGCGCAGTCCGGCTTGGCCCATCCCGCCCTGTGACACATGCGTCAGGATCACTCGATCACACTAAAAAATATTATAGCAGAGAATGTCTAATATGGCGAGAAGTTTCACTCTCAGTACACTTCCGGCTTCTGAACTGGTTGCAGTTCCTCTCTGATTCCATATGAGGGCGCTCACAGGACGAGTGCAGAATGAATGGAGGTCTATGGCGCTATACCAATAAAAATCCACTTTTCTCAGGATATAATTTTTTGTCTAGTAATTTGAATGTTGTATTCGAAAGGAGATGCAAATAAATTACACATTTCTGGGTGTTAGATTTTTTTGAGTCACTTATTTGCTTTAAAAAGTCTTTTAAAGTGTCAATGACGTCATACACATGTACGACCAGAGATACTGCTTCACGGCAATCCTTCACTCACTCTGGTGCGTTCGCGCTCTGCACTTTCTTTTCACTCGAAGCATCGACAACACAGCTGACACAGGTAAACACACGTGCTAGAAGAGTTTTTGTTTTGTTTGTTTCTGGTCCCGCTGCGGATGACACGATGCCATCAAGCGGTATCTCTGGTCGTAATCAGTCCTTCACTGACCAATCAGCGTTCATTAGCAGAATGCTAGCGTGTTATGGGCAACAACAACTCAGCCTGTAAGAAATCGAAAGGACATAAGTACTCGTTCATTCAACTTTCGACCTAAAACCCACGTTGAACTTGCAAAATCTACAATCAGATCTGAGATTTCTCAACGGCAATCGGGTGAAAGAGACAAATATAGCCTAGCCCTAGACTCCCATTCATTCTGCACTCATGACGATCGCCCCCAGTGGAACTCTGGTGGATCTACAACCACAATTCGGTACAATAGAGCTTAATAGGGAGTGGGCAGGCTCTCCATAGACGGGCTCTGATTATAGTTTCTTCATAAACCGCAGTCTGTAAGTTTCGCCTCTTTGTCGCCATCTCCGTTTGAAATCTGCTATTGCAGTTATATGTGGAATTATCTTTATATGCGTTGTGCATCAGCACGGCTCCTGAGCACAGATATATAATATCTTGAAGTGTATGTGTGAGCTGTCAGTCAATGCACCAGTGTGGACATTCACTGTACTTCAGAATTACAGATACGACCTTCAGGAATTATTTCCAAAATAAGGAAAATGTCATCTGAACAAGTAACATGTCAGCCACTTTTGTTCTGATCAACTGATGATTAAATCTTACGAATTTAAAGTTAGCTCAGATCACGTCAAACCATGTAAATTATTATTGTTATACTTTGTTCTCAAATTGTTAATGTTATCAACACTATGTGACTATATATATTTAAGGCTATAAATGATCTGCCACCTGCAGCAACCTCACACGCAAAATAGCCTACTAGCCGGGACTCCTTCTTTATGTGTACAGACTTGACGTAATGACGCAGAGACGAACCGCGGCAAGCTCGTATTTCCCGTGGAAACCTACCAGTACCATTTAAATTAGAACCCATTAAAAGCTTACCGCTGTGAATCAGGCTACGGTAAGGAGATGACAATGTTGAAGAGGTGGGTCTAAAAGACAATTTTCATCTGAGATTCAGACCCAGACAACAACCTAGTGCTACCAGATGTGGGCCGGATCACTCAGTCACTCACACACTAACTCAAACACCTTTTCAGTGTTTTCAAGGATGCGGAGTGGGTGGGCCGTGTCATCCACGGCAGTAGGGGGTGATACTGCGAACACAGAGACAAACCTCGGTTGGTATGAGGTTTGCCTTGAGCCAGGCTGAGGAAGCTGTAAGTTTCATTGTGACACTAATGGCGCTTTTCCATTACCAGTACCAGCTCAACTCGACTCGGCTCGCTTTTTGCTCCGTTTTCCATTGCAGATAGATACCTGGTCGTCATTTTTGTTGTTGTTTTTGCTGTTTTTCATTCAGGATACTTGTCTGGCGTGTGCAATGATGACGAAGTGAATAGAGTGCACCTCTGCAGAAAGACCCCTCCAGAAAAAGTTTCCAACTAACATATATACACACTTCCTTGTACCAAATATGGTAATGCATTCTGTAGATTATTTTGAGGAATATTTTGTACCATGTGACTTTATTGAAATAGCATTCTCTGTTGCATCAGCCTTCCTTTAAGCCCCCAAAAGTCAGACCAAAGTCACTCGCAGAGTAAATAATAGTGTACAAATGCAGCTAAATTACTTATTTTCTAAATAATATAATCCTAACTATAATGATTCTCCTTTTGATAATGACATAGCACTGGTCCAGCTCTCCTCTTCTGTGACTTTCTCTGATTACATTAAGCCTGTGTGTCTGGCGGCGACTGGTAGTGTGTTTTCTGCAGGTACAGAGAGCTGGGGCACTGGATGGAGAAAAGCTACAGTCTGAAGGTGAGTGAACATTCTTGAATCCTTGCTGTAAAAAATAGCCAAATTCTGACAGTAACATACCATTTTCCATTAAAACTGTGATACACCATAGAAAACAATGCAATCTGGGTAATATTTAATTTTCAAGAAAATAGCAGGAATATACTCATGTACGGCAAATATGTGAAGCAAATATACAGCGTTCACACTCAGAGGCTGTGTTTCAAATCACACCCTATACCCTAATTCAATATTTCCTACATTAGTTCACTTATGTAGTCCACTTGAATGAAAAAAGTAAGTGAATTTAGAGAATAGGGACCTATACTGCAGCCAGCCACCAGGGGGCGATCAAAACATCTTAGCCTTATTATCCAGGACGTGTGTCGGACTAGAAATAGTCCTCAGATGCCATATCCGTAATTTATAGCAAAACATCTAGCATTAATTCGATCTCAAACAGATTCATTAAAAGTAGTTATTACTCCACCACGTGCATGACATCATTAACCAACGTAGTTGAACGACCACTTTGCATAGATTACAGTAAAGAACTACACAATTAACAGTGAATTATATTGCCAGTATTTACCATTAGTTTATTAATTGCAGCACATGGCTGTAATTTTTGCACTCATTCTGGAGAGAGAGTGGAAAAGGGTGATGGGTTTACCAGGGTCTACCCACTCTCAGTACCCATTCCTAGTCTGAGAACACACGAGGGCATGATCCATGATGCAGAACTGGCCTCTGTAAATAACCCAGTCAATGGTGTTAAAGGACCAAGGCTTTTGACCACATTACAGTGTTTTAACATGGCAGAAAGTTTTGTTCCAGACTATTTACATAGTGTACTTCTTGGAGTAGTGCGCCAAATAACAGGCTTGTGGTTTGACAACAAAGTGCCAGAAGTAAACGTCAAAAATCCAAGTGTCTTGAAAGAGATAGACAAACGTTTGAAACCAGTCCGGCCACCTAGCGAGATAACCCGTCTGCCACGATCTGTAAAAGAACGGCAAAAATGGAAAGGAAGTGAGTGGAGAACATTTCTTCTAATCTCTCCGTTTGTACTGATGGGTTTAATCCCAACACAGTATTTCCACCACTGGATGCTACTAGCCTTTGCCGTTTATCTGCTAACTAGTTCACATATTTCACATGTGAACATCGACAAGGCTCACATGGCTCTTTGTGAGTTTATACACCGAGTCTCTGTATGGAAAGCAAGAAGTGTCTTACCCAGCAAACACAGAACGTTGGCGCAACGTAGCCAACCTTCTAACAACGTTTTAACAACATAACCAAAAGGTTCCTATAACTACGTTGTGTGGTGCAGGTTGTTACAGCGTTGTCACAACGTTGACATTGAACCACCGTTCAGGGCCATTGCTTACGGTACGTTCAGAACTACGGTACGTTCCCCCATCTATGTAAAGCGCTTTGAGGTCTCAGAAAAAGCGTTATATAAATGTAACAAATTATTCACACGGGGCGTCAGCGTCAACGCTTGACGGAAGGCGTGGCTGAAGTTTGGCACTGACGCCATGGTCATAGCAGCGTCAGCCAATGAAATTTAAAATGTATCCTCAGTTTGCTGCTCTTGAACAGGATGAACGTGATTGGCTGCCGCCTGGCTACTGTATTTGCATAGAGCGATCCTATTGGCTGACGATTCCGTCTGCGGCGCTTCACTGGCGTTGCTCGCGGCAGAAGTTGAAAAATTCTCAACTTCTGCCGCGAGCAACGCCAGTGAAGCACCGCCGACGGATCCACAATTCTTTTCGGCAACGTTTGACGTCACCCATTCAAAGTCAATGGGAAGCGTTGACGCTGACGCCCCGTGTGAACGTACCGTAAAGGTTGTGCCTAGGGTGTCTGGACAACCACTGGACTACATAATGTACTCGTCACTGCCCTGAAGCGCGAAAATCAGCCTTTTAAATTCCAACCACCTGTTGGGCTCATTAGTTCTCGTTCATCATCGAGCAAGGATACGTGAGTATTGTGTTTAGCCTACAACTTTAATTTCTAATGTGATTAATGTAGCATCGCTCGCACTGTTTAGTTTTTCGTTTGATCTTTCCGCTATTTAGTCTCATTCGTTTCTTTGCTCCTCTGGATTTGTGGATGTTTCCCGGTGACACCTGCTTTCGGCTACTGTCTGCCATACAGACCCGGTTTTGTTCATTAAATGTTCTGATCTGCCTTTGCTTTTTATGTTTTATTTATTATACTTAAAATAAATTTGTATATTCGTTTATTTCGTTTTTTTTTCTTTTTTCACAAATGTATGACTTTTGGAAGTGCAATTTGATTATATGCAGTTTTACTAAAGTTGAATTAACGAAACCTTCTGTCATTTTTACTCTTCAAAGTGTAGGCTACACTTGCAGGTGTTGATAGCCCCATTAAATAATAATATAGATAAAAAATATAAACGATAAAAAGTATATAATTATCTAACTAAATGCACCATATAAAAATATTGTAAGAACGTCGTCTCTCAGTTGCTGAATGTCGCGCAACAACGTTGCTACAGCCCTGTCACGTCTTACATTTCTACGTTGCTACAATGTTGCGAGCACGTAGACAGCGACGTTGCCATAGCAGAAATGCAACGTGCCAGAGACGTTGCCACAACGTAAATGTGTTTGTTGGGTTACAACATTCATCTCCTCACCCACTTAGCTGAGAGTGTCAGAAGACATGGACCTTTGTCATTAACATCAACATTCGTCTTTGAAGAACATAATGGTAGACTGCTTAAACTTTTCAATGGAACACAATGTTGTTAATAAATTATTTTTTTTTCTATTAAATTTAGTAAAACTGCATTGTGTATGCTTACCCATCTATTAATTAGAATAACTCAATATAAATGTACTATATTTCTTGTATTAACTGCATGTTTTAATCTCAGAATGTGACAAATGAAATGTATATGTGTATAAAACATCCAAAATGCAATACAATTAAACATGAATTGAAAATCATGTGTACTCGCTTAATTACAATAATTAATAACGAGATTAACAAATAATCATAATCAGATTTATTGTGACAATATCTCAATGTAAAATGTAAGGAAGAGAAAATTTATGCTTTGGGAAAATATTTTTTATCGTTGAATCCTTAGTACAAATATAATAAAAAATATTGTGTATGTTTACCCATGAATTTTGAAAACTCCATATAAACGTACACAAACCATTTGCATATTTTATGCGTTGGCTATATCCTAATTTGTGTGTTGTGGCTGATGTATTGATTTTATTTGAAAAATGTAATTGTCAGCAAGTGTCCACAAAGTCACCAAGTCTCATGCCATTTAGATTAAGACAACTTTTATTATAGTAGGCCTATTATTATTATTATTATTATTTAAGATAGAAGGGTTAATTTTGCATAGCAGTGGTCCATAGCTTTTGCTTGCTGTACAGTAGTAGCCTACTGTTACCACAGCTGCAGTAATGTAGTATGAGTGTTAGGTTTATACATGCATTTCAGTACTTCATTATGTTGGAAAACTACAGTTGTACTTCATTTGACTGCAGATGTACTAACATGTAGCCTACTGTAGTTTTACTGCTGTCGTACTTCAATGTACTGCAGTTGTACTGTCATTATTACTGTAAATCTATGGCTGTGCTTAACTATACTGCAGTTGTTTTTTGTAAGGGTTCACTCTCCAGTCCAGCGGGCGGCGGTAAGTCATGCGTTTGTTTTCAAGATGAGTTTACAGCTTGATCTCTGGTGTTATACATCGTGCTACTGGCTTCATACAAACTTGTAATGTACTTTTAGACCAGAAAGATTTTGAATCGGGTGAATACATGCCTGTCATATTCCCATCCGAGCAGGAATATGTGGAGTTGCTGTAACTGAACTGAGAAGATCGTGTTGTTAAAAGAGGAGACTGAGGAGGACTCAAGTGAACCAGAACCCTGGAGAATAAAACACAAGGAACAAGCAGGTTGGTGTAGGGGACAAAAACTGCACTCAACTAAAAGTACATGTACTTATAGAAATATTTACTCAAAGTAAAAGTAATAATCTTAATAGTTACTTGAGTAAGTGTAAAAAAGTATCCAATGAAAAAACTACTCAAGTAGCGAGTTAAGCCTCTTGAGTGCCATCTGAAATTTTCTTCTAAAACAAGCATTTTTATCAGTAGTTTAGCATTAGCATTGTCTTTCAGTAGAGTTTTTTTACAGGCTTTTGTCATGTATCCTGACTCAAATAATATGTTTCTAACAGCAAACACTCAGAATAAAGTGAGATGATCTGCTGATGATCCTGAATGGCTTGTTGAATGAGTGTTGATAGTCTGAGGCTCATCAATATTAACAGATCTGCTGAAAACACTCTTTATTTCATGACAATAGTTCCTGTTTTCACCTCATTTATTATGCTGATGTCTTCAGATCTCCTGTAAATTGACACTTAAAGCTCATTTCATTGGTGTCAACAGACTGAGGGTATATGATGTTTATTATATAACCTAAACCTATGTTTATTTCTGTTGTGGTAGAAATTGTATATGTTCTGTGTGTTTGCATTTTCTTATATACATAGAAACTTAGAAAACATGATGGTAATAAAATGCACAGGGATTGCATGTGAAGTCCCATGATTCTCTGCTACATGGATATAACAGTGAACTGTGTAACAATGTGTTATCTATAACTGAGACATAGCCTATCTTCATTTAGCCTAGACAAATAACCTTGGGGGAGTCAGGACAGTAATGAAGGAAGGATGCCCTCCTCTCGTGGTCATTTGATACATGTTTGTCTCTCATTCAGTAATAGAAAATTGCTTGCCACCACACTGTTTATGCTTTCAACTGTTTTTCTTACCATTATTTACATTTGGGAGAATTGACATTATTATATTCTGTAATCAATGAACATAAAACAAACTCAGTAACTTATATATTTTTTTATTTTGGTAGATCAACTCCTCCCACATCAGTCACATGGTCAGTGAAGCTCCTCCCACATCAATTCTCCAATAAATGCTGTAAATTCCCATCAGCTACAAGTGAAGACGAGCATCAGAGCATTAGGAAGAGCTGAAATCTGCAAAGACTGAGTTTATTAAAGAGGACAGTGAGAACATGAGTGATCCAGAACCCTGCAGAATGAAACACACTGAAGATCCTGAAGAACAAAGAGGTTGGTGTTTATTCTTCATTCATTCATTCATGATGCTGAAGAACGTTCATCTTAGAAATAATCACTTTTAGATATGCAGTTAAACTGTGAAATGGCTGCAAAAGTTTCTGTTTTTTTTTTTTTAACAAATGGTCAGTAACAGGATGTTTCATATTGATTGTCAACATCAGGTCAAACTAAATTTAAATATTTTAACAGTTGCATTTTATATATATTTTATATATGGTTTACAATTTGTAACAATGTTACTAGAATTTTGACCTGAATTTTGTGTGTATTTTTACATAACTTGTATACTGTGGTAGATGTTTTCCCTATTTCGCACCTGACCTAAGTCTACCTGGGTCTCGTCTACAATCAACGTCCCCAAACGTCTTCAGTCAACGTTAGTTTCTATGGGTCGCGACTACAGTCGACGTCCCCTATCTCTATCTTGTTCCCCTAACTAACTTTCTGCGCAGTGTAAAAGTTTATAAGATTAATACCGTTCCAAATTATCCTACATCCTATCCAGGATATATGGATAATCCCGCGGTAACTAAAGAGCCTAACCTTTAGTCGTACTTTTAAGAGTTAGGTGATCAGTCTCTACGAATTCGTATTTTATTATAAAGATAATAAGGATTATAAATATAATAAATGTCCCCTTCGTAGTTTAAGTCTACCTTTTTAGGTACTCTTCAACCGTGTTCGCTATACAACAATAACCCTGTTGTAAGCTAGGCTATTAATCAATCAGACAGTGCATACTGATTATTCACATATCAGAAATCATGCTCACCCTCTGTAGGTTTTCCCCCGGTTGGGATCCTTCTGATCCAGGGAAGAAAAGTGAAAACGTACTCAAGAATTCCAAGTTCCAGTCAGATGATTGTAATAAATGTTTAACAATATTTATTAAAAGAATCAAAATGAAAAGAATACTTGTTACAGAATATAATAGAGTACTTAGCTAACAGAGTAATATTAGCTAGGCTTTAACTTCTTGCATCCGGGAACTGCTGGCGTCCCGGACTGGAGATTGCAAGGATGAGCCATGAGTCTTGTCCAATTCTCTTCTTTTATATCCCGAATTGAGGTGCCTTCATCATATTTACTGTAAGGCACACATGATTTGAATCACATGTACAACTGCTGATCCCAGCTAGTGTAGTCTATTTCTGTACCCTGACTGTCCAGTCAGTGGCGGTTCCTCCGAAGATACAATAGTTCCTTTGTATGTGTGGACAACGACCCTTGTCACTGCTCTCTCATGTGACTTGAGAGAGGCAGAGATGGACAATGAACTCTTTATTTGCAACATTATTTTTAGACTGTCATATGCTTTAGCAACCCAGAGAGTGCATCTGCAGCTACAGGTTTCTTATTGTGACCCTTTCTGCGTTGACGTCGAGTTTGAGGTGTAGTTGAAGTGAATGAAATGTCGCTCACAGGTGGAGCTTAGTCACCTGGCATTACAGCAGCAATAATAACCGACACACTTCAGACAGTGTCTTTTAAATGCTTTAATCACGGCCGGGAGAGTACTCGACCAGTTCTCAGAGAATCTCCCCCAAGAAGAAGCTTTAATCACGGCCGGAGGATCTCAGACAAATTTCAGAGAGAATCCCACCAGAAAACTTTAGAAAATTTGAAAATTAGAGTTTTTCTTTAATTTCAGATCTGATGGAAGAGAGCGAGGAGAGTGAAGAACTGAGTGAAGTGAAGGAGGAACATCATGTCAAACCTGGAGAAAAACCTCTGAGTCGCTCAAAGACTAAAAAGAAATTTTTAAAGAAAAGAAGAGCCAAGAAATCTTTCACCTGCACTCAGTGTGGAAAGAGTCTCACACGCAAAGATGGTCTTGAGCGCCACATGAGAGTTCACACTGGAGAGAAACCGTACTCGTGTGATCAGTGTGGAAAGAGTTTCTCAAACTCATATCATCTTGATGTTCACATGAGAGTTCACACTGGAGAGAAGCCGTTTAAGTGTGATAAATGTGGGAAAGATTTCAGTCAATCATCATCCCTTAATGTTCACATGAGGGTCCACACTGGAGAGAAGCCGTTCACATGTGATCAATGCGGCAAAACATTTGTCTTTGCATCAAACCTGAAGAATCACCTGACAGTTCATACGAAGGAGAAGCCGCATTCATGTTCTGTGTGTGGAAAGAGTTTTTCACAGCTGAGTAATTTACATGCACATGAGAAAATTCACACTGGTGTGAGAGAGTACATGTGCTTTGAGTGTGAGAAGACTTTTACTGAAGCGAACAGTTTAAAACTGCACCAGAGAATTCACACTGGAGAAAAACCTTACAAGTGTTCACACTGTGACAAGAGATTCAGTCAGTCATCATCTCTGAAAGCACATGAGATGATCCACACTGGAGAGAAGCCGCACACGTGTGATCAGTGTGGACAGAGTTTTGCTCTTAAAAGTCAACTGAAGCTACACATGATGATCCACACTGGAGAGAAACCGTTTAATTGTGATAAATGTGGGACAGATTTCAGACGATCTTCACACCTTAAAGAACACATGAGGATCCACACCGGAGAGAAGCCGTTCTCATGTGATCAGTGTGGCAAAACATTTGTCTTTGCATCAGCCCTGAAGACACACCTGGCAGTTCATACGAAGGAGAAGCCGCATTCATGTTCTGTGTGTGGAAAGAGTTTTTCACTGCGGCAATATTTACATAAACATGAGAAAATTCACACTGGTGTAAAAGAGTACATGTGCTTTGAGTGTGAGAAGACTTTTACTACAGGGAGAGATTTAAAACAGCACCAGAGAATTCACACTGGAGAAAAACCTTACAAGTGTTCACACTGTGACAAGAGATTCAGTGGCTCCTCAAATCTGAAAAAACATGAGAGGATCCACACTGGAGAAAAACCGCATACGTGTGATGAAACTCACCTGAGGCGACACATGAAGATCCATGCAGTGAAGAAACCACATCACCTCAGTCTGAGATCACGGTAAGTAGTTTATTTTCATGTGCTGAGCAACAAAGTCTCTTCTGTGTAAGTTAGACACACATCACCCTATAGCCAAATCTCTCCTCTCCACCTATAGCTGGTGTGTGGTGAGCACAGGACACTTTATTGATTGATTGATATCTATTGACTTTCGCTCTCTGACAGTAGGTGGCGCTAGGGGTGGGAATCTCTAGGCACCTCAAGATTCGATTCGATTACGATTCAAAGGGTAACAAATATCAATTATTAATGATTTTTTCATTTTTTTTACTTACTTGGTACTTTTAAAGCAAAGTATTTATGATGACCCATAACAAACTTACTTCCAAAATATTAATTTTATTAATAAAACAAATGGAAGTGATTTGGCAAGTCAACTGTAAGGTTACATTTGCCAGCATATGTCCCAACATTGCAAAGAACCAACAGGAAAAAAATGTGTGCCTGTACTAGCAGCGTACTTGTAGTAAATTAATACAAACTTCAGCATATTCTGAATCTCTAGCATTTAATAATAGACTTCTAACCAAGCAATATAATCCTTCAGACAAAAAAACAATTTGCTGTAGCAAAATCACAAACAGTTTACGTTCAAAAATATAGAATTATGTACCAGCAGCTCTCATACAAACATAATGCTTGTGGACATACGCATATAATAATATAGAGTTATGACTTAAAATGTTTGCTGTATACCACAATCAAAAACTGCTTATACAAAAACAGTGAATGAACATCTGCAGAGAGCACAGTCAAAATGTAACTTTTTGTGACTGGCATTGCACATTGCAGGGCAGTATAACGTACGTATAACAGATCCGTTTACAGTATATTGATGTGAAAACTAAACAATACAGAAAGCAGCTCTCGTACAAAAAATACTAAATAGGTAACAATGAAATTGATAATTTTCCATACGTTAGCTTTTAAAGAAGAGGGTGACGTTTGAATTTGGCGCTCAGCTATCAAGCGTCTGTTATAGAGCTGGTAAGTCCCGCCCCTTCCGGTAATCGCCCTGGACCTCTAGGTTGAAAAATCGTCAATACAAGTGAATGGGAGAAAATAATTATTTTCTGGTCCCGTTTGAATTTTGCCATGAATGTGAACATATGTTGTCTGTGAATTTTTTATATAACTTTTCGTGTAAAGAATGCTACAATTTAGCGGGTAGAAGTTTGATACGGTTAGACTTTGTGTGAAAGCACTTTGTGGACTACAACTCTTCGCTGCTTTCGACGCGTTTGAAACGTCAACACCACTAGCACATGGACACTAGCTCACGGATCCCGCTAAACATGGCTGTGTCTTTGGTGCACTTCACCGCCTTCTTTCAGGGAGAGGACAAAATCGTTGAGGTTGGCGAAAACCACGGGTAAGTCAACTTTATGGGGTGACGTCACATAGGCGACATGTAGTCTTTCTCGTTATGTCTTTTCCACAACTGCTAGCCAAAGAATCATACCATATACTGTCAAACTCGTAACATGAAAAGTTATATAAAAAATTCACAGACAACATATGTTCACATTCATGGCACAATTCAAACGGGACCAGAAAATAATTATTTTCTCCCACTCACTTGCATTGACGATTTTTCAACCTAGAGGTCCACTTGGGGTTTTACGGATGGGCGGGACTTACCAGCTCTATGTGCGCGCAGAGCCCGTGCGCGCGAGTCGCGACTCTGTTATGTGCGCGTCTCTGTTGTGCACGCCAAAGACTGTCCGCGCACTGCACGTCCGCTTTAGAGTTCCGCCTTTTGCGTTCCGTCAATATTACGGTATTAGGATTTATTTTATTTTTTTTAGAAAATCGATTTTTGACATTTGGTGGATCGATTCAGAATCGTCCACGTCCGCATCGCGATGCATCTAAGAATCGATTTTTTCCCCCACCCCTGAGTGGCGCTCATTTAAAAGCAGAAATAAAGCACTATACAGGGCTCTAGACTGCAAGTAATTGGAAATTCATTATAATTCATTATAAAGCTTGGAAGAGCCAGGACATTTTTTTTATTATTATAACTCCGATAGTATTTGTCTAAAAGAAGAATGTCATACACACTTAGGATGAGTTGAGAGTGAGTAAATCATGGGCACTGACTTGGAAACCAGGAGAAACATTGTGCCATGAACGAACAAGTTCATGAAGTTTGAAGTAATATGGCTTTTAAGTCCACAAATCACCAATATTCCCTATGGATTTAATGTAGTAATGCTCAGTGTAACCATGGTATTGTGGCAGAAATAGTCAAATATTTTTACATTATTCATTTCAGGGTTCGTGCATCCTTTTGAGAGTAAAATTCAAGCACTAATCAAGGACTTTCAAGCCATTCACACTTTTTCCAGCTCTTCATTTTTTTTTTATATTATCCAGTTTTAATGTTATTTTTAATGTGATGACCAAAACCGTGATTTGTTCATCCTTAAAAGACTGTTAAACTAAACATTGATTGTTAAACAATTTGTAAAACTAAATGTTTCAAAGTGTAGGAAAACAGTAGACCGAAGATTTAAAACTACAGTTATACTTAAGAGTAAAGAGAATGAAATATTCGTTGGAATATATATATATATAGTGCTGCACGATTAATCGTATCGCAATCGCGATGTCAAGCCTACGTGATTATATGACGCAAAATGCTGCGATTTTATATTAAATAAACAAATTAGCGCTGTTAACGCAATTAACGCAGCATCTGTTCATTTTTGGCATTCTTTGGCTAGTGTTACATGATCCTGCTCTCTTATTCATGCAAATGCTTTTAAACCATTCATGCGCGATAAGACAAAAAAGAATGCGCTGTCAGTGAATGTCCTCCTGACACACACACACACACGACCCACAGATAGACGCGCGCCAGTATGAATTTCTGTAATAGTTCTATAATATAGTTCTAGTAATATGGCAAGCCAAGAGGCTCAGAAATACGCCATAGATTAATCGCGTTTAAAGCCAAACGCGCACAAACAAAATCCAATTCTTATGCTCATATATGAGGAGTTATTAAACAAGGAAAAGAATCCAGGTCGTATTGGCATGACTCGGCACATTTCCATCTAAGTGCTGAATAACACAAAATATTGATATAACCCATAGAATGCCTATGACTTTGTATGTTTTAAATGGGCCTATTTGAAAAAAATGAGACGAATGTATTTTTTGCTATTTCTAAAAAATGTGGCAGGTTTGTTGGCAGGTCTATAAGCTTCTCCTTCCAGAATTAAATACTAGTGTTCCAATTTTTGTAGGCTAATTCAATTAGTCTTTTATTCATATTACATTGATTATATATTCATTAAATAACACTATTACATTTCGTTATATCCAATATATTTTTGTAAAATGAAGATTCAAATATTTTGCCCTTTCGGTGCTAGATCATTGACAGGGGGAGCTGCGCAAAACTTGGCCACTAAATATTTAATATTCAATTATTTTAATGATCAAAATGAAAGTTTTATTAAATTGAACAAGCGCAACATTCAGCATTCAGCGCAATAAAATATTCTAAAAGATGTAGGCTATTATTAATAAGAATGTTATATCAACATAATATCTCGTTATTTCGACATATGTGTGCATGCAACAAGCAAGATGTGCATTTGTAAATCCGGTGACGCGTGCATTGATTTTTATAAATAAACTAGTGTTTTCTGACAGTGTCAGCTGCAAAGATGAAGTTGACGATCGCCATCTCCGTAGTGAACGCGCCTATAGAGAGAAATGCACATAATGGATTACATAATCAGAGAGTAGCCTTTTTCTTTCTTTTTTAATTTTTTTTAATTATTTCGTTTAAAGACATTTCTAGTTTTTTGTATTTGATGTATTTCTCATGTCATTGAGGCATACACTGAGTTTCGTTAAGTAGCATGAGATGCGCTCCAGTTAACGTGCAATGTGTGACCGCGCGGGCGCCTCCATGATTATATTGTCCGTTATATTTGCTTCTTATTCATTAAACCCAGGCAATTGGTTGATGAAAAAAGTATTAAAATTAAGATACAATTTATACAAAACGAAATTCACTTTAAAGCCACACCGTGTAACTTTTCAACCTTCATAATATATTTCCAAGACCCTTGTGATGGTACATCGACTTACAATAGGTTGAATGACAGGTCTGCCACAGCCTGACGGGGTCTGTATCGCTTTTACTGGCACTATGTAACTTCGGGGTTCGGGTAGTAACCAGCGCACAAAAAGAACTACAAAATTCGTCTGCTTTACGGCATACGTCACTTCCCCCACCACTTCCTCAAATTCGGACGTGAGCGTTTATATACTGTCTATGGACGTGAGATGCCAACCAAGGTTATAATCGTTAACGAAAACTAACGAAAAAACGAAAACTAGGTGGGAAAAAACATTGTCGTTAACTGAAATAAAAATAAAAACGAGGCATTACAAAAAAACGATAACTAACTAAAACTGTAATGTGTGTTTGGCAAAACTAACTAAAATAAAATAAAAATATAGAGTAAATGTCCTTCGTTCAGCTGCATTTCCTTTCCCTGCTCTCCCTCTGTCTCTGTCACTCATGCGTCTCTCACATGGCGCGTGCGCACACACACACACACACACACACACACAGCCCCTCCCCTCCGTGCACACCGCTTCTCCATGAGAACGAGTGTTCGTTCGACGTTGAAAGCAAGTTCGCTAAAGGTTAGTAGGCTATCTCTATCTCGTGAACACCTTACAATCACACATTAAAAAGTGGTATCAAAATATTTTAAAATCTGAATATAATTTTGTCAGTGTGCTAATGTCGACCCGAGAAGCGATTGCGCCTTTTTTAGAAAGTTAACTAGTCGCAAGTTTGAGGTAAAGTGCACTTTTTGGTTGCGGTTGTCGATGTCAAAACACTATATAAGCTTTGATTCAAATATTAAATAATGTTATGTCATTTTTTTACTTTTACACGTAATGTTTGCTGCTTCAATCCAGATGAGTAGGCTATTGACTGTAGGGAAAGTGGGGTGAGTTGTGCCAGTTTTTACTCAAAGTGACTTTAAAGTGAGGCCATGGCAGTAATTCCTTCAACTTAACGATGTACATATATTTCAGGATGTGGTGCATCCCTGAGAACAATAACTTTGGATCTGAAATAAATTGTTTCAGAAATATAGCTTTTGGGGAAAAAGTGGTCTCATGGCACAACTTGCCCCTGATGCGGGGGAAGTTGTGCCTTTAGGGGAATACATTGGGGTAAATTGTGCCAGTGATTTCTGAAGTAAAACAGAACATTTTAATGTTATGAACTGTAATGCTATTTGAAAGCAAGACAAATTCAATACAAAATTACTCATTTAAGGTTTATTTAGATATTGTCACCCTGGAATACCATAGCATGCGTTTTTCCTACTATGGTCAATTGCATAGGGATTTTGTATTGAACATAACTCTGGATCACAGTGTCATAGAGACAAGGGGGCGGGCTCATTTTACTCAGATGACCAATCAGTCTCTCAGGATCATTGTGAAGCTATCAAGCTATGCCCTAGCAACCATTTAGAGCACCATAGCAACACAATATATGATATTTGTGACTCATTTCAGGCAAAAAGGCTTTGGCAATAGATGCCTGTTGACATAGCGCTTTCTGTCAATTATGTAACATATAAGAATAAAGTGACTAGGCTAATTTCTAAACATACTATTGTGACATAGGCCACTTAAAAACGGAATAAAACTTCACTTTAATAACATAGTGCAAACTCAAAACTGAAAACAGTGTTAGCTAAATTAAACAAATAGCAGGCAGGCCTAAGTCAAACAATGATGAGGCATGCCCATCTCCTCACTTCTCAAGATTATCCCCTGTGAGTATGTAGGTCTAGGTGGTCTGGATCTGGCACAACTTAACCCAGGCCCTTTGGCACAAATCACCCCAGACCCACAAGTTTGATAAACTAGCATGATCCAGCAGTTAAGAGCTAACATCATGCTAACTGTATAGACTCATTGTGTAGCCTACTAAAGCACTAAAACGTGTGAAATGTTTTCAAACTTGTCTATAATTGTTCAGACACTACAATCAAAAAACCTTAATCATAGAAATTTTACTTTGAAAGGGAAAAAACAGTTTTTTGCACTAAAATGTGCTTAACTCTCATGCCATGTGTCTCTCTTCTTTGGAGGATGAGTAAAAGTGATTGCTTTTCAAAATTATGTGGTCACATGACCAATTTCTTCTATGGTATTCCAGAAACAAGGGGTGGAACTACTTCCCCCCCTGGCATAAATCACTCCACTCTCCCCATAGGGTAAATTTAGTATAGGGTGTGCAAATTGTACAGCTGTGGTATTTGTATAGGGTGTGAATTCTGTATAGAAGATGTATAGATTTTTGGTACAGCGTGTGGATTTTGTAAGAGGTAAAGGAATTTCAATGGGGTGTGAATTTTTTTCTAAAATTGTATTATGTTTTTATTATTACACAATACTTTTTCTGACTTTTTTGAATCTTGCCCCTGACAAATAACCCAAATTACAAAAAAAGACTAAAACTAACACTAAAACTAATAAAAACTAAACTAAAACTAAGCATTTTCAAAAAATAAAAAATAAACTAAACTAGCAAACCCACTTTAAAAACTAATTAAAACTAATTGTAAAACTAAATAATAAAACTGAATTTGAAAACAAAAAGTCAAAACGAAATAAAAATTTAAACTAATGAAAAATGCAAAACTATAATAACACTGATGCCAACCAGCATTTGTTTTCG
Organism: Squalius cephalus; assembly: GCF_949319135.1. Classification (NCBI taxonomy): domain Eukaryota; kingdom Metazoa; phylum Chordata; class Actinopteri; order Cypriniformes; family Leuciscidae; genus Squalius; species Squalius cephalus. Next base: position 8,585,819 of record NC_137122.1, read on the forward strand.
GCTTTCGTGCGTATGTTTTTGTCATGGGGGCTGTTGTGTTTAGACCTGGCCACTTCATGCGTTTTCTCAGATCGGATAGCTATCCGATCTTGAAAAATCCAGGTCAAAAAACGCTTTCAAGAGGGATTTCAATCCGATCGCTCAAACCACTTCATGAGGAGATCTGAGACGCATTCCAGACGAAACTGAACAAGTGTAAATGCATCTGGTTGCTGAAACCACATATGTAAATTGTACTCCTCCCAAAAATGCTAAAAAATAAATAATACAAAAACCGTGTGAGAGCGTGTTATAGGCTATATGTTATAGCCAGATATGACGACGCGCTGGAACACGCATCACCGCAGATGAGAAGCTGAGCATCAATTCATCAAGCCAACGTGCAAACCATCGCAAATCAAAGTGAAAGTAAGTCGCAGATGCTTAAAGGAGCATTTCACCCGTGGGAACATTGATCTTTATTGAAAGTGGGTCATATATGTAGTCGAAATGTATTCAAATTTTCTAATTTGTTGCCTTTTTGACCGAGTTATGACAGAAAGTAACTTTAGGGCGCATTTGTATGGAAAACCACAACTCCCACAATGCAACACATTTGCACAGCTCCACAAGCCACTACCATTAATCCAGAACACCGCCTATGAGAAATCCGCCTATCAGAGAAAGCACTAGGCTAGCTACCGCTTGAGTTTGAAATTCATTTCACATAAAAAAATTACTTGTTTGGCGAACTCATTATTGAATTATTCCTTGTTACTATTTATTTTGAAATGGTGAACTATATGGTGATTTGCGACAGTGCAAGTATTCCACAGTGACTCTAGGGGTCGCTGTTTGACAAAAACACAAATTCTCCACAGTGTGGCTTTAAAGAAAGGCTTTCTACAAAAAACTTAAAGGTATAGCGGAGGATTTTCTTTTTCCGGGTGGGTAGTGTAAACTATTGGTCCACCTAAGTGTCAATCATTCTGGTGATATGTTTACGTAAGGCCGTCGTACGTGCTCGTCCCTTAGTTTTCGCTTTCTGCGCATGCGCACTTTCAGGTGTTTATGTGTGGTGAGGGTGGTGAGCTAGAGCTAAGCCATTCATTGAAGCTCGCCGTTTCACCGGGTCCTTTGAAAATGTCTGAGGGTCGCAAGAGAAAAAGTTTGTACGAACTGTATGAGAAGAAGAGAAAGGCCTCAGAAGAGAGAAACAAGATCAGAGTGTTTTTGAGAGATTGTTTCACACGATGGCGTGCGCTGAAAACACAGGTTGGGCTTCCCACTGATGCCTCAGTCGCGAAGTTTCTACTCGACAGGTAAAGTTTGGCATGCTATTTGGAGAAAAAGTGCAAATCTTCTTTTGGAAAGTAATCTTGTATGAGCGATGCCGACAGCAACTTGTAAACAGAGCGTGCACGAGGTCAGGAGAACCTCGCATACGTTTAATAGGCGTTCCCTCTCGGGAGCAGGTAGAGTGTTGTGCATGTGCATTTTTTCAAAAAGTGGAGAGGGCGGTTATTATCTAAAATTCGGAAAGATCCTCCGCTATACCTTTAATGAAGTGGTCAAAATCATGTCTGAACCACTCCATGTCTCATATTGCGCATCCTATCTTACTCGTGCTGTTCACTTTTCATAAATCAACATAAATGGAAATAAATAACATTATAATATTTTAACAAATATGAAACTAAATGCGCTTATTTAATGGCTACAGTATAGTATGCCTACAGACTCTCTATTTGTACAAATTGCTGCACATTCATTTAATTCTGAATTTTGCACACACAAGTTGAAAGGCATTTGTTCAAATCAAGTTCACGGATAATTGTGCGTGCATTTATTAATCATTATGATACTAATAAAGTGGGCTATGCTATGTACAAAAAAAATCAGATGAGCCCAGAACGCAATTACACGTTAAGTATTTCCCCCCCATAGAAAACCATTATAAGAACGCTTAATGTGCACATTAATTTAAGCCATGGCTTAATGCAGATTAGAATGTCCCCTTATTATGTCGAAATAACGAGATATTATGTAGATATTACTGCTGTGTCCACCATGGTCTCCACATTCTTGATCAGCGGAAATGATTTTTGCTTGTTTGGGATCTGACTGGCCAGCGTAACTTTGCTGTCTTTTTGACATTTTTCCCCTGAGTGAAACGATTGAGGCTAACAGCAATCTCAAGCAGGGGAGCGCGGGGCACAACGTAACACAGGGCTAGTTGTAACACACTTGTTTTAAATACTTCCACACATGCTAGGATGACGAAACTTAGTGTATTTACTAGTTGCCATATCAACACTATATAGAGAAAAAATTGCGCCAAAATTATAATTTTTTTTGGAAGATATCCATAGACATTTATTAAACCATAGCAAAAGGACATTTCTTAAGTTAATTCTTCATCTCAATTTTTTGTGTTTATTTAAAATTAGACAAATCTGATATTATTTGAATCTCCAATATGTTATTTAACAGTTGAGATAGTTCTTGAATGCTTCGCTAACTAGCTGAAGTCAAGTCGTGTTCCGGTTCAAATTAACCCTCTGCGGTCTGAGGTGTTTTCTGGGCCCTGGAGGTGTTCTGACATGCTCTGACATTTGTGCTTATTTCTGTTACTTGTGACATTTTCATGGCTAAAGTCTAATTACACTGTATTCAGCACAAACTCTGCTACAATAATATATCAGCAGAATGTGTGTAAAAGTTTGTTGTTTTGAGATAATGACATTTATGCGTGCGTGGTTTGTGAAAATACCAAAAAAAAAATTCTCACTGAAATAAGGTCATGAAACCCATACTGATTATTTCTTCACAAGACTTTTGAAAATTGTATGACGTAGCCTAGAATATTTGCTCTAAAACTACGTGAAAATCACCCCGACTGCTCATTCAGATAAGACAATATATTGATTAAAAAATTGTACGAGTTTTGTGTGAGAAAGCTTTATGCGGGAGCTCATTAATATGTAAGCTTTTCACACCTGAGAAAGACAAAGACCCTCCCCTAACGGCCCTATTAGGAGCTATCAGGCCCTGTCATTCTGAGCAACCTTGCACAAAGAATGAGGAGATTTAAAAAAGAATGGCTTTTAGATTTTTGGGATTTATTTACAACACAACATAATCCAAAGATACAAAACAAATGACAAAAAAGCACTCATAGAAAACAATTATCCAAAGACAGAGACCTTTGTGCCATTCCTAAAAACATTGTACATACCTTTCGTTTCCAAGGTGTTTGATTTTCACTTTACCATGTTCATGTTCAGAGAATCTGGGCCCTGAAAAAAAAAAAAAGTGAACATACTGATATCAAGAGAAACTATAGGCCTGCACGATTATGGGAATAAATTTTAGATTTTTCTGGTTAAAATTGCTTTTTAAAATTCACAAAATACACACATACACACACACACACACACATAAATGTTTCCAACAATATATAATATAATGAACACCAGGTTTGTTGTGCCTTGTAGGCATTGGCTATGCGCAGTGCAATAATAACAATAACCTATAGCAGCCTATAAATCTTCCAGAATATTTCAGTAACAACTAAGCTAGAGAAAAATATATTGATTATCATGTTACTTCAAATGTTTCCATTCGTTATGATGATATGAAATGAGATAATAGTAAAAACATGAAGCCGTTTGGTGCTTTTCAAACGCGATCGCGATCCAAAATATGATACATTCAAACGCGATCACGCTCAAATACAAAACATTATGGTTAACATATACGTATCTACATTTGAGCAGATATCCACAAACACAGTCACAGTAAACATGGGTCTAAATATTATAATATTCACCATATATCTAGCAACAGTTCAACTGCAATGTGAAATTTATGCAACAATAACAAACTAATATGTAAGAATTTCTTACCTTAAATCTTTCTTGTCTTCAAATCGCGTTCTTCTTCTTCTGAGGTAATTCGAATGTAAGCTCACAGTGCGCCTTTCAAACTCGACGAAAAGCAGAGATTTGTGAAGTGTTTTGTTGTTGAGGTAATGAGCGCGTTCGCGTTCCATGTGGAGATTTGCATGTCAATCTCTTTTGCGCGAGTGGGCGTGTTCAAATTAAAAAATTATTAGGAAGCGTTTGAGAAGCTGGACATCTTGTTGGTTTTATCCAAATTACTTAAACAGAGAATATTTGTTTTCAGTTTGAATCCGATCATTTAAAAGTACACACTTAAATGTTTATAAAGGTATATGGCTCATAAATGTGTGACAAGTATTCGCTGAGTTTTGTTTCAGTTTATAGACGTGCTCAAGAAAAAAAAGTTCACCGCGACGGAGAGACAGAACGCAGACCCTGTTTATTTTCTTTATTTTACAAAAGCACAATGTTTTGATTTGATTGTAAGTGGACACATACAAAAGTAAAAATATCACAGATTATTTTTTTATATTTCTTTTTTCTGTATGACCATAAATGACGGAGTAATTTAAGTTTATAGTGCTACAATGTGGAAAAAATCCGGCAAAACGCGCCGGTGCGTTTGCCGACCTCAGAGGGTTAAGCCCTGTGTGACACCCTTTTAAAATGTGAAAATCCTATTAATTTAGCTTTATTGATTTGAATGTTATTTAATATTTACTTTAATTTCAGTTTATTATTTAGCTTGGATTATTTTAATACATCAAATTAATAATTCCTTGGGAGCATACGAATTGGATTACCACAAATGATCTGTGCTGAATTCATCTGGTCTGACTCAGCTCATCATTGATTGGGAGAGAACAGTTCAAACTTACTGGCTGTGGAAATCAGTGGGCGTGTCTCATTATACTATAAGCAAAACGCCGTAAAATAGCGTGCGCTCTGTGCAACCAAAACAGCTTTTTTTACGGCGTCATATGACGGCGTTTGGATTTAAACGCGATTAATCTATGGCGTATTTCTGAGCCTCTTGGCTTGCCATACATACACATGACCCACAGATAGACGCGCGCCAGTATGAAGTTCTCTTTCGCGGTAGAACGAACACACATGTATGCCAAAATGAATGCGCTGCCTGTGAGTGTCCTGATGTGACACACAGAAAGACTCGTGCTAATATCGTGCGTGCGCACAAAACAGCATTCCAGAATACAGTTCTATTTCGAGCTTGAACTAACAATAACACACACAATTATGCCAAAATGTCTTTTTGGCGAGTATCTTCATAACATAAGAGTAGTCTTATGATGAACGTGAAGAGTTGTGACTCGTGAGAGAATGAGGCGCGTGTGAGATCCGTGTCTCTGACAGCAGCGGCTGCTCTTAAAGGGACAGTACACAGTATCAACTAATTATATCTGTCGCTAAAGTTAATCAAAGAGCAACATATTCCATCAAATATTCCATTCTCTTTACTCTTAAGTATAACACATAAATATTTTTTATATACATTGTCAGAAAAGTAAACAAAACAATGAAAACCTCATCGCAATTACCAAGTCCATCTCATCTGGCATGTTATTAGAATTATTGATAATGTTTTCGAACTCATCTCTGTTTATAATGACACATTAGTTACAGTTTTAGTTTTCATAGACGATAAATGTAGGTTTTAAATCCTTCATGTTAATCTTCTATGAACAATGTAGATTAATGTAGAATAAACCAATGTATATTTTAGTCAGAATTATTGCTCTTCATCAACTTGAGGTCCTGGAGCTCGTTCTGTAAAGTTGAACAGAGACTCACTCGCTCTCGGGACAAGCATTGAAGGAAAATGGAAATACACACATGGCTTTCTTACATTTACTGATAAAGATATAACTATTAAATATAAGAAAGTCATTGAAATTACAATCATTTATTTCAATCTCTGCATTTAATAAACTACCAGGGATTGTTTTTATCACAGCTTGTAAATGTTTTAAATGAATGTGTATGTGTGTGTTTTGTAATGTATGATTTTTTTCTGTCAAGCTGTTACCGTGTTATAAAAAACAAGAGCTTGTTCTTCAGTGATTTGCCTGGTTAAATAAAGGTTAATAAGTTACACAAAGGGAATACCACATCAGAGTAAACATCACATGCACCTGAACGACGTGTTAAACTGTATGCTTAAGAGTTTATTTGAAGCGCTGAATATGAAGCATTTTCATGTTTAGGAAACCTTGGCTTGTGTCGTTTCAGCACTAGGTGATTTATGTTAGTTTTGTTTGTTGTGTTGTTGTGGCTTCGACAAAACCTGATAATCTTAAGTTACATGATCACGGTCACTATATTTTTCAACATGTGATTAGCCTTAGTACTTAGTTCAGTGTCTGAAATATTGATTATTCCTCTCTCATCATGTCTGTAAGAAATGAAACTTGTTTGTTTTTAGCAGAACTGCCAGAAAGCATCTGGAAGGAGAGGACGGAGAGAGCGCCAGTGATCCAGAACCTGCAGAATGAAACATCATGATACTGAAGAACAAAGAGGTTGGTGTTTATTCTTGATTCCTCATTCATTCTTCATGATGAAGAACATGCTGATGCTCACCAGATTTACATTGTTTCATGACCAAACTAGTGTTTTATAACACAAATCATCTTCATGACATTAAAATAGATCATAATCGTGTACAGCAGTTGTTGACCAGATTTGATGAGATTAAAATGACTGTCAAACTCATCAGTGATCTTGACTTTGAGCTTCACTTTTCATTTCACGTTTGTCTCTCATTTGAAATCTCACTTGATTTAATGTTTCTTTTAGACCTGATGGACGCGAACGAGAAAGGAAAAATGTGTGTAAATGTAAATCAAGTCTGAAGAAGGATCCGCAGCGGAGAGAAACTTTACATGTGATCAATGCGGGAAGAGTTTCACTCGGGCCTTCGTTCTGAAATCACTTCTGCCTTCTCATTCAGAAGAAGAGCACCAGAAAAATTACACCGGAAAAACACTTTCATGTTCAGGAGCTGAAGAAGAGGCCGTAACACTTTAAACAGAGACATGAAACTGATATTAATTTGAACTCATTCATTGTTTTTCAGAGATCTGTCTTATTAGTTTTAATTTTTATTATTTTTTGTACTTCAAGTTATGATTGATTAAACTCATTATAATTTTATCAACAGCTTGTTGTTTTTGTCCAGTTTTATTTTCTGCTGATTCTTCTTGCTTCAGGAATAACTCCATAATTTTCAGTTCTGAAAGCCAAGTATTACGTTTGCTTCAGGGGCTTCCCAGCAAACACAGACCGTTCCCCTAACGTTAGTTTTTGGTTCCTGTCTTTTTATTGTTTTGGGAACTAAATAATATAATTCTAGGAATGCTCTTTTTATTTATTTTTTTGCAACAATAATATAATGTTCCCAGAAGGTTGCAGGATAGTTATTTTTAACAACATAGGCATTTTTAATATTAACATAGAAATAGTTACCAAATATAGAACGTTCCCCAATGGTTATTGTTTATATAAATATGTAAACTAACTTTCCAATTAAAACGCTGCAGATGGTTTTGTATAATGACCTGTACAGAGCTCTAAAACTAGTTTATGCAGCATTTAATACAATTTAGCAATTAGTTAAATCCAAGCGCATTACATTGTGAATGTGAAAAGCACAGAAATCATAAATTCTTGGGTTTGTTTATATCTTCATTTACTGCGCCGCTGCTTTGCACACACTTCTCCAACACGTGTTGTACACAGTGCAGTGATTCCGGGATCTACGTCAGAACGCTGCCTCGTTATTGGCCAGCTCATGCGTCTGGATCACACTAAAAAATATTATAGTCGCTTCATAAACCGCAGTCTGTAAGTTTCGCCTCTTTGTCGCTATCTCCGTTTGGAATCTGCTATTGCAGTTATATGTGGAATTATCTTTACATGTGTTGTGCATCAGCATGGCTCCTGAGCACGGATGAATAATGTCTTGAGGTGTATGTGTGAGCTGTCAGTCAATGCACCAGTGTGGATATTCACTGTACTTCAGAAATACAGATACGACCTCCAGGAATTATTTCCAAAACAAGAAGGAAAATGTCATCTGAACAAGTAACATGTCAGCCACTTATGTTCTGATCAACTGGTGATTAAATCTTATGATCACAAAGTTAGCTCAGATCACGTCAAACCGTGTAAATTATTATTGTTATACTTTGTTCTCAAATTGTTAATGTTATCAACACTACGTGACTATATGTATTTAAGGCTATAAATGATCGGCCACCTGCAGCATCCTCACACGCAGAATAGCCTACTAGCCGGGACTCCTTCTTTATGTGTACAGATGTGACGTAATGACGCAGAGACGATACGCGGCAAACTTGTATTTCTCGTGGAAACCCACAAGTACCACTCACATTAGAACCCGTTAAAAGCTCACCTCTGTGAATCAGGCTACGGTAAGGAGATGAAAATGTTGTAGAGGTGGGTCTAAAAGACAATTTTCACCTGAGATTCAGACCCAGACAACAACCTAGTGCTACCAGATATGGGCCGGATCACTCACTCACTCACTCACTTACACACTCACTCACACACCTTTTCAGTGTTTTCAAGGATGCGGAGTGGGTGGGCTGTATCATCCACGGCAGTAAGGGGGTGATACTGCGAACACAGAGACAATCCTCGGTTGGTATGCGGGTTGCCTTGAGCCAGGCTGAGGAAGCTGTAAGTTTCATTGTGACACAAAGAGTAGTTTGCTTACCACCAATGTTTTAAATGTAATAACTTGTTGGACTTTTTTTTCATAGATATTGCACCAGTACTACCAGACAATGTCCCACAGTGTTTAGGAAGAGAAAGGCTGCAACCGTTTTTTTCTTTCTTGTTCTGGTCATGCGGTCCACAGTGTCTCCCAGGACATGAACCACCTTCATTCGATGTGCATACCTACACAGATACATGTGCACATATCTGAGTGTATACACTCAGTTACATCTTGTCAATCACAGTCATTTCACGATTAACATTTCCAACAGGTATAGACTGGGCATGTCAACCAGCCAGGGTGTGCGTAGGGCGGTTGGGGTGGACGCCAAACTTTTATCAGCATACCAACTGGACTTAATCAAATTTATACTTGGCCCGTATCGCCGGTGCGGTCCTTGATGAGGACTTGGTGGAGGCAGCCGAGCTCTTATCCTCTATAGCTGGGTATGTCTCTTCATTTATCAAGGACATAACACAAACTATTTGTACATTATATTACTATAAATGTTGTATTCCTCACTTATACAGGACTTGTTCGGACAAGGGGACAGCAGCAGTTGCTGAAACCAGCACCCGGCAGTCTTTCTGACAGTTTTTGGAGGTGTTTCCTGTCTCACTGCAGGGCCAGCCTCCATCTAAGAGGCAGCGCAGTGAATCTGGCTTTTCTGGAGACAGAGCGTTCTATGATAAGTGGCAGCTTTCACAATATGCTCCAAGGAAAGACTATCTTCTCGGCAATTCTCCAAATCTATCAATACAGCATTGGCACCCATTAATTCTACATTGATTCACTGTGACAAATGACTTGCATGAATAAAGTCTTGACCACTATTTCAAGGACAATTAGGAAGAAAACAAATAAAAAGCTTTTATGTAACTCTCTGGGCGTGGGCCTGGTTCCTCCAGACCTCCTCCGCTTGAAACTTTAGAGCTGCGGCTTCCTGCTCCAGGTCGAGGTTGCTCCTTTCACTGAGCTGTGCCTGGGCGACGAGATTGTGAGCTAGGCTCCCGATGATCCTGGCGAATTCTTTGTGGGTGTAGCTCTGGATCGGGTCGTGTGTCATCAGCTTGTCCAGGTTGGCATCCAGCTGCTCTTGGCTCAGGTGCTGCAGGTCACTTCCAGCCATGTCACTAGGTGATCCCAGGGGATTGCGGGACTGGATGAACGGGACATACTGGCTCACTGTAGGCGAGAGAAACACAGCACACACACACAGAGACCAATGCAAGTTCGTTCTAAGTCTAACGAGCTATGTTAACACGGGCTATGCCGTCTATGAGAATTTGGGCTAACTGATGCAGACGGTGCCAATTAACTTGGGTCAACGAAGGACCTGAAATAGAGATTCTGACAGGCAGTAGCCTAGCGGGTCACATGGTGACACCGGCTGCTTTGTTGTCACTCTATGGTTTAGCTTCCTTGGTGGCTTTAACAGGTTACTGTCTCTAACTGAAATAAAAGAAACAAATCACAACAGAACAAAAGGATAGAAAACGTCAAGGTAAAACAAAACACTAGTGATGACCAGGTCTGAAATTAAATAACACAGAATAGTAACACAGTACGTGTTAGGGAGAATAAGGAGGCCTAAACCTGCTACCTCTCGTAAGAGTTTCTGATAGGGTCAACAGCGCGTGGGGCTATTGGGGTAGGAAACCTAGGAAGAGGGTGTGGCTTAGAGAGGAAAAGTGGGCCAAACACCTAAAATATACCCGGGGGAATATCTAATATTCTGTGGCTTATAATAAGTGAATGGGTTTTATCAATTTTAGTGTTCTATTTGCAGCGCGTTTCTGTATTTGGTTGTGTTGTGAGTATTTGGAGCACACATGTGTTGTGAAACTGATGAAGATGTTTTCTTAATTTGCAGGTGTTTTTCTATTTGCATGTGTTTTCTTCAGTTGCAGCGCGTTGAGCTCTCTCGGCCACCATAGCTTTGTGCCTTAGTGAGTGAGTGAGTTCGCGTTGCGCGACTCGTCTCACAATTCGAAACGCGCATGCACAAAATTATTAATAACCATATACACATAGATTGAAACTGAATTGCTCACAAAACAAAGTTTGAAATGCTGCCTAAAATATCTCCACCATTAATGTAGCAAATTAGCTCTATGAAATATTAATAATCAATAATAACTGGTTATAATTGATTATGAATATTTGGATCAGTTAATATAGTTAACTTACTGTCATAAATTAATATTACAATCAATTAGCCTGTTTGTCCCATGAACACTCAGGATTAATTGTTTATTAACTCTAAGAAATGTACATTTCCGGGGCATGGGAAATGTCTTTCTTAATTTACAGTACTACTAAGAGCAGTAGCCAAAATCTAAATGATTAGTGACTCCAGTTATGAGCTTGAGACACGGACAACTTTACGTGTGACATGAACAAGATTTTATTAACTAGACTAAACACTTAAACTACTCTAACATACACACACATACATGCATACAGTTTACCAAGGGAAAGAGAGCTGAAGCAGAATACCGGAAAGCAAGAAGTTATAGCATTGTTTGAAATTCAGCAGATCAACAGCCTTGGGCAAACCATCAGTTTAGTTATAACACGCCCTTCTTTAAAGGGGTAATGATACTTAATGTATCAAATAATGAGACTAAGTTTGATACTTGCATGTCTCGCCCATTTGAATTAAACTGTCCTGATGCAATTTGTTGAGGCTCCAGTTGATCTGTGCTGATGTTGTCTTGATGAGAGAGAACCAGTGGTAGTCAGAGGATATTTGGTGAATGGAAAGACAAGGCCGCCGCCTGGCACAAACTTGGTGGGTCTTTAGAGGCTTCTAGTTCAACATCATCTTCACGTCAGCATTCCAGTACAGGAGTAAGAGAGAGCTAAAAGCTGATCTTGGGTTTTTTAAGTGTGAAGAAGTAACACCTTCTGGAGGTGCAAGAGCCAATGAGAGGATTTTCCTTTGGAGGGAAATTCTTTTACGACCCTTGTCTTTGAACATGTAATCTGATTGGATGTTTAACACAAGAATCTTTAAGATGCTTATAATACTAATGCGTCACAAAGTTAGCAGAATGTAATGTAGATTTACGAATCGGAGACGAAGATTGGATTTTTTAGATACCAAACATGCCACACAAATTATTTGGTTAACCATAATATGCAAAGTCTGAAACATTAACCCAATAGAGTTTACAAGAATCCAAAAGACAACCACATAAAAAGAAAATCATGAGGTGGGAAAATTAGATACATGTTTACACATTTATCAAGTGGTTATATATAGAATATAGAGGATTATACTACAGGGCGGTTGAATGCTTGAATCTGATTGGTTGAAGAACGTTCTAAGGTGTGCATTATTTTCAGGGAAACGCACGGCTAAAGTAGTTCCAGGCAGGTCTTGACCGCATTACAGTTCCAAATCACTTCGCGTAGTTAACTGTAATAACGGAAAATAGGATACAATTCATAACAATAAAAAGCATTTAGCCCCATGCGCTTCATCTACAATTTTCAATGTCTAGCTTCACAATCAATAGAAACATGCAGTTTAATTTTAATAAATAAAGTATACAGTCCCATCTATAATCAATAGAAAATTAAACTGAATATAGGCTAAATAAATGGATAGTCCTGCAGTACGGATTTTTATTGCAGATAATAACAAATAAATAATTATTTATAGGCCCACTTGTTAAAAGGGCTTTGTGTTTCATTTATTTGGCTAGTCTACTGTCATCTGTCAATAATAGAAAAAAAAAGAATGAACAAATGAATTAAAACGAATTGAATTAATAAATAAATAAATAATAATATTGACGCACATGCTTTTCTGTCTCATTATTGCAACATCTCTCTCTCTAATAACTGCATTAATAACTGGGGACACACTTTAAGGCCGGTTATGAATGTAATTTGATACTTATGACTGATCATGTCCAAACGCGTGTTCAGCGCGTTCAGTCTGTGTTCAAAGTCGGTGTTTAAAATCTGCTGCAGTCGATAAAAACAGTCAGACAATGTGTCAGCTAGTCGTGTGTCCCCAGCATTAGTCTGCTATCAGTGGCTCAAACCTCCGTTACTAACTCTAAAATGACGTTTTAGAATTAGCAATGGAGGCATGGGATTAGATGCGTAAGACATTAGTCCTACATACAAGAGCGTTTTAATGACAAAAACTTTACAAACGTCTTGAAATACATAATCTGAACAATGTTTCGAGGTGTGGTAACTGTAGTATAAGCGGAATAATTGACTTCAGGCCGTTGAATTATTAGAAAAATAATGCACACCTGAGGTGGTAATGCGGTCACGACGCTGTCGTCAATTATTCCTTACTTAACAGGGTTTTTATTTCTCTTCCTCTGCAAGAATTTAAGTGAGAGTCACAGCTCTCTGGACATTCCTTTCGATCGTAAAATCAGTTTCAGTGTGTGTCCTGTAATAAGACACCGCGTCCTGCCAGTGTGTTAGCCTCATTTGGGATGTTAGACTTTTGGGGGATGTTTCACAGGCATTTGTTGGGAAAGTGAGTTTGCTGGATTATTCATTAAATAAATTAATAATTTGTGTGTGTCTGATTGGTCCAGACGCTACAATTTTTTGTTGTTGTTAAATATAAATTTAATTGGTGTGTGCCTAAAAAGCTGATAATTTGAATCGGGTGTTTTTGATCAGAGAGAGAAAAGAACCAGGTTTGGGAAACACTAAGATAGTTTATTATCACTCAAGTTTTTTTCAGATGTTTTCCCTAATTGGAGTGTGTTTTATCTGCTGTAGAGTCTGAGTCATCTTTGACTGAACTTCACACAATGATTGAGCGGCTAAAGAACAACAGAAGCCCTCACAGCCAAGTCGAGGAGTCAGTGATACGTACAGCACCTCATCGTGCTGCATGGATTCGATCCTCTGGTACAAAAACTGTTGAGGAAATAAACAGAGAATATCCCAGATTTTACGATTTTCCTGGAATGGTGAGTATAATTACTTGCATTTTAGGGAATTCACTGAAGGGTTGTCTTGGCCTGTAGTAGAAATCCTACATTATTTAGAAAAGTAAAATGCTTCAATTTAAATGTTTTTGTTTAGATATCACAGGACTTTGGAGTTTTATTCCCTGACAATGCAAACCGCCTTTATGAGTTTTGGGCTCCTGTCTTCATTGACCGGATTTTACTTTTTGCACTTGAGACTTGATTTGATCCATTGATTTTTGAAAACTGTAAGCATTCTTTCTGTAAACTTGTCATTCAAGATGTTTGTGGTGAAGTTGCCTTTAAAACCCTTCCGGCTGTCCTGCCATCATCGCCACACCGCACAGATGGGAAAATGGTCCGTCCAACTTATGCTGAAATAAAGCGCAGCTTCATTGACATTAAACCAGTAAGTTTAAGCAACACTGTAACATCAGCTGTTAACTCATTTATATTTTTGGTATAATTTTTTTTGACAAAAAGTTAATGCTTTGGATAAAAGCGTCTGCTAAATGATTAAATGTAATGTATTCACAAAACAAATTATTAGTATGTTTTGCCTCATTTGCAAAACAATCTGCAGTTAAATGTTCTGAAAGCACTAAGTACGTAAGTACGTAATTACTTAAAATCCAAAAAAGCACTGTATAGGCCAATTAAATTGCATTGCTCTGTATACATATACTCTTTCTTTCAATGATTCTGCTTATCCACAGGTGTCATGACTAACCATGAGTTAACCTACTTTAATTATACGGTTAGTTCACCCAAAAATGAAAATTCAGTCATTAATTCCTCACCCTCAATTTTATTTATGGGTGAACTAACCCTTTAACTACAATACTGCTTCACTATTACTTTTACACAGTAAACGCTGCTGAATTTTTCTGCGATTCATTTGTAAATAAATATATTGTGTCCATGGAATGTTCGTCACTATACCAACTAAAGTATGTTTATCTTTTAAGGTTGGAACTAATATGGTGCATTACCTAATTAGCCAGGATCCACACATCTTGTCGGTGTTGCGAGAGGCAACACTCTTGAAAGTGTCGAACTAACACTTTGAGGGTTGTTCCCATATTTACACTTTTAAAGTGTTGAAATTACCGTAAAACTTCAAATAATAGCCGAGTCCCAAATAGACGCCTGTCTCTTTTACACGCCTGGTGTGGCTACTCGAGGTATTGCACACCGGACGCGCATTTTGTCAGTTTATGGCCAGCAATATTGTTATGTTTAAGGATATTATGGAATTAAGATCATGTCTGTACTATGTTATGATTGTACTGTACAATTAAATACAATCGTTGCTTAGTCTGCAGTCTGAACGCTTTACCTCATAGCGTCTGTTAAGTGAATGAATTGAGAATATCAACTGAAAATCCGATAACATCAGCAATTTTCATTCAAGCAGCTGATTTCTGTAAATGAATGTAAAACTAAATGTATATTGCAGCACAGGGGGAAGTCTCAACTAGAGGTCTTCACGGGTGCCCGAACCCGAAAGAGACCCGTAATGTGCTAAACCGAACCGACCCGGACCCGTCTATTATTTTAAAAGCTGGACCCGGACCCGTGCAGATCCGAGAAATGCCTAACCGGACCCGACCCGGACCCGTCTATTATTTGAAAGCTGGACCCGAAACCGCCGGGGAGACACAGACCCGACTGGACCCGATTGTCACATATCCCACCTTAAACTGCTATTACAAGTCACTAAACCTGTTGCTAAAAATACAACTTTTTGTCTTGCCTAATTTAAGGAGCCGTAGTAGCGTAGTCTCCTCTCCCTTCCTTGTAATGTTAACGTTACCTGACTGGCTGTGATCATGCATTACAATCCTCCGACAAGAAAGTTATTCATGTTATTCCTCTCGTTATTCCAAGTCCAAGCTTAATCCACTCATTATTTCAGCTTCAAAAGTCCACTTGATGTCACGGTGACGGATGACAAATGCAACTTTGCACATGTAACTTACATTCTGACTCGAGTTAACTCGCATAATAACTTTGACTGTTTGCCCTTTTGAACTAACGTTATAATAACGATTGCTCGTTCAGTGCCATGGCCGCTGACGTTATTTATTTGCCATCATCTCCGTGCTCTCTGCTCTGCATCGAGTCTGAATCTGACCACTAAAACTTTAAGATTAAACAAGACGGTTAATTTATATTGTAAAATCTAAAGCGCGGTTTGGCGGTCCCTCACTGAAGCTCTGGTAACTGGTTGCCATAGAAACATGACACGCGCTTGAGACTGCACATGCGCGCTAGCTGGATCAACCTAAAATATTCTTTTTAACACAATTTATTTTGAGTGTCCTAATTTTACAAGTTGCAAGTTGCAAAAAAACACAAGCAGTGTCTAATCACGGCCGGGTTTTCTCCGAGTCTGATCTAATGACTCCGATCGCACGGGTATTACACACAATGTTAAACAGACCCGGGACCCGAAGTAATAAATTCGGACCTGACCCGGACCCGGCTAATCATTTAAAATATAGACCCGTACGGGTCCCGGGTCGGGTCCCGGGTCGACGGGTCTCGGGTTCACTGTGAAGACCTCTAGTCTCAACACTAAATTAAAGGCCTGTCTCATATAGACGCCTGTCTCAAATACAAGCCGGTGCAGTTCGGCGATTTGGGAAAATAAAAGCCCGGGCTATTATTTGAAGTTTTACGGTAAGTACATTGGTGTTGATTTCCGGATTTCAAATTTACTGTGTAGTGATTAATGTAATTATTATAAGATCAAACTATATATTTAGATTAATTTGGACATTATGCTGCTGTAATCTGTAGTGGTTGAGGAAGATGAGTGTCATTGTTTTGTGTTATTGATGTTTTATCCATGTCATATTTTGAGAAATTACAGTATTGTCTTTCAATAGAGCAGTTTTACAGGCTTTTGTCATGTATCCTGACTCAAATAATGTGTTTCTAACAGCAGACACTCAGAATAAAGTGAGATGATCTGCTGATGATCCTGAATGGCTTGTTGAATAAGTGTTGATAGTCTGAGGCTCATCAATATTAACAGATCTGCTGAAAACACTCTTTATTTCATGACAATAGTTCCTGTTTTCACCTCATTTATTATGCTGATGTCTTCAGATCTCCTGTAAATTGACACTTAAAGCTCATTTCATTGGTGTCAGCAGACTGAGGGGATTTGATGGCTACTATATGTACATTTATTTCTGTGTTTATGATGTTTAACAGTTTTTCTTACCATTATTCATATTTGGAAGAATTTAAATTAGTTATATTCTTTTATTTATTTCTAGATACCTGTATTTTAATGAAGAAACAGAATAATGTTAGGATTAGCAATATAAATAATGAATGGATTGTTATTTCTCACAGGGTTATTCGCTTGAGCTTGTGTTTCTGGTGTCCCACTTTCACATGCGTATGAATGGAAGTCAGTGGAAGGAAAAGTCTAGTGTGAACGGCCATTAATAATTCAAAACGTTTTTAGTAAAATAAATATAAATCTCAAAGTTGGTGTCAAAATATGGCAACAATGGGATTTGTCCCTGGATTCAGATTCGATAATGTTTTAAAAATAATAATTGGAAGAAAAATGTCCCTCATTCAAGGAAATTTTCAAGGACATATAATCAATTTATAAAAATGCATTCTGCAAATGATCATAATAGCCATTTATTTGTTGCATAGAAGTGTCAGTTAGTATAAAAACAAACTCAGTAACTGATATATTTTAGATTTTGGGCAGATCAGTGAAGCTCCTCCCACATCAGTCACATGGTTAGTGAAGCTCCTCCCACATCAGTCACATGGTTAGTGAAGCTCCTCCCACATCAGTCACATGGTTAGTGAAGCTCCTCCCACATCAACTCTCCAATAAATGCTGTAAATTCCCATCAGCTACAAGTGAAGACGAGCATCAGAGCATCAGGAAGAGCTGAAATCTGCAAAGACTGAGTTTATTAAAGAGGACAGTGAGAACATGAGTGATCCAGAACCCTGCAGAATGAAACACACTGAAGATCCTGAAGAACAAAGAGGTTGGTGTTTATTCTTCATTCATTCATGATGCTGAAGAACATTCATGTTAGAAACATTCAAGCACTTCATCACATTTAGATAAACAGTTCAACTATGAAATGGTACAGAATGTTCTTGGTTTTTCTTCAACAAATGGTCAGTAAAGGGAGGTTTGAGAAATTTATCAGCAAATTATCATAATATTTAAAACAGTTGTCTACTTTCTACTATTACTTTAGGGCTCACTTTCATGTCCTTTCAATTTATATTTCTTTCAGTGTATTATTTTGATGTACTGAATTTTATTTACTTCCTTTTTCTTTCTTTTATGTCAGACCTGATGGAAGAGAGCGAGGAGAGTGAAGAACTGAGTGAAATGGAGGAGGAACATCATGTCAAACCTGGAGAAAAACCTCTGAGTCGCTCAAAGACTAAAAAGACATTTTTAAAGAAAAGAAGAGCCAAGAAATCTTTCACCTGCACTCAGTGTGGAAAGGGTTTCACACGCAAAGATGGTCTTGATGTTCACATGAGAGTTCACACCGGAGAGAAGCCGTTCTCATGTGATCAATGCGGCAAAACATTTATCTGTGTATCATACGAAGGAGAAGCCGTATTCATGTTCTGTGTGTGGAAAGAGTTTTTCACTGCGTCGAACTTTACGTAGACACGAGAAAACTCACACTGATGTGAGAGAGTACATGTGCTTTGAGTGTGAGAAGACTTTTACTACAGCAAACAGTTTAAAACTGCACCAGAGAATTCACACTGGAGAAAAACCTTACAAGTGTTCACACTGTGACAAGAGATTCAGTCAGTCATCAGCTCTGAGATCACATGAGAGGATCCACACTGGAGGGAAACCGTACACGTGTGATCAGTGTGGACAGAGTTTTGCTGTTAAAAGTACACTGAAGATACACATGAGAGTTCACACTGGAGAGAAACCGTTTAAGTGTGATAAATGTGGGAAAGATTTCAGTCTATCTTCACACCTTAAAGGACACACGAGGATCCACACCGGAGAGAAGCCGTTCTCATGTGATCAGTGCGGCAAAACATTTATCTGTGTATCAGACCTGAAGACACACCTGACAGTTCATACGAAGGAGAAGCCGCATTCATGTTCTGTGTGTGGAAAGAGTTTTTCACGGTGGCAATATTTACATAGACATAAGAAAACTCACACTGGTGTGAGATGTGCTTTGAGTGTGAGAAGACTTTTACTACAGCAAAACAAACAGTTTAAAACAGCACCAGAGAATTCACACTGGAGAAAAACCTTACAAGTGTTCACACTGTGACAAGAGATTCAGTAACTCATCACATCTGAAAACACATGAGAGGATCCACACTAGTGTAACGACTGAGTGCGAATCAAACACAAATGAAGCTTCCAGGTGTTTTGTTCAAACATAACTCCACACAGGACTCAACATTCCAGAACTTAAATCACCAATCCAGAGCCATAAAATCAGGCGCCAGCCAGTCTACGCTAACCAACGAAAACCCCCAGCTAAGAACTTTATGGCCATGCGGGCTTCAAAGAGATGAGCCCAACTAAAGGAAGAACGTGTCAATGTTAGATTGGTTCCAAAGACTGATTGGTTCAGAGATGGCTAAAGCTCTGTGCTCGATCAAGATAACAGCAGAGAAGCTGCTGGACTCCACACAGACACAAAGCAGACCCCAGTCTCCTTAACCCCCTGAGGTCGACAATCGCGCCGGTGCGATAGGCTCACTTTTTTTCAGTTCAGTTCAAAAGAAATTAATTTTGCTCTGTGGACTTTGATATTAAAGGGATACTTCACCTCTGGGAAGATGAATGTGTATTTAAAATAGGTCATTTAAGTAGAAGAAATGTGAAGAAATTTTTTAATTTGGAGCTTTCTAGACTGAGAAAAGCCAGAAAATGTATTTTTGGCTTATGTGGATGAAAGACAACAACTCCCAGAATGCACTTGCTTCGCTGCCTTAGGAGGCCACGCCTACCGGTAAGAGTGCGCAGTTGTAAACAACAAAGCTAGCCTACGTGATGAGTTTGCGAGGGATTTAGAGATCGTACAAAATGTCCGGGATTCGGCTTTTGCGTTCTACAGTGGCCATTCATCATGTTTACTGTGGCGAGCAGGACGAGGCTGAGGGGCGCGGGAGAACGGCGCGAGGCCGGTGTTACTGATGTTACTGAGACGCGCCGGGTCTCGCATCTCTCACGGAGGAGCGGGAATTTTTCTTAGCAATGGTAAAACGCACATCAACCGATCACTTGTTTAGCGTTCATGTAAACACTACATTCACATTCACCAATTCGGAATGAATTCAGTTAGATTGAAAGGTGTGCATGTAAACAATGAATGGCGACCGCAGAAAGCAAAAGCTGAATCCCGGACATTTTGAACGATCTCGCCCGCCGGACAAGTCCGGGAAAAGGAGGATGGTTACTTACTCAGCTTTCTCCTACTATTCAGCTTTCTCCACAGAACAAGAGCCTGCTAGCTTAGCTTCCAAAGAAAGAGGCTGACAGTGACACTGTGTACATTCTGTGAGTGAGATCCCACCCTCTATGGGCGGGTTGAAAACATGCGGAACAACGCCATCTACTGGCTGTAGTCTTTAGCCTCTGTCCAGAAAATCCTCCGGTGACGCAAAATGACGATTTTTGCGTCATCGGAGGATTTTTTCCAGACAAAAAATACATAAATCTCTTGTCTCAGGGGGATATGAGGGTGGAAAGCATGGTAATTCGAAAATACTACAGGTTTTCTACTAATACAAAGCTTAATGCTAAATCCTGAAGTAACCCTTTAAGCAAGTTACAAGCAAGTTTCATACATCAATCGATTCTGTTAAATGTGTATTATTTTTGTGTATACTCACAAATTTTAGATTTTTATTTTTAAGTATTTAAAAAAAAAAAAAAAAATTTAGGATACTATGCATCCTGATAAAGTTCCTTTGGCCTTTGGAATTAAAATAGCCCCACATCATCACATAGCCTTCACCATACCTAGAGATTGGCATGGTTTTATTTCAGTTAGCCTAATAGCTATTTTTTTGCATTGAGAGATGATTTTATGGAAAGTACCCCATGCCAATCTCTAGGTATGGTGAAGGCTATGTGATGATGTGGGGCTATTTTAATTCCAAAGGCCAAGGGAACTTTATCAGGATGCATAGTATCCTAAAATAAAAATCTGCCTGCCTCTATGGGAATTTAACATAGGGTGTCCAAACTTATGCACCATGTATGTTAAGGAAGAACATTTATTTATTTACGATATATTATTCATTCACAAAGAAAATTGGTGTCCTTAAAGGTTGGATTTTTTCTATTTTTTTTTAAATTAAGGCATTAAGTTCATTTTCCAAAAGATGATTTTTTATTCCTCTTTTTAGTCAACTTTAGCATGGGTGTCTAAACTTATGCATAGCACTGTATATACAGAAAGCGATTAAAGAACAATCCCTTTCCAATCGCCCAAGCTGTCAATCATACAGCGCGAGTTTATCTGGACACTTGCCAAACCTCGTTATGAAATCAATGACGCTGTTACACTGCACAACGAAGCTCTTACTGTATTTATATACCTCATGTTTGCATTGGTGAAATCATTAGTGAGAGTGCAGAAACTGCGTTGCAGTGATAAGATCTTCATTCACGCGATCAACAGGCTGTCATCTGCTCAATGCTCACTGCAACCTTTTATGTGATGGGAATAGATCAAAATACTTAACTTCTCACGAGTCGTTAATCCAGATAGCTGTAATAGTAAAAACGTATAATAGCTGTAATAGTAAAAGTTTTCCAGATAGTTCCACATGTAATGCTAGATATTTCATATGCAAGCATGTCAGCCAATCACAGCAGAGGGCGTTTACACTGAAGTCTCACAACAGCCAATCACAGCAGAGGGCGTTTACACTGAAGTCTCACAGCAGACACGCCCCTTCAAACAGAGTGTTCAAACCAGGGAATGAAATCAGGCTAGGAAATATGCCTTTTATTTCTAAATTATAAAAAATTTTGATCTAAAAAACATACTAACATTATAAGGGCACCCCTGGAAACATTATAAAATAATAAAATAATCCATGGAATGGGACCTTTAACAAAGAAATGGTCCCTTAAACTATAGATTTTAATGACCCTTATGTGTTTTAACATGTTGAAGACCTATCTCAAACACAAAACAGTTCCCTATTTAATTTCTGGAAGCAATGGGCAAGCAATGTAAATAGTAAATAGGTAAGCTGCATTCAAATTAGAGTTCTCAAAGGGTCGGGTCGGACCTCAGGCTTATTCTTTTCCGCTCAGTGAAAAAAAATATATATAATTTTTATTAATCATTGCTGCTGTTCACCGTAAAGTCTGGCTGCTGTGTGCAACGTGCATTATGGAGAGGGGCCGACCTGACGCCGCTGCGTGCACGCCTTTAGCCTGGAGAAGAAGATGGAGTTGGTGAAAAGTAAACTTGCCACAGGTGAATTCACTGTCGCTACTACAGCCTATTTATATATTTAAAGTTTATTGTTTCAGTTGTTTGTATTGTTTAAAGCCGTGAACATTAAAGGTTGATTTGAATTCCCGTCTGCTGGTCATGATAATACGTGTATGAGAAAAAAAATCCGACGCGGCGTCGGGCCGCGGGCCGGGTTCAGGGCAGGCAGATAATTCATGTTGATGTGTCGGGTTACATCAGGTCCGGGCTTTAAAAGCCACGGGCCGGGTCAGGTCGGGTTGTAATTTTCAGGCCCGTTGAGAACTCCAATTCAAATATCAAATACAGACACTAAAGAATACATGAAAAGAACAAATCAGTAATCACACTGGTAACTTCTATAACAAAATAAAATCTTCAGAGAAGTAATTCAACTCATTTGATATTTAGAAGGAAAAATATTGATTAATACCTTGATTATAATCACTCATTACATATATATTGAAGCAGCAGTGGATTTCAATCCACCCCCTTCAGTGGCCTCTTTCCTCTCTGCTAGAGCTTAGAGAGTAAGGAGATCACAGATAAGCTTGATTTATGATAAGAAGGGAAGAGAACGCCATCTCCTAAATAGGCTTTATGCCCAGCTCCACTACTTCCTGAACTTCAGCCAGCTCCTTTGTTTCCTGTCTGCCATTATTGGACAAACTGATTAATCCAGGTGTGTCTGATTATTGTTACTGAGGTCAGGCACACCTGGATTAATCAGTTTGTCCAATAATGGCAGACAGGAAACAAAGGAGCTGGCTGAAGTTCAGGAAGTAGTGGAGCTGGGCATAAAGCCTATTAAGCCAGTGTCTCATGTGGAATCAGAGTGGAACTGCAACCAGTTCAGAAGCCGGAAGTAACCAGAGAGTGAAACTTCTCGCCTTATTAGACATTCTCTGGCAACACTGTTTCCCTCATTGAGAGTTTCAGTGTCGAGTCTTCTGAGGTGAGGAGAGCAGTTCACGCTATTTCTCATATTTACACTCCATCACACACACTTTATACAGTTTGATTAAGCGACAGGCTCATTTCTGTATTGTTTTCATCGATCACAGCGATACTTGTGCGTCTTTTCTGGCGTCTTCCTTCTGAAATAAACATTTAGTGCAGCAGCAGCGAGCATGAGGAGAATATGTTGAGTTCATTCAGACCTGAGCGAGTTTGTGTTCGTTTGTGGGATTGACTCGATGTTTGCAGTGAGAACTGTTACTGAATGTCAAGAGTTAGGGACTGTTCGTTTTTTATTTAAGGGGTCACCGGAGGAGTTTTGAGATATGTTGTCAAAAAAGACATGACCCTCCCTTCGCCAGCAATAAATTTTTCTATGACCCTCCAAAATGATGGTGAAAAAAGGCATGAACCCTCCCCGATAATTTATTGATTAGTCTACTTACTTCTGTACTGGTTTGCGCTTGGCAAAGATGTTCAGATAGCCATTGTTTTTTTGTTTTTTGTTGTTTTAAACCCATAACGTTAAACTCTTGCTTTCTCATCTTACTAGGGCTGTAACGATCGACCAAACCTACGATTCAGTTCGTATCACGATTTTAGATTTGAAAAAAATCATGTTTTCGGTGCTGATGCGGTGTGACTCGTTCAACATGTGGGTGGCGCTGCCAATAAAAGCTGTCACAAAGAACCGGCAAAAGTAATGATTATTAATATGTCAAATATAGCAAGGAGACATTTAAATTGTTTATTAATAAACAAGTGTTTTCTGTGTCGACTGCAAATATGAAGTTGACGATGCGTCGCGATCTTCTCAGAACGCGCCAGAGAGAAATGCACATTTCATAAGCATAAAGCAGTCTGTTTTCCTTCGTTTTGAATTGTTCTGTTTAAAAGTAGACATTTCAAGCTCTCTATTTTCTCAGGTCTGTGAGGCAAGTATACCTTACGCTGAGTTTCGGTTCATTTATGAGACAAGAGTCCAGTTCACTCGCCCGCGCCTCCGTGTCATGATTATCTATTTTCTATTACTTCTCATTTATTAAATCCAGATGGAACACTGATTAAAATTAAGATACAATTAATAAAAAAACGAAATTCACTTTAAAGAAAGGCTTTGTGCTTTCTGTTTGAGGTCTCTGTGAAATTTTTAAAGTCGATTTCAGAGCAGTCATGTCCGTAATGGAGAACTGTCACGCCCGTAACATTTTTTTTTTTTTTTTTCACATAGGCCTAAATGCCAACACGAAAAATAAAATAAAAATAATATAATATTTTATGTTCTGTGGAGGCCGATCTTTATTAATCCGGTGGGTATATATCTTTTGGTTTGCACAGTGTAATTTATAGAATTACTAAAAAATATTTTGCCACAAAAGTTAAAGATTTTTTGTGTCACGTCACATGTGTATTTCCCTCATATTAAATATAAAACGCATGTGTAGACTGATATTTTTCTAATGTCTTGACTCCTTTCAGACTTTTCAAAATATTGGTATTAAATGCATTTTCTGAGAATTTATATTTCAAGTTTTGTCTGCAAATGTCACGTCCATAACACTGGAATCGCCCAATTTTAACGAATTTATCCTCAACTAGTTTTTGTGGTGTAGGTCTACGTATTTTATTATGTTAACTTAAATAATACTAATAGTAATTTAAAGATGTGGTAGCCCTACATCTTACACATCGTGGAAACAAAATAAGAATGGAAAATAAAATACAGCGCACATTCTATCAGCTGCGGTTCTGGCGCCTCAGTCCCAATATACGTTCACATCACATGTTAATGCAGCGGTTACACTCACAGGACACTGTGCACTTATTCACAAAAGTGAATAACACTGTGCACAATCACAAAAGTTCATTATCGTGCTTTAAAGCTTTGCCGGGTAAACATTTCATTGGCGTTCTGTTCTGACATGATGCACTTTTTCTAAGCGCGAACTGAAGTGCGCACTGTCAAACAGCGCCAAACTGGATTTTTGTTGGGTCAGACCCATCTGATATCGAAGGGGGGCTGATAACGCGAGATCAACATGGAGCTAAATGGAAAAAAATAGCACCAAACAAGCCACTTTGAAATGTTGCTGTTTTCATGAATATAAAAGTTGGGTGACCCTCCCCCTAGTTGGATGACCCTCCCCTCAACAAAGAATAAAAAGACATGACCCTCCCCTATTTTCCTCTGGTGGCCCCTTCCATAAATACCGAACGGTCCCTTAGTTGTATTCTTTTATTTATTTCTAGATACCTGTATTTTAATGAAGAAACAGAATAATGTTAGGATTAGCAATATAAATAATGAATGGATTGTTATTTCTCACAGGGTTATTCACTTGAGCTTGTGTTTCTGGTGTCCCACTTTCACATGCGTATGAATGGAAGTCGGTGCAAGGAAAAGTCTAGTGTGAACGGCCATTAATAATTCAAAACGTTTTTAGTAAAATAAATATCAATCGCAAAGTTGGTGTCAACATATGGCAACAATGGGATTTGTCCCTGGATTCAGATTCGATAATGTTTTAAAAAATAATAATTGGAAGATAAATTTAAGTTTAAATTTAAAGGACATATAATCCATTTATAAAAATGCATTCTGCAAATGATCATAATAGCCATTTATCTGTTGCATAGAAGTGTCATTTAGTATAAAAAACAAACTCAGTAACTGATATATTTTAGATTTTGGGCAGATCAGTGAAGCTCCTCCCACATCAGTCACATGGTTAGTGAAGCTCCTCCCACAGCAATTATCCAATAAATGCTGTAAATTCCCATCAGCTACAAGTGAAGACGATCATCATAGCATCAGGAAGAGCTGAAATCTGCAAAGACTGAGTTTATTAAAGAGGGCAGTGAGAACATGAGTGATCCAGAACCCTGCAGAATGAAACACACTGAAGATCCTGAAGAACAAAGAGGTTGGTGTTTATTCTTCATTCATTCATTTAGGGCTGGGCGATATGGAGCAAAAAATATATCTACGATATATATACGATATATATCTCGATATCTTTACAGGAAAAATAACCCCCCAATAACTACTGCAAAAACAAATATGCCAAATACCACAAAGTATTTTTTTATTGAAGTGCAAATAGGTAGGCAGTTCATGGAACAAAGTGCTTCTGCGACATTAAAAAAAACAATCCCTGTATACAAAAATAATAATTTAACTGTAAAATAAAGGAATACATAATACATATTGCACTATTTTTAATAAACCTGCATATAAATATCATTACTAAATTTGGCAAATAAATTTGGGGAAGATTGGGCGGGGGAAGATTGATGTGCCTGACCGGCCTCGGGGGACGTGAATGAGACAACACGTGAAGGAGGCGGAGGTGGGCACAGCACAGAGAAGGCAAACAAACAAACTGGCGAAATCAGAATTTAATACAAACAATATATCGATATATACGATATGTCAAAATCCATATCGTGTTTAAAAAATATCTCGATATATTTTAAAGGGGTCATGACATGGTTTTTTCTTTTCTTTTATTATGTTCCCTTAGGTGCAATTATAGTATTACTATAGTTTTTTGGACAAAAAACGTTTAAAATTGAGTGATTTATGACCTTTTCCCACCCTGTTTCTCATGCTCTGATTCAAACAGTCTGTTTTGGGGGTGTTTCCCCTTTAAGAGTTCAGTGTTAACACCCACTGTTATGATTGGCTAATGTCAGCGCCTATGCATCAATTATTAACATAGATATAGAAAGCCAGAAAATGAACCATCTGTCCACCACTAACAACTAAGAATGGATTACCCCGTGTCCACATGGACAGTGTGAAGCTATTTTGAATGAATATGTCAGATTTGTAACCAGAAACATACGGGTTATTTTGATGCATATGCGCGAGGGAGGGAGGGAGAGAGAGAGAGAGAGAAAGAAAGACAGTGAGAGAGCGCGCGCGCGGCCGGGGCGCTCTCACTCGCTCTCTCAGTAACATGAGCCCTGTCACAATCGTCTCTACACATCACTCACCGATCAAATAAGGCTTTGGCGGCCCCATAGCAATCTTGTAAAGAGACCCACTCGCTGGACGTCGACGACTGAACTCCTGTGGGGCGCGTGACAACGAATCATGCGACGATGCGAAATGACTATGAGGCACAGACAGTAGTCTTGTGCTGGAGGCGGTCATATGCAAATGACTGGTGCGTCACTTCGTACCGTGACGTCACTTCTTACCATGGATCCAGAACGAGCTGTATTTAGAGCTTGATTAAATAAATGATTCGTTTATAATGGGGAGGGCGTCTAAAGCTATGAAACTTGCAGGAAGTTTTAATGGTACAAAGACCTCTTATATACCAAAAGATCAAGGCAAATTTGGTTTCTCATGTCATGACCCCTTTAAATATCGAGATATTGCCCACCCCTACATTCATTCATGTTAGAAACATTCAAGCACTTCATCACTTTTAGATAAACAGTTTAACTATGAAATGGTACACAATGTTCTGGGTTTTTCTTCAACAAATGGTCAGTAAAGGGAGGTTTGAGAAATTTTTATATTGATTATCAACATACTATTTTAACTGATAAATAATCAATTTATCAAATTATCATAATATTTAAAACAGTTGTCTACTTTCTACTATTACTTTAGGGCTCACTTTCATGTCCTTTCAATTTATATTTCTTTCAATGAATTATTTTGATGTAGTGAATTTTATTTAATACATTTTTCTTTCATGTCAGACCTGATGGAAGAGAGCGAGATGAGTGAAGAACTGAGTGAAGTGGAGGAGGAGAGAGAAGAACTGAGTGAAGTGGAGGAGGAACATCATGTCAAACCTGGAGAAAAACCTCTGAGTCGCTCAAAGACTAAAAAGACATTTTTAAAGAAAAGAAGAGCCAAGAAATCTTTCACCTGCACTCAGTGTGGAAAGAGTTTCACACGCAAAGATGGTCTTGAGCGCCACTTGAGAATTCACACTGGAGAGAAGCCGTTCTCGTGTGATCAGTGTGGAAAGAGTTTCTCAAACACATATCATCTTAATGTTCACATGATGATCCACACTGGAGAGAAGCCGTTCACATGTGATCAGTGTGGAAAGAGTTTCACAATCAAACATGATCTTGATGTTCACATGAGAGTTCATACAGGAGAGAAGCCGTTTAAGTGTGATCAATGTGGGAAAGATTTCAGTCAATATTCAAACCTTAAAGAACACATGAGGATCCACACCGGAGAGAAGCCATTCATGTGTGATCAATGCGGCAAAACATTTCTTAGGTCATCAGAGCTGAAGACACACCTGACAGTTCATACGAAGGAGAAGCCGCATTCATGTTCTGTGTGTGGAAAGAGTTTTTCACGGCGTCAAACTTTACATGTACATCAGAAAACTCACACTGGTGTGAGAGAGTACATGTGCTTTGAGTGTGGAAAGACTTTTACTGAAGCGGCCAAGTTGAAACTGCACCAGAGAATTCACACTGGAGAAAAACCTTACAAGTGTTCACACTGTGACAAGAGATTCAGTCACTCATCAACTCTGAAAACACATGAGATGAACCACACTGGAGGGAAACCGTACACGTGTGATCAGTGTGGACAGAGTTTTGCTGTTAAAAGTACACTGAAGATACACATGAGAGTTCACACTGGAGAGAAGCCATTTAATTGTGATAAATGTGGGAAAGATTTCAGTCGATCTTCACACCTTAATCTTCACATGAGGATCCACACTGGAGAGAAGCCGTTCACATGTGATCAATGCGGCAAAACATTTATCTGTGCATCAGAGCTGAAGAAACACTTGAGAGTTCATACGAAGGAGAAGCCACATTCATGTTCTGTGTGTGGAAAGAGTTTTTCACTGCGGCAACATTTACATAGACATGAGAAAACTCACACTGGTGTGAGAGAGTACATGTGCTTTGAGTGTGAGAAGACTTTTATTACAGCAGACAAGTTAAAACGGCACCAGAGAATTCACACTGGAGAAAAACCTTACAAGTGTTCACACTGTGACAAGAGATTCAGTGTGTCATCACATCTGAAAAGGCATGAGAGGATCCACACTGGAGAGAAACCTTTCAAGTGTTCACACTGTGACAAGAGATTCAGTGTGTCCTCACATCTGAAAACACATGAGAGGATCCACACTGGAGAGAAGCCGCACACATGTGATCAGTGTGGACAGAGTTTCTCTTTTCAAACTCACCTGAAGCGACACATGAAGATCCATGCAGTGGAGAAACCACTTCACCACAGTCTGAGATCACGGTAAGTAGTTTATTTTCATGTGCTGAGCAACAAAGTCTCTTCTGTGTAAGTTAGACCAGCGTTTCCCAACCGGGGTGCCTTCTGGCGAGAGAAGGGGTGCCGTGTAAAAACTCCATCAAACATTTAAAAATTGCTAAAATGTTAAAACGCAATTAACGTTCCTCTTTATGCAAATGTCCGTGATGCTGACACACACGACGCACAGAACGACGCGCGCCAGAATCGACTTCTCTTTCGCTTTGAGTATCCTCATGAGAGCAGTCTTAAATTAGTTAAATAAAGTTATAGAAGCCAAATGTGGTGTTTGTGTATTTAGATACTGGGTGTTGTTTCTTGTTTGTACAGTGGGTGTCGCTCTAAAGTTACTTGAGGTCAAAGTTATAAAGGAAGTATCCAAACTGCCAAAGAGCAGGGGGGTTTGACCCGGAAGGGCAAAAGGTTTTTGACCGCTGTGGCGCTAGGAACTGATTGTTTACAAACTTACTGTATGTGTATGTATACGGATATGGTTTGCCGTTGAAACTGGATAAATGGACATTTACCTGCACGGTGAAACAAATAAACGGAATAATCAGCTACACAACAAAGCTTGCAGACTCTTAAGACCAAATCAGTATGGTAACAGAATAACAAGGTTACAGCGCGTCAGTCAGGGCATACCTGGGTTAAACCACCTCAGTAGCTGTCAGTATTAGACTGAGCGGCTACAAAAGTCTTAAATGAACGTTAAGAGTTGTGAGAAAATGTGACGCGTGTGGGATCCACATGTGCAGCTGTGACATCAGAATCAAATAACACTTCATTCATAAAAAGATTAAACAATTATTTTAAATATACGGTATTTATGTTGTTTCTACGTTCATTTGGAGATTATCTGTGAAATTATTACATAAAATATATTAAAAACAAGC
Source organism: Squalius cephalus (assembly GCF_949319135.1). Classification (NCBI taxonomy): domain Eukaryota; kingdom Metazoa; phylum Chordata; class Actinopteri; order Cypriniformes; family Leuciscidae; genus Squalius; species Squalius cephalus. The sequence goes on from NC_137122.1 coordinate 8,616,036, forward strand.
TATCTTGTGCAATTATAACAAAATTATCCCAATATAAAAACACAAATACACTGAGTGAGCAAACATTTAAAGGTGAGATTTGCAATGGTAACTGAGCAATGTTTATATAGCCTATGAATAAAAGCTATATAAAATAAAAGCTATATAATTAAATATGTCATCATGTAAAGTGATCTCTTCAGAAGAAATTAATGATTTCCTAGACTTTAAATGGATGGACAAAAAAATTGGATAATATTAAAAATATCTATATGACAGTAGGCCTATACGGCAGTTCTTCCCTGAGGTATCGAAAATTGACGCATTTCAAGGTATAGTATCAAAGTAGTATCGTGACAACGCTAGTGTAGGGTGCCACACATTTCTTTTAAAATTTTGGTGCCTTGAATGAAAAAAGGTTGGGAAACACTGAGTTAGACACACATCACTCTAGCCAAATCTCTCCTCTCCACCTTTAGTCAGTGTGTGGTGAGCACAGGACACTTGTTGATTGATTGATATCTATTGACTTTCACTCTCTGACAGTAGGTGGCGCTCATGTAAAAGCAGAAATACATTGTGCCATGAACGAACAAGTTCATGAAGTTTGAAGTAATATGGCTAAGTCCACAAATCACCAATATTCCCTGTGGATTTAATGTAGTAATGCTCAGTGTAACCATGGTATTGTGGCAGAAATAGTCAAATGTTTTTACATTAATCATTTCAGGGTTCGTACATCCTTTTGAGAGTAAAATTCAAGCACTAATCAAGGACTTTCAAGCCATTCACACTTTTTCCAGCTCTTCAATTTTTTTTTTTTTTATTGTTATTGTTATTTTATTATTATTTTATTGTTATTTTTAATGTGATGACCAAAACCATGATTTGTTCATCCTTAAAAGATTGTTAAACTAAACATTGATTGTTAAACCATTTGTAAAACTAAATGTTTCAAAGTGTAGGAAAACAGTAGACCGAAGGTTTAAAACTACAGTTATACTTAATAGTAAAGAGAATGGAATATTCGCTGGAATATATATATGATGCGATCTGGGAAAACCCACCACATGGTGAAATTTGACTTATAACAGGTTTTGATATCATATGGAAGCTGGTATCAAGCCCTTTCCAAATCTGTTTTTATTTTTATCATAGCTTGTTGGTAGCAAAAGTTATGTTTATCTGAAGTCGGCCGATCGCTATGATTTTCTGGAACGGAATTTTGAGAAAAACAGGTTTAATTAACTGTCACCGTCGGGACGCTTGTCCTCCATCTCGCGATTGTTATAAAACTGCGTGACGTTATAGTTTAAACAGGATTGGCGCGAAATGCGCACTAATATTCACTGTACATGTTATGTGGTTTATTTTATAGGTAAACTATCTTTGTAGTGTTAAGAGACGGACAGATGTATGGGATATACGGCGATTGTTTTGTTTTTTTTCACCTCTGCCGGGCGTTAGAGAAAATGGTCGCATAGAATGCATTAGAGAAAGAGAGTATTTTCAGCTTAACACTATAAATCGCTGTTTTTCTGCACTAAACAAGGGAATTTTGCCAAGATATTTTCAGAGATAAGAGAAAAGATGTTATAGAATAATAATTTAATGAAAAAAAAAATTTGACAAAAAAAACTGACATTCAAACTATTTTGGAATTTACTGAAAACGGCCCAGCGCGACATCCGATGGGTTTTCCCAGATCGCATCACATATATATATATATATATATATATATATATATATATATATAATATACACTGTATATATACACCATGGTCTGGGTGAATACTCGATTCTGATTGGCTGCAGGGTGTCCGTTAAAAAGTGATAGAGGACACCTAGTAAAGGAGTTCTGGTGACTGTTTACCGTTCGAAATTAATAAATAAATGCGCTGGCTACATCAGCTGTGAGTAACCATAGCAACAGGCAGTCAAAGTAATTTATTGTATCAAAACAAAACTGAAGGGATCTACGAGCTGAGCGGACTATAAATATCTCCGAAACCAAGTTATTGTTTGTAAAAACTTTAGATTTCGATTGTAAAACTAATTATAATATACACTAATGTTTTAAAAAATGTGTTATTTGGCAAGTGACCATGGTATAAGTGGGTTAATGCCCTTCGAGGTGTCCATTGTCAGGTATTAATGGACTTGCCTCTGCCGCGCGTCGGACGGTTCACGCCTCGCCGTCGTCCATTAATACCTGACAATGGACACCTCGAAAGGCATTAACCCTTACATATATTCCAGCGAATATTCCATTCTCTTTACTCTTAAGTATAACACATAGATATTTTTTATATACATTGTCAGAAAAGTAAACAAAGCAATGAAAACATCATCGCAATTACCAAGTCCATCTAATCTGGCATGTTATTAGAATTACTGATAATGTTTTAGAACTCATATCTGTTTATATGACACATTAGTTACAGTTTCTGTTTTCATAGACGTTAAATGTAGGTTTTAAATCCTAGTTTCAGCACTAGTTGATTTATGTCAGTTTTGTTTGTTGTGTTGTTGTGGCTTCGACAACCTGATAATCTTAAGTTGCATGATCACGGTCACTATATGTTTCAACATGTGATTAGCCTTAGTACTTAGTTCAGAGTCTGAAATATTGATTATTCCTCTCTCATCATGTCTGTAAGAAATGAAACTTGTTTGTTTTTAGCAGAACTGCCAGAAAGCATCTGGAAGGAGAGGACGGAGAGAGCGCCAGTGATCCAGAACCTGCAGAATGAAACATCAAGATACTGAAGAGCAAAGAGGTTGGTGTTTATTCCTCATTCATTCATGATGAAGAACATGCTGATGCTCACCAGACTTACATTGTTTCATGACCAAACTAGTGTTTTATAACACAAATCATCTTCAGGACATTAAAATAGATCATAATCGTGCACAGCCGTTGTCCACCAGATTTGATGAGATTAAAATGACTGTTGAACTCATCAGTGATCTTGACTTTGAGCTTCACTTTTCATTTCACGTTTGTCTCTCGTTTGAAATCTCACATGATTTAATGTTTCTTTTAGACCTGATGGACATGAACGAGAAAGGAAAAATGTGTGTAAATGTAAATCAAGTCTGAAGAATCTCATGAGGATCCGCAGCGGAGAGAAACTTTACATGTGATCAATGTGGGAAGAGTTTCACTCGGGCCTTCATTCTGAAATCACTTCTGCCTTATTTTCTGATATTAATTTGAACTCATTCATTGATTTTCAGAGATCTGTCTTATTAGTTTTAATTTTTATTATTTTTTGTATTTCAAGTTATGATTGATTAAACTCATTATAATTTTATCAACAGCTTGTTGTTTTTGTCCAATTGTATTGTCTGCTGATTCTTCTTGCTTCAGGAATAACTCCATAATTTCAGTTCTGAAAGCCAAGTATTACGTTTGCTTCAGGGGCTTCCCAGCAAACACAGAACGTTCCCCTAACATTAGTTTTTGGTTCCTGTCTTTTTATTGTTTTGGGAACTAAATAATATAATTCTAGGAATGCTCTTTTTTTTTTTTTGCAACAATAATATAATGTTCCCAGAAGGTTGCAGGATAGTTATTTTTAACAACATAGACATTTTATATATTGACATAGAAATAGTTACCAAATATAGAACGTTCCCCAATGGTTATTGTTTATATAAATATGTAAACTAACTTTACAATTAAAACACTACAGATATTTTTGTATAATGACCTGTACAGAGCTCTGAAACTAGTTTATGCAGCATTTAATAAAATTTAGCAATTAGTTAAATCCAAGCGCATTACATTGTGAATGTGAAAAGTCTGTTAAAGTTAAAGGACAACTTAGTTTGAATAAAATTAATATTTGTGTAGTGTTCAATGTTGTTATCAATAGAGATACGCGGATGGGGTATTATTTCATCCGCAACCGCATCACATAACTCATCATCCGCACCAATGTTTTTTGACCAGATTTCAAAGCCACACTCGCCCGCCATCCGCTGATTTTTTTGCGGTCTATTGACGATGCAATGCTCTGCTGATGCGAGCCGCAAGAAAGCCCTTGTCTGTTCTAGAAATGATGCAGCAAAGATATTTAATGCTAATGTATGAGGCATAGGCCTACGCTGAGTTTCATTCATTTACCATGAGATGCGCTCTAGTTCAACTTCACAATGCAATGCGTGAACGCGGCGCATCAGAGCCTCAATGTCACGGTTATTATATTGTCTCCTATATTTGCTTTTTATTAAATACATGCAATTGGTTGATTAAACATCTATTAAAATTAAGATACAATTTGTACAAAACGAAATTCGTTTTAAAGAAACGCTTTCTACAAAGCAAAACTTAATGAAGTGGTAAAAATCATGTCTGACGATTTACAAAACAAAACTTCATTAAGTGGTAAAAACCATGTCTCCCGATTGCAAATGTTAATTGCTAATGTTTATTATTGCAAATGTTTTTCATTTGTTTAATAAATCTCATAATGATGGCACATCACTATATCATAGCTTTTATTTCTATCTCAAATGATTAGCGGTCGGGTACTTGGCAAAGAATCAAATAGCCTACAGTTGGAAACGACGTAGACCATTAATAACGACTGTTAACAATTGTTTTTAATTAGTATTTTTTAAACATTCTCTATGATAAAAAGTGTTAGTAAAAAATATTTTAATAACACGGTTTTGGCGGTTATAGAGTTGTAATGACGGTGTTCAACTATAACCATCGGTCTCACGGTTATATACTAACCGTCACACCCCTAGTGCTACCAGATGTGGGCCGGATCACTCACTCACTCAGTCACTCACACACTCACTCACACACCTTTTCAGTGTTTTCAAGGATGCGGAGTGGGTGGGCCGTGTCATCCACGGCAGTAAGGGGGTGATTCTGCGAACACAGAGACAAACCTTGGTTGGTATGCGGGTTGCCTTGAGCCAGGCTGAGGAAGCTGTAAGTTTCATTGTGACACAAAGAGTAGTTTGCTTACCACCAATGTTTTAAATGTAATAACTTGGACTTTTTTTCCATATTGCACCAGTACTACCAGACAATCAGGCCCCACAGTGTTTAGGAAGAGAAAGGCTGCAACCGTGTTTTCTTTATTGTTCTGGTGATGCGGTCCACAGTGTCTCCCAGGACATGAACCATCTCCATTCGATGTACATACCTACACAGATACATGTGCACATATCTGAGTGTATACACTCAGTTACATCTTGTCAATCACAGTCATTTCATGATTAACATTTCCAACATATATAGACTGGGCATGTCAACCAGCCAGGGTGTGCGTAGGGCGGTTGGGGTGGACGCCAAACTTTTATCAGCACACCAACTGGACTTAATAAAATTTATACTTGGCCCGTATCGCCGGTGCGGTCCTTGATGAGGACTTGGTGGAGGCAGCCGAGCTCTTATCCTCTATAGCTGGGTATGTCTCTTCATTTATCAAGGACATAACACAAACTATTTGTACATTATATTACTATAAATGTTGTATTCCTCACTTATACAGGACTTGTTCGGACAAGGGGACAGCAGCAGTTGCTGAAACCAGCACCCGGCAGTCTTTCTGACAGTTTTTGGAGGTGTTTCCTGTCTCACTGCAGGGCCAGCCTCCATCGAAGAGGCAGCGCAGTGAATCTGGCTTTTCTGGAGACAGAGCGTTCTATGATAAGTGGCAGCTTTCACAATATGCTCCAAGGAAAGACTATCTTCTCGGCAATTCTCCAAATCTGTCAATACAGCATTGGCACCCATTAATTCTACATTGATTCACTGTGACAAATGACTTGCATGAATAAAGTCTTGACCACTATTTCAAGGACAATTAGGAAGAAAACAAATAAAAAGCTTTTATGTAACTCTCTGGGCGTGGGCCTGGTTCTTCCGGGCCTCCTCCGCTTGAAGCTTTAGAGCTGCGGCTTCCTGCTCCAGGTCGAGGTTGCTCCTTTCACTGAGCTGTGCCTGGGCGACGAGATTGTGAGCTAGGCTTCCGATGATCCTGGCGAATTCTTTGTGGGTGTAGCTCTGGATCGGGTCGTGTGCCATCAGCTTGTCCAGGTTGGCATCCAGCTGCTCTTGGCTCAGGTGCTGCAGGTCGCTTCCAGCCATGTCGCTAGGTGATCCCAGGGGATTGCGGGACTGGATGAACGTACAGTTAGTTTGCTCTAACTGTTGCTGGTCTTCGTCAACAACAAGCGCTTTTGCACCTCCTGCTGGTGAGGTTGACTAACAGCAGATGGAGAGTATCTCGGTAATCTACTGCTTTTCCTGCAGTTCCGTTGAATTTACTGTCGAATTTGAACCACTGAATTTGTGGAAGCGAATTTGCAAAGCGAAATAAAATAGACCGAAAATTGCCTGTTGAATATTATAGGTTGTATTTTTAAACAGTTTGAATATTTTGGAAGTGAAATATGAAAGGTGAATATGGATTATTGAATTTTTAATAATGAAAATGTGTTTGAAATGTTTTTAATTGAAATATTCACAGCTTAAATATTCAAACATGTTGAATTTCAGCCCATAAAAATGCAAGCCCTAAAAATACAATGCATTAAAATGCAAGCATGGTTATTGCAATGCCTATTTTTTTTTCAAGTAGTGCAATTCAACAGGCTTTTTGTTTCAAAAACATTTGACATTCTTTTACTTCCATACGATTGCGTCACCGCAGCGCGACGAAGGCTGCCCCAGTTTGGAATGTCATTCAAATGCGACGCCAAATGCGCACTTCGTTTCTCGGACAAAACGAAGGATACAAAAATGGATACTTCGCGGCCTACTCTTCCCCAGAATTCATAGCGCGACGGTGATGACGAAATTTTATTCAAAGAAAATGGCGGGTGTTAGTAATTAGTAAAATGTTGGCCGAGGAATTCACTTATAAATGTAAGTATTCTGTTTTAATTTATTAAATTAGCTAGCGAAACAAGTGTTAAAGGCATAACAAATATGGACCAAGCACTGAACCCCCTGTGGGAAAACAATCAACTGAGTTAAATGAAGCAAATAATATATTTAATATCAACAAAATGCCTTTCTTGCTTAGTTTTTTGGTCTTGTTTCTAGTACAAATATCAAAAAATTATTACATTAAGAAGCATTTACTAGACAAGCAAAAGTTATTGTATTGTTTTGGGAATAAAATAACTCAATTAAGTGAGTTTTTGCTTAAAAGAAGTCAAGTCAAGTCATCCTCATTTATATAGCGCTTTTAACAATGTAGATTGTTTCAAAGCAGCTTTACAGAGATAGAAATATAATTTATGGTAACAGAGATTGTTTTGTATAATAAATAAGCAAAATAATTATTTTAATAAGCAAAATAATCTGCCAAATGGGGCAAGTAAAATAATCTTGTTTTCTGTTTGATTTAAGATTATTTTGCTTAACCCATTAGCAGATTATTTTATTGTTTTAAGCAAAAACTCTCCTAATTTTAATTTATTTTTCCCCAAAACAAGAAGTGTTTTACTTGTCTAGTAGGCTAAATGCTTCTTGATTTAAGAATTTTTAGATGTTTGAACTAGAAACAAGACAAAATATTAAGTAAGAAAAACATTTTTGCAGTGAATTTCAAGTAGGAGGGTATATTCAAGTAAATAAAACAGCAGCACAAATCCAGCTGAAATGTGGTTGATAAAAATACCTGAAAAAATACCGGTCTCTGCAAAAATCGTTTAATTTACCCAAAATAGCTAGCGAAACAAGTGTTACAGCCCAGGGGTGTTTCTTAAAAAAACTGAACTTAAACGAAAAAACTGCAGCTTCATTTATCAGGTGGTCTGAGGCAAAACCTGTTGTAATTCTGTGTTTTGTTTCAGGGACCGAGGAGCAGACGACTGAATTTATTAAATTGCGGGCCGAAAATGATCATTTATTTACAGGGGCCAAAAACTCGGCCACTGTGGCTTGGAGGGAAAGTCATAAAGTCATTAAAGTCATTGACCATTTGTAATATTTCCACTAGCTGCCTCTTGTATACAAAAATTAGCCCTCACCCTATACAAAGCTCACAGCAATGAGACAACCACTAGATAAGGCAATACTCTTTCACTCAGTTGGTTTTTTTTTTTGTTTGTTTTTTTTGTCTACAAACGTTTTAAGCAAACCTGAGGATCCAGGGATATCATTTCTGGAGTATTTTGTATGCATGTACTGCTGTGTGATTTTCTAATGTTAAGATTACACCCCTGTCTTAATATTTTTCGTAAGTCTTTCCTTTTTCTCCATTTTTAGGAGAATTCTGGAGAAAATGGACCTGCTGGGGAAGGTCACTCCCTTGCAGGCCAAAAGAAAATGGGACAACTTAAAAAAAAAAAAGTCAAAGAAAGCAAGTTAATTGACACATCTTTGCTGAAATGTATTGTGGTGGTCTTGTTGTTTACAACTGGTATGGTGTATTTGCTCTGCCTTAGGATTGCAAGTGTCCTGGGACAGGTGAGGGGGTGAGCGGGAAATCCACTGCTGCAACTTGGCCGTGGTTTGTCCTCATGGATGAGGTCTTGGGACAGAGGCCTTCCAACAACCCCCCTGTCCTAATTGCCTCCATCCCTGAGGACAAACCAGGGCCAAGTTCAGCAGTGGCTGACCGAGATGAGGAGCCAGCCCCAGCCGCCCCACCAGCCCCAGCCCCCCCACCAGCCCCAGCCCCCCCATGGCCACAGAAAAAGAGGCCATGACGAGCTCATTGAGCTAATGAAGGAGGACATGAGGGTTCAAAGGGAAATGGAGGAGAGGAGAGCACAAGAGAGCAGGGAGAGAATGGACAGACTGTTTTCTCTCCTTGAGAGAATGATCGAGAAACAATAATATAATTTACATTTGGTTATTAAAGCAATTTTTGTATGTTTTTTGTCAATTATTAGTAAATGAAACAAAGTAATTTCTGTACACTGTTTGTGTTATGTAAGTTAAAACTGATATATGGAATTTAAGTTATTTGTAAATGAAGCAAGGCCATTTTTGTACATTTATTTTTGTAATACGAGTTTACATTTGGAAATAAAACACAAGTAATTGTTCTGGACATTGTTGAATTTTGTAATGGAAGTCATTTGTAAACGATACATTCTTCTATACATGTTTTTTTTTTTACCATGTAAAATGAAAATGATTTCAAGTACTTTTTACAAATATTTACAACAACAGGAAAACAATTCAAATCAACGGTACATAAAACAGGTTGGAAAAACGAAGAAAAACAAATGTATGTACGCTTTCAGCTGAGCAGGGAGACCCTGGTGGAGCCGCTGGACCGGGATGGGCTCCACAATAGAGACCCTGGTAAGGCCTCCTGCTGGTGGGACATCATCTGGGACGCTCTCCAGAGTGTTTGACTGCATATTTCCACTGTCCACTAAGTTGTCTACCAACAGGTTTGCAGGGCTGACTCAATCAACAGCTGCCATGTACCTGAGCTATTTTCAGAAAGAGGGAAGAGTAAAAGAAATACTCACATCCTCAAATCAAACCTTACAATTCTCTTACTTGCCTGTTACAAATAGTCGTGGTCAATGGGAACCTCCTCCAGGGCCTCTTCTGCAGACAGCTGGTCTCGCCACAGAGCACCACTGACTGTCTCCAAAACATGCTCCCCCTCATCCTCTGCATCCTCCTCCTCGTGCTCATCCTCTGCATCATTACATTTTTTTAAAAATAAAGAAAAATAAAAAATAGGGGGGACCTAGGATGATAACAGCACTAAACACTAGTCAAGAGAGTCCATTACCACACTCTGAGCTACAAGGAAACGCTGAACATTTGGACACCATGTTTCACTTCCTCAAATCTGCTTCACAGCTTTATCAGCGCTTTAACCTGTTCTGAGAACAGAGCTATTCTCTGAACGTGTTCAAATCATCCTGCAAAATCACCATCATCTGGAAATCACACTGAATGCTGCACTTGAAGTCCATTTCAGAGTCTTGCATATCTGAGCTTTCTCTATTCTCCTGAGTAACTCTCTCAGTTAAATGATCTATAAGAGATCATCTGAGGTTTTGCATATGTGATAGTCCTATTTCTCTTTATTTTGCAGATTTTAAACACACATAAACACTAACATTTTACATGAAGCATTGCCTTTATCACATTTGCTGTCGATGAATAAATGATGTTACTGCCATGATGGTGTTGTTCCAGCATCTACCAGCAGAGGGCTGATGAGATTATTCAGTCAATTCCTGACCCAATCCCAGAGGAAAACAGTGAGGATCAGGCACTCTTTTAAAAAGACTAATTTCCAGCTATACTTTTGGACTCTGCTCATATATATATCATAAAAAGGTGCTTGTATCCAGACTGTTTAATGTACAAGGGCAGCATGGATGTTCTTCCACAGCTCAGGAACACTATCAACAAAATATTATCAATTAAAATAATTGTTTTATTCACACGCTCAAACACAATACAACAATGTGTGCGGTAAAGTGCCTTGTTTAATTTTGCACATCTTCTGAAACAGATCTTCACACAAACCAGGAAGTGACATCATGGTTTAAATGTACTGAATTATGTAATATTCTGTTTCATAGATGATTTCAGTTTATTGACAATAAGAAAAAATAAAAATCATTATCAATAAATAAGTTTTGTCATGTTTGATGATTGATTAATCTCTCACTGAACTCTACACATGGTCTGTTCTGCTGGTTTCCCTGTAGCTCTGATTACAAGATCTGCCTTCATACGACTGATTCTCTCACTCTCAGCCTCCTTTATTGCTCTCTCCCCCTCCTTTATTGCTCTCTTTCTCCTTTATTTCTCTCTCTTTCTCCTTTATTGCTCTCTCTTTCTCCTTTATTGCTCTCTTTCTCCTTCATTGCTCTCTCTTTCTCCTCTATTGCTCTCTTTCTCCTTTATTGCTCTCTCTCTTTCTCCTTTATTGCTCTCTCTTTCTCCTTTATTGCTCTCTCTTTCTCCTCTATTGCTCTCTCTTTCTCCTCTATTGCTCTCTCTTTCTCCTCTATTGCTCTCTCTTTCTCCTTTATTGCTCTCTCTTTCTCCTTTATTGCTCTTTCTCTTTCTCCTTTATTGCTCTCTCTTTCTCCTCTATTGCTCTCTCTTTCTCCTTTATTGCTCTCTCTTTCTCCTTTATTGCTCTTTCTCTTTCTCCTTTATTGCTCTCTCTTTCTCCTCTATTGCTCTCTAGTTTTTACAAAGAAAGATTACATTGGAAATATTGTTACAATTTTTATTGTTGTTGTAATTGTATAACCTTTTTTAATAAAATACCAACAAAACAAAAAAATTATATATATATATATATCTCTTTAAATAATTTTTTTTAAGCTTTATTAGTGACACATTTGGGTAGAGAATATATTGGGTAGAGAATATATAATTCCTAATCTGAAAATACAGTATGAGAACAATTAACTGCACAATTACTAGAAATGTTTACTTTGGATATTATACAATTTGCAAGCAAAATTTGAGGAAAAAACAACAACAAAAACTGTGAACCAATTATATATATTGTCCTTGCATTATTTTTTGTGGCTCAGTCACATGTCTGAATGAAAGGCTCATTACGTATGCAGCCTCATTATGCGGGGGCCCATTGTCTCCTCAAGTGTGAATCACGCCCATCCAAACAAAAAGTGTCGTACAAAATTTAAATCAATGTATTGTTTTATGTGAATGATTAGGAAGGATGATTTTCACATCATTTTGAAGAAAAAACTCTAGGCGACAAAATGCATTATTCAGACGTCTTGTGGACACATATATAGTATGTGTTTTGTGGCCTTATTTCAGAAATTTTCATTTTTAGTTTTTTTCAATAACCATGCATAAACATTATTTTCTCAAAAATACAAACATGTACATACATGTTGCTCACATATTATGGTAGCCCTGTTTGTGCTAAATAGAGTGAATTTACACCTTTGCCATTAACATGTTTATAAGCAACTGAAAAAAGCACAAATGTCAGGGCATGTCAAAACATCTCAAGGACCCCAAAAACACCTTAGACCCCAGAGGGTTAAACTCCAGTATATTTTCTGCCATTCGGATTGAGTGACCGGTTTGTGCTCCTGTTTAAACTGCTTCACTTTCTCATGCAGTTTCTGCTTCTGAATCTCCTGAATGTGTTTCTTTGACTCATCAAACATGTCATTTGTAAAGTGTCCACCATCTTCTCTATTTTCCTCATCAGATCTTTGACTTGTAGGTATCCAGCAGACTTATTGTCCAGACAGAAGAACCGGTTTCCACAACTCTCTACAAGTTCTTTAAGATCTGAATCTCTTTCCTGTAGAAACTGATCAATGGTTTTCTTTAAATGTTTTTTTGTGAGTAAAGAGGATTAAAGTGTATTTTTCCATCTGTTCTCCAAACACTTCTTTGAGCTGCTGTATTGTGTTTTTCTCCTCCTCAGTGAATCGACCCACTTTAATCACGATAATAAAAGCATGTGGTCCAGGAGAGGAGTATGTTATGCATTTCACTACTTCAGTTTTAACCTCCTCATTATTAAGTTCAGTATCATAAAGTCCAGAAGTGTCGATCACTGAGATCTCTTTACCAAACCTCACTGTAGTTTCTGACTGACACCATTTCGTCACAGAGTTTGAACTGGTTAAAGATTTAAACAGGTTTACTATTAATAAAAATCATCATCTCCACAGAAGATCACCACTCGACCTATAACTCAACCTAATAAGTTAGAAGCACATACCTTATGAGTGCGATCTCCGGAAACCAAATCAGATTTTAAACCAAACCAAGGCAGACAACACACATGCTTGGAAGCTGAGGGCTCGTTCAGTCTATCGGGAGGAGAAATGCTGAAACCCGTACTAGCCGCGCTTTATTCAGTTTCACCCAAACCTCTGACTGTACACAAACAATCCTGCCTTTACAATACAAGTGGATGCTTAGATAAAAAACACAATCATGGCTTTCACCTTCCAGAAGAGGAACAACCTCAACCCAATGCCAGCCGCAGGACTTCATACACCACCCTCAAAATAGGCTAACGTTAGCTACGACAACCCAGCCAACATCACCAAACATACCTGGATGGCGACTAAATGACGACACGGGAAGAAAGGGGCGGTGACTCGTGATGCCAATCACTCTAGCCAGCCAGTTTATATACACTCTACTGCATAGCACTGATAGGACTAAACTCAATGAGTAGACTAACCAACCACATGCAGGCAGGAATAATTTCATTGGACCTGCCACATAAGCCTGTGTCTGAAGTCAGTTGTAGTTCTTGTGTTTCTCTTTTCTTCAGAAACCCACTTTAAGAAAGAAGAGGAACTGTTTTCTGAATGTGTGAGAATTCACACCGGTCCGCCTAGACTGGATTCAGAGATGATCACAGCTGTGTGTGGGTTAAACCAGTCCGGTCTAACTAACTGAGTTCTGAGAACTAACCAGCGATGACATGCGTCTGAAAACACTAGAGCTCAAAGCCACAACACAAAGAGACTGTCACGCAGGTGTAGAAACACACACAAAGATGAAGATGTTTAGGTAGGTTTAGGGTATAGTGCAGGTGTACGTTATTTCAAAGCGTGATGGTTAATCTTTTAGCGCTACTCACCGGACATTTCAACACAGATCTGCAATGATACGGACAAACTTCGACGTAATAAAACGTTGTTTTCATGTTTCATGATATTCATGTTCATCTGTTCTGGAAAAAAGACTAAACACACTTTTAGCGCCACTCACTGGACATATAACTTTGAAACTGTTGTGAAACGTGCACAACGCAACGTATTTTACCGTCTTGCAAAAATGTTGCCACAGGAACGTTTTTCACATGAGCCAGGGTTGCAATATTGACTTTTACAGCTAATGAAATTCAAAATAGCCTTTAAAGCATCTCTGAATCGCTTTAAACAGCTCCGTCTGTGTCACAGCACACAAAACCAGCTGACCGAGAATTATCCCCGTCAGAGCGGCTCGTGCCACTGCCAAATCCACCGGCCAAAGGGAAAATGACTGGCATTTGGTGTTTGTAGTGTTAATAAAGGAGTCTGGATCTGATCTATTTCTCAGGGCTGGAGAGAGTAAAGCAGAACATTATAATCCATGTGTAGAAACTCTTCCTGAAGACATTTAATATCTGCTTTACAGATGCTCATGAAGTGTGTGCAAATACTTTCTGTTTAACCACTGGAGCTGACGTCAATCATTTCAAAATACTTTAAATATTAATTTTCTACAAGTTAGTCATGGATATTGGAAACCAGTGTTTAAGTCGTTTTCGCGGATCCATGTGAATGGGGATCGTTTGACATTATTAGTAATAACATTAGTTTGCTGCTTAAAAGGAATAATTGTACCTATTTCTAGATTTTAACGTCATGTGGAAAACTGCTAAAATAAAGAAATGAGATTCACTCATTTCATGAGAACAGAGGAAGTGAATAACCAGAGGAGGAGCTGATGATGTGTAGAGGAAGAGCTGTAATTATTTATAATGAAGAGAAAGACTGACAGAAACACAAAATGGCTGAGAAGTGTGATCTGTGTCTGCTGGGACTGATCATTCTCTCTTCACTTCTCACAGGTAAAGACATCTGTATTTTCTCTAAAGACATTTAGTGGAATTAGTCTGGAAAGAGTTCATTTGAACACGCTCAGTTTATTCTTGCACACATTCACGTTGTGATCTCAGAGTTGTGTATTGATACACACAGATCATACTGTATTATTCCTGATACTGGACATAGTGTCACTCAAACATCTGATGATGAAGAATTATCTTCATATTAAGAGTGTGTCAGTGATTTGAACAGCTCTCTGATAAAGACTAATAGTTTATTCTGGAGAGAGTGTTGTTTGCTTTAAGTGAGGAAAAATACTATGATTTAAAACTTCTGCTTTTTATGCTGGTATGTTTTATGTTTCATTTATTAATATATATCATAATGATCACTGAGATATACTGTGTTTCAGGAACCAGTGGAGTGGATGATCATGTGTTCATCAGTTCTGGTGAAAATGTCTCTCTGTCCTGTAATAATGCTCTTTCTGACTGCAAATCTAAAACTACGTGGAACTACTCTAACAGTCATTCAGCAGCAGTTGAACTGATTACTGGAGGGATAAAGAAGAACGACACAGAGAGACATGAGAGACTGAGTCTGGAGTCTGACTGCTCTCTGAACTTCAAGAACGTCACAGAAGAAGATTATGGATTATACAGCTGCAGACAACATGTGAATGGACAGAAACAAGGACATGATGCTGATGTTTATCTGCATGTTCTTCATGGTAAGTTTATGATTATGTGGTAAATTTAAAAACTCAGATGATGATTGAAGAGTCTGTGATTTTTGTCTTGTGTTCAGTTTCAGTGTCTTCATCATCATCATCATCATCATCATCATCATCATCATCATCCTCACAGACTGAGATCAGTCCAGGCCGCTCTGTGACTCTCTCCTGTCAGTTGTATTCATATACTGGATTTTATTATGATGAATTCTCCTGTGATGATTGGATTCTTTATACGGGATTTGAGCTGTTGTGGGTGAATCAGGCTGGTGTTGATCTGAAGACAGACTCCAGATATCAGATATTATCATCATCAGATCACTGTATCAGGGCTCTGACTACAACACTCCTGAATGAAGATGACAACAGAGAGTGGAGATGTCAGCTTACTCATGGAAATCAAGTCAAGACCTCAGTCAGATACACTGTCAATTATTCAGGTGAGAAAACAGTGTTAGAAGAGCCTCATAATGTCAGTAACACTAAGGTCTATCAGTATCACTGAACCAGAACAAACTGAGGGAACAAAAGCTTCTTTGACTCTCACAGAAGAGTAATTCAAAGCATTGCTTCAAACTAATGAACTGCAGTGAAGTAACAGTCCAAAACGCGATGCTGGAAATAATACAGGATTTGAAACTTGACAGCAAAAATATTAACTTTTTATGTAATATGATGATCAAAGTTAAAATATGATGGTCATATTGTACAGTATTAATGATCTGAACTAACATTCATCTTCACAGCTCAAGCTGATTCAACGACAGCAGTGAATCCAGTCCACATCACACACTCTCAGGATCCCTCAACTATAAACACACACGTTTCTAAAGGTACATCATCACTGTCTTTCTCACATCAGTGCTTTTCAGAGCATAATGCTAGAGTTATCTTCAGTGTTAACTCATCAAAATATGACTGTCATATTCTACAGTATGATTGTCACACTGAGTTGTTGTTTTTGTTTCATTTCGTGGACTTATATGGTGTGTCCCAATTAGCGTACTTATGCATATTCTAGGACATGTTTAGTATAAACAGTGAGAGTAGTGTGTTCATATAACACTCCGGTTCTTTCACTCGATTCTCCCAGAAAGCGTCACATGAAGACGATATGTTGAGCTCATCCATGCAGCGCATTCACTGTAGATACAAGAAAAACACCAAACAGACATAAAATACTGCTCATCCACTCACAAAATGATAAAAAAACATACATGTAAAAGCAAACAAATATACAAAAAAAAAGAGAGAAACACAAAATAAGCTGTACACTCGTAATGCTCAGCAACAAGTTTAACATATAAAATGTACTCGGTTACTAACGTAATCTCGGTTCTCTCTAGAAGAGGGAACAAGTATTGCGTAAATTGCTTACGCTACGGGTAAAGTCATCTTTTCTTGAGATATTGAAGCCAAAAATTATTCTAATTTTGTATTTATTGTCAACGCGTTGCAGCAGCTAGCAGACCTAGAGCGGGCTAACTAGCGCTGCTCATTGGCTGCTCTGCGGCAACCGCAGTAGTCTATCACTGAGCCCTGCGTGACGTCATGCCCAAAGCGCCCCCACACGTCATAACCCGCCAGAATGGGCGTGACTTTGCGTATAAAAGGACGGGCTCGGGAGATGCTTACCTGGTTTTCATCGACTGAAGCGAGACCAGCTTGAGGCGCGAGCACTGCAGGTTACGCAATACTCGTTCCCTCTTCTAGAGAGAACCGAGGTTAAGTTAGCAATCGAGTACGTTCTCTTACGAGAGGTTCTCTCGTATTGTGTAAGTTGCTTACCCCTTGTCAACGCCGAGCGCGCCAAGCATCAACCACATATAGTCCCAGGGGGACACCCGGGGGACACAGATTAGTGGGAATAAGACGGCCAACTTGAGTGGGCCAGTACATGTACATAAGCACACAGTATCATGTGGCAGGGAATTCAGAGTGGCACAGCCAGTCCATACTGAGAAGGGAATATCTACCCTTATAGTCCAGCTCAACCAGGGGAGCTAGGATTAATGTGAGAATAGCCTGCGCGCGAACGAATCTGAGCAGAACATACTCGTAACTTAGACTGACAAAAGTCTAGCCTGCAGGGCAGGAACTTCTAGGTTATAAAACATAACAAATGTAGAGGGGGAGGCCCAGCCTGCTGTCATACAAATATTGTGAATAGAAATCCCGCTGGACCAAGCCCACGAAGCGGCCATGCCTCTAGTGGAATGAGCCCTGATGCCCAAGGGGAACTGCAGGTCTTTAGACGCATATGGTGCCACGATAGCGTCCACTATCCACCTGCACAGACTCTGTTTTGAGGTGGCAAGGCCCTTGGCGCGCCCACCGAATGAAACGAAGAGCTGCTCTGAGCGCCTGAAGGTGGTGGAGCACGTGACGTAAAGCCTTAACGCCCTAACAGAGCAAAGGAGGTTAACATCGACTTCGCTACCAGATCCTGATAGGGCCGATAACGTAATCACCTGCGCTTTGAAGGGAGTGCCAAGCACTTTGGGGACATAACCATGTCTCGGCTTGAGGATGACTTTAGAGTCATTAGGTCCAAACAGGAGACACGCAGCGTCCATTTATTATCCATGCATGCAGAGACCAGCGGTCTGGATGAGGATGCCAAATCGAGCCGCCGGCTTGAGAGAGGAGATCCCTTCTCACCGGAATTGGCCATGGGGCTAGGTCCGTCAGCCGCATTAGCTCCGGGAACCAAATTTGGTTCTCCCATCGCGGGTCTATGAGGAGCACCGAGTGGCCAGCTCCCCTAATTCTCCTGATTACATGTGGTAACAGCGAGATCGGGGGAAAAGCGTACAGTGGGCAGCTGGGCCATGCTTGTGCCAGCGCGTCCATGTTCTTCGAAAAGAACATTGGGCAATGAGCGTTGTCTTTTGACGCCAATAGGTTTGCCGAAAAGGCGCCACAGCAGCTGGACTGTTTGAGAATGCAGGGACCATTCTCCTGGAGGAACGTTGTCCCTGGACAGTCTGTCTGGACCGCTGTTCAGGCGACCAGGCACATGCGCGGCTCTCAGCGGGAGCAGGGAGTGCTGAGCCCAAACAAGGAGGCGTTTCGCCAGAGCATTGAGATTTCGGGATCTGATACCGCCCTGGCAGTTCACGTAGGCCACCACTGACATATTGTCCATGCGAACCAGGCACATGGTGGCCCCGCAGGCATGGGCGGAAGTGCCTCAGCGCATTCTCAACCACTATCATCTCCAGACAGTTTAAGTAAAGGGCCCTTTTTCAGGGGAACAAGGCTGCCCGTCCGGAATGAAGCGGCCAAGTTTCGAACACGGCGCGCACGCTGTGTCGACAGGCGGGCCGTCATAGACACAGAGTCCAGTTCTATCCCCAGAAAAGAGGCTGTCTGACTGGGCAGTAATGAGCTCTTGGTCCAATTGACCGTGAGACCCAAGGTTTCCAGGTGGCTGAGAAGCAACGTTCTGTGAGAATTTAATTCTATCTCCGACTGTGCTTGTATCAACCAATCGTCCAAATAGTTCAATATTCGCTTGCCCTGACTTCTGAGGGGAGCGAGAGCCGCGTCCATGCACTTCGTAAATGTAAGGGGTGCTGGGGACAGGCCAAACGAGAGGACGGTGTATTGATATGCCTGACCGTCAAAGGCGAATCTCAAGATTGGCCTGTGATGGGGTATTATCTGAATCTGAAAGTATGTCTGGTCGTGAGTATTTTGAAAGGTCGCCTCATGAGAACTTTGTTCAAATATCTCAGATCTAAGATAGGTCTGAGAGCCCCATCCTCCTTTGGTACAAGGAAATACCGGCTGTAGAAGCCTGACTCGCTCTGGGAAGGTGGTATAGCCGGTGGCTTTGCTATTTCTGCGCGAAGTAGGTGTGCTACCTCTTGATTCACTTTTCCGTGCTAGAAAGCGCGGAGGATGGCGAGCGAATTGCAGCGTATAGTCCCGCTTTAGCCCCGCTGTATTCAGCACCCATTCTGACACTCCCGGAATAGCTTCCCATGCTTTTGCGTGCATAGCTAGGGGTAGAATGGCCTCTCGGTTCCGGTCGCCACACTGCGTGGGCTCGTGAACCTGTATCTGAGGTATCGGCGCGGTGAGCGCGCTCTCGATGCTTGAACACAGCGGCACGCTGAAAGCAGCTGGGCCAAAGAGGCCGGACGGAGAGAGTGGGGCGTTCAGAAACACGACTCGCTCAGCCTCCCTCATGTCTGCAAGCGTCAACCAAGGATGCCTCTCCGTAACGGCCTGGGCCGCGGATTTAGTAGCGCGAAGGGAAAGGTCCATCGCGCTCCTTAAATCCGTGATGATGGACTGGTCCGCACCTTTCTCGTCCCACTCACGGAGGAGATCGGCTTGTAGAATTTGAAGCACTGCCATCGAGTGCAGGGAGGAAGCGGAAGAGAGAGTGTGTGTTCGCGCAGCGGAGAACACACACTGGCAGAAAAATGATACTGATGCTGGATAGTGTAGCAGGCACGGATGGCTGAAGGCTTCCTCAGCCTCTGTCCTAAGCTTGCTCTGTCGCTTGCTTCAACGGCGGCGGCTTCTTCTCAAAGATCCAGCAATGCGGAGAGCGTCGCTGAAGAAATGAAAATCAGGTAAGCAGCTCCCGAGCCTGTCCATTTATACGCTAAGCCACGCCCATTCTGGCGGGTTATGACGCGTGGGGGCGCTTTTTGGGCGTGATGTCACGCAGGGCTCAGTGGTAGACTGCTGCAGTTGCCGCAGAGCAGCCAATGAGCGTGCTAGTTAGCCCGCTCTAGGTCTGCTAGCTGCTGCAACAATTGATAATAAATACAAAATTAAGGATGATTTTTGGCTTCAATATCTTGAGAAAAGATTACTTTACCCGTAGCGTAAGCAACTTACGCAATATGAGAAAACCTCTCGTAAGAGAACTTCAGTTATTCATCAAGTCTGGGTGTCTTATGACCTCAATATGAAATAAACTGATTTAAAGGTATAGCGGAGGATTTTCTTTTTCCGGGTGGGTAGTGTAAACTATTGGTCCACCTAAGTGTCAATCATTCTGGTGATATGTTTACGTAAGGCCGTCGTACGTGCTCGTCCCTGGCTCGTCCCTTAGTTTTCGCTTTCTGCGCATGCGCACTTTCAGGTGTTTATGTGTGGTGAGCTAGAGCTAAGCCATTCATTGAAGCTCGCCGTTTCACCGGGTCCTTTGAAAATGTCTGAGGGTCGCAAGAGAAAAAGTTTGTACGAACTGTATGAGAAGAAGATAAAGGCATCAGAAGAGAGAAACAAGTACAGAGTGTTTTTGGGAGATTGTTTCACACGATGGCGTGCGCTGATAACACAGGTTGGGCTTCCCACTGATGCCTCAGTCGCGAAGTTTCTACTCGACAGGTAAAGTTTGGCATGCTATTTGGAGAAAAAGTGCAAATCTTCTTTTGGAAAGTAATCTTGTATGAGCGATGCCGACAGCAACTTGTAAACAGAGCGTGCACGAGGAGAACCTCGCACACGTTAATAGGCGTTCCCTCTCGGGAGCAGGGTCAGGGAGAGTGTTGCGCATGTGCATTTTTTCAAAAAGTGGAGAGGGCGGTTCTTATCTAAAATTCGGAAAGATCCTCCGCTATACCTTTAAATATCTTTTGAAAATATATATATTATATATTTTTGACCTTAAAGAAAAATACTTATCTCTGCCAACATTTTGTTTCTGTCTGACCGGAGAAAGTTTGTCCTGCCATTCACCTCAACAGCTCAGATGAAACTGAAGAGAAAATGGCCGACCTCAATTTCTTACTCTAAGGCTGCGTTTACATCCACTTTTTTACTCATCCCTCGCTGATGCTGCATAAGTACCCACTACTGGAGAGCTCTTGAAATGTGTTTGAATGAAATGCTCTAAGCCCTTGATCACATGTAATCTGATATGGAGCTGATTATAAATTATAAATGAGTTTTACACGCCATTATATAGGCCTGTATGTATGCTTGGGCTGTTAGAGCATTGTTGTCACCATTGTTTGGATTCATATGTTGATTCTTGGTGTCTCTGTGTGTCTAAAAATCCCATTATGTATTTAAAAACCTAAATCCAGAATGTCTGTTTTGTTGCAAGAAAGTGTTGTTGGTGAATATAGACTATTAATACAATAATAATAATAATAATTCATTACATTTATATAGCGCTTTTCTCAGCACTCAAAGTGCTTTACATAGAAGGAGGAATCTCCTCAACCACCACCAATTATTAATAACAAACAACCACTTTTACCGTCACCATAATGGTGGCCAAACATTTTCAATAAAACATCAACATCTAAACCATAGATGTTGGCATTATGCAGAGTTCACACAGTAGTCGGGTCACTGTTCTTTTCACACTGCACGACTATCCAGGGTAACAATCAGTTGCTGGTGTGTGTGTTCACACTGCATGACTTTACAAAAGAAAGAATCGCAGACAACTTCTGTCTGGTCCGCAAACTACATTTCACAACCAAACACACGCGAGAAGTGATGAGGAAACAACGCAAGATCACACGTGTGTGAGACCTAAATTGTTATTAATAATAATAGCCTGCAAGAAGATTGCAAATTATTTGTGCGCTGATTTGCAGCAAAAACGAGAAAAAAAATGTTGCTGCTGGTCAAGCAAATGTTTTGTGCTTTATTTCTGTTTGATATGATTGTAAATATATCTCTTAAAATGCTGAAATTCTAGTCTATAACTCCTCCCCGAACATCCCGCTGTCCTGTATCTTGCTCTCTCATTGGCTGTCGGTCATCGCTGATGTAGTTTTCAGTCAAAACACATTCACACAGCAGGATTGTGAATCGCCGACAGGTTCACATATTTAGCAAAATATCTCACGGGTGTCTGCGATTCTCTCAGATTGCGTCTTTGATAATTCACACTGCATGATTGTCACTAATATGAAAGATCTCACAAAACCTGTTGGCGAGCGAAAATCAGGCTTAATATCGTTCAGTGTGAACTCGGCATAAGGCTGTGGCTTAAGTCAGTTGTAGTTCTTGTGTTTCTCTTTTCTTCAGTGATTCTGCTTGTTAACAGCAGGTGTTCATCACTAATGCTCAATCATCACTTTAATCACTTTATCATCTCATTAACTTTAACTCTGATTCAGAGTTACTTTAACACTCTTTAGAGTGGGATCATGTGTAGGATTCTGGGGATTTTGCTGTGTGTGTTCTCATGTTGGATTTCTCTCTTTAGTTTGGGAAAATAAAGTTTAAGCTGCTAGGTTTGCTACACCTCACCTCTTCTTCTCCTCATTCTGGATATTATTATGATGCATCTCAACTAACATTCATCCTTGTTTCCTCAAGCTGATACACCAACACCAGTCACAGACTCTCAGGATAATTCGAAGAAAAACACAAAAGGTACATGATCACAGTCTTTTGTCTTTGTCTATAATTGTCCCCAATCTGCCCTGTCCGTCTCTGACTCTGTGCTCGATCTCTTCTTCAGTCATAGTGATTTCTGTCGCTGCAGTCGCTGTTCTCCTTCTTGCTCTTCTCTGGCTGATCTGCAGAAAAAGAGCTGGTGAGTTTTCAGATTTACTCCTTTACAACAATTAACCTCTTAACCAGGGCTGGACTGGGACAAAAAAATCGGCCCGGGCATTTTTGCCCAGACCGGCCCACTATATGATCATAAACACCACTCATCTTTGCACGGCCTTAAATATCTGCATACCAACTCCTATTCATTAAAACCACTAATGCCATTTAATGAGTGAGTATAGGAACGAGTGAGAGTTAACAGATGAAATAAATCAAAATTTGATATTTATTAATACAGTTGAACTATACTCCACAGTGGTGAATCCTAAAACAAGCTATAAGTGTCTCTGGCATAGCAATACAAGTGTTTCTTACAGGATTTTTGTTAAAACTATGGTGGTGGGACCTCGGTCCTTCTAGGGGGGTTCGGGGGCATGCCCCCCCGTGAGAAAATTTTGTGCATTTTAATGTTAAATTCATCAATCTGGTGCACTTTGAGAGTTCAAAATTAAAAGCTCCAACCCATATTCAGTGTGCAAATTAAACAAAGAAAAATTCAAACCTCTTTTACAGTGTCTACATTACACCTACTACATAATAATAGTTATAATATTAATCCAATGACAGTAATAGCCATATTTTGTAAAACAAATGCACTAAAAAATAAAGGAAACTTTCATAATTAATGTTGTACCAATTTCTATACTTGAAAGAGATAAGCACATGATCTTTTATTTTGACGCAAACTGCATTAAGCTTTTATTTTGGCGGAAAACATGGTTTACAAACGCCTCTTATTAAATTTCTAGTGAATTGCGGTAATCGTCAACTATGCAGATGTGGAAATAATGCCTAACTGGGTTATGGGTTCCTACACTCATGACATGGCCTAAGTGTTTTGAAAGTAGTTCTGCTTACCGCGGACTCTACACTCTCTCATCTCTCTCCTGATCCTCCGTCCTCACTATCCTCATCTGCCACAGGAACTGATGAAGGTCAGAAAACATATATTTTGACACAGTTTGTAAACAGTGTCTGCTTTAAGGGCCTGGTTCTATTTTTTCACGCTATTTATCTGCACATTCCTTGCGTTTCTTCTCCATCTATTTTGACAGATACACACTGACACTGCTGCACGCTCGCTCACTCGTTTAAAGTTGTGATTGGGCCAGCCCAGTGTCAATCAAGAAAAGAGCCAATGGGCCGCTGATCTACGTGTTTCATGGGCTGGTCTGTCAGAAAAAAAAACTAACACTGACTTTGACCAATGCATTACACTGGCACAAACCCAGCGCCGCCAATTAAGCAAAACAAAACAAAACGAATGGGCCGCCGATGTACAAATTTTATGGGCCGTAAAAAAAAAAAAAAAAAATTATGAGTATGAGATATATCGGCCCAAAAAGCACGTCGGCCCACCGGGCAAATGCCCGGTATGCCCAATGGCCAGTCCAGCCATGCTCTTAACCAGCGCCCCTATTTTTGAGAATTTTCAGAAAATGACATACCCAAATACAAATGTCTGTAGCTCTTAAACCCTATGGTCCACATTCATAACTCTGATTTTTTTTAAACTAGACACTTGAAACTTAGTTACACGAGAGTCATTATAACTCAAAGTAGCATAGGAACAGAATAAAACAAGGTCAAATTTACATGAAAGTGACTCGCAATTTCTTTGAATTAAATTCACTTAGGGAAAAAAATTATCAGACTTTTATGTTAAGGGCCTGAAAACACCATAAAGATAAAACTGAATGTCTGACCATGTTTAGATTCAAATTTGAGGATGATACTCCCAAAAATGTAGTTTCTGTAAGCTTTTATTCAAGAAAAGTATAGGCGTCCTTTCCAAAATGCAATTTGGAGACTCCAAATGGACACCTGGCACCCAACACCTTGACATAAGGAGTAAACACTACATAGGCCTACTACATACATGTATATCAATTCAGAACTGTTCTGCCCTTCAAACTACACAAGAAAAAAAACAATTTCAGCACAACATTTGAACATTTGAACAAAATTACCTTTATTTTGAACAATTCTAAGAGCAAAAACAGTGATTTCTCACTACATGTATAAACATTCCAGAAGTGATCGTTTTCAAACTAATGTATAAAATATATAAAAAGAAAACAATAAATGTTTTAGAACATTTGTAATTGCAAATTGTGGTTTTTACTCAAATAAATTGCAATAAACTGATAATTATAATGAATATCCTATTACTTTCTGCTGTTCTTCGTCGCAGCTCCTCTTCATCTTCATCAAAAACACCTCCAAATCTCTTCTGTAGTCGACGATCCATGATAGAGATGCTCAGATATATGTTTTGGAGTAAATCCGTGCATTTATGCAAGCTCCATGTGTCAAAACATTGCGTGTATATGTGTGTTTACAGTCTATGGTCGGCGAACTATGTGTGTGCGAACTTATTTACACCGTCTCACAGCGCTGTGAGGAATAATAATAATGGAAAATGTCCCTCAGTAGTGCGTATATCGAGGAGCGAGCTGAGGAATGGTGTAGTAAGTTTTTTCATTTATGGTGTAGTAATCTGGTTTCTGTTTATGAATGAATGAACGGCAGAGATGCGCGCTGTTTACCACAGCTCACAAAAAGACAGTTTAAATTTAAATCGCGTGTGTGAATGAATGAATGATGATGTTTTAGCAAACTGTATTGCTATACTGAGATGAGTAAAATCGACTGAAATATGTTGAAATAAAGTGTCTAGGTTTTGACATAAATGCAAATATAAATGTAATTTTACAAAATATTAACGATTTTCAAATACTGCTGTATTGAATGAACAGCTTTTAGCAAACTCTACTGCTATACTGAGATGAAGAAAATATCAAAAATTATCAAAAAAGAAGGATTACACTTGAATTGTTGTAATTGTAACCTTTTTAATAAAAAATACAGGGTAGGCCATTTATATGGATACACCGTAATAACATGGGAATGTTTGGTGATATTAAAGTCCTGTTTGTGGCACATTAGTATATGTGAGGGGGCAAACCCATCTTTATATATATATGAAGAGTTCAGATGCAAAAGCCTCTAAATGCCATCTGAAATTTTCTTCTAGAATGATCATTTTTATCAAGCTCGTATATTTAAGTTAGCTATAGGTGACACACCTCAATGAATGGCTCATTAAGTATGCAGGGACATTGTCTCATCAGGTGTGAACTACTAAATATGCATGATGCTGTTGGATCGTTTACGCCCCATCCGCATATTGGCTTTCCAAACTAAAAGTGTTTCGCAAAACTTAAATCAATGTATCGTTTTATGTGAATGATTAGGCAGGATGATTTTCACATCATTTTGAAGAAAAAACTCTAGGCAACGATCCATTAGTCAAAAGTCTTGTTGACACATATTTAGTATGTGTTTTATGGCCTTATTTCAGAAACTTTCATTTTAGGGTTTTTCAATAACCATGCATAAACATTATTCTCTCAAAAATGAAAACATGTACATACATGTGGCTCACATATTATGGTAGTCCTGTTTGTGCTAAATAGAGTGTATTTTTTTCTGCCATTAATATGTTTATAAGCAACTGAAAAAAGCACAAATGTCAGGGCATGTCAGAACATCTCAAGGACCCAAAAACACCCCAGACTCCAGAGGGTTAAACCAGAACATTTATGATTCAAGGCTACGCATTAGACAGTCACACCTCTATTATAAAGCAAAACTAATCACACACATGAATATAGGAATATGCATACATTAAAAGAATATTTCTATCCTACATTACATGAAAAGAAAGCGTTTGTGGGTGAGTGTGTGTCTTTGTGTGTGTGTGTGTGTGTGTGTGTGTGTGTGTGTGTGTGTGTGTGTGTGTGTGTGTGTGTGAGAGTGAGTGAGTGAGTGTGGACAGATCACCTGGGCCTTCGTTTGCAGGGAAAGGGGGAAGATTGATAGCAATCTTTGTGATCTGAATATATATATATATGAAGAACTCTCAGTGTAACACTTTCTGTTTGTTTTTAGGCATGCGCAATGGACGGTATCGAATTTCTGAATGAGCATTATCGGCTCTGTGCTTCGTCATAAGGCTTTGTCCGTGCTGGGCCTCATCAGCTGCTGTTCTGTTTTGGTTCTGTTTTGTTCAGTTTTTGGTGTGTGTTGTTCTGTCACGAGCGAGTCGTCTCGAGTGAAACATCTGATTGAATCGTCTTGAGTGAACCGTTCTAAGTGAGCTGTTCGAGTGAACCATTTCAAGTGAACTGTTTCCGGTGAACGGTGACTCTGTTTTCGTGATATGTTTTGAGTTTTTGTTATTTCCCTTTTCTCGTTTATTTCTTTACTTTACTTATTCTATTATCTTCAAAGATTGAGTACTTTTGAATCTGTGTTTTGTTTCGAATCCAATTATTGTATTAGTAAATTTATATATTTTTTTAATTTATTGTTTGTGATTGAATTATACTGCTGTATTTATGTGATTTTTCTTTGTTATTTTTGGGTTTGTTAGGTGACGATCAGGTCGGGACCAAGGAGTTGGTTCCGCCCTGGAATTGTATGATAATTTTCATTATTTTGTTGTTATTTTGTTTTGCATAACACTGCTCTTTAATGTTTTTTTCCTTTTGTTTGTTGGCAGGGCCTGGGCACCCGGGGGCAGACGCGTGACCAATTAGGTGGTAGGGTCTCACTGCAGTCGTGGTCTTCTCTGGCATGAGTCGTGGAGTGTGTGCTGTGCTGGTGTGTTTGTGCATTGAATGGAGTGCTCTTCATAGAGGTGATATCTTGAGACTGCCCCTTGGGTATGCCCAGGTTCCTCTGCAGCCAACTCTAGAACTTAATAAATTGAAGGGAGTGATTGCTGGTCAACACCTTTTATAAAAAAAGAACTGTCTTTTAACAATTAATAAAATGAGTGTTTTCAATCACCTATGTCTCTGACTCCAACTGTGGTTAGGATCTGTGTGTGCCTTAGCTTAGAGGTTATATTAAATTCTTGGGGCGAAATTCCCCAAGTGGCGTTGTCGGAAATAATAAACTGTATTGAGCATGGGTATAAATTGTTGTTCCGCCCAATGTTATATCAATTTGAGTCAACGCCGCGCCCGCTCTGCTACATACATACATATACATATATATATATATATATATATATATATATATAGGGGAGCGCGGGGCACAACGTAACACGGGGTTAGTTGTAACACGCTTGTTTTAAATACTTCCGCACATGCTTGGATGACGAAACTTGGTGTATTTACTAGTTGCCATATCAACACTATATAGAAAAAAAAATTCCGCCAAAATTATTATTTTTTTGGAAGATATCCATAAATATTTATTAAACCATAGCAAAAGTAAATTTCTTACTTAAGTTAATTTTTCATCTCTATTTTTTGTGTTTATTTAAAATAAGACAAATCTGATATTATTTTAATCTCCAAGATGTTATTTAACAGTTGAGATAGTTATTTAATGCTTAGCTAACTAGCAGAAGACACTAGCAGGGTTTAAATCTCAGTTGTGCAGGCGGGGCACGTTGTAACACTGCGTTACAATGTGCCCCTATTAGAAATATGCTATTATATTCTATACTTTTATTAATTGTATTGAGAAAACGTGAGAAAAAGGTGAATAAAGACTGAGAGTCAATGTTCAGAAATTACTAATTATTTATTTGTTTTGAACTATGTTGTATAGCTGTGTTTTCATGTGTTCGTAGTCAAAACTCAAAAATGAGTTTATATTTAATTATTAAAAATTGCCATTATTTTATATGAAAAAGTTTTTTAATTGTATTTTATTTAGAAAATATTTTAGTTTGTTTTGTATATTTTTTTTATTAGATCAGATAACATTTTAAGCTGTCATATGTTATGTTACAATGTGCCCCACACATGTTACAATGTACCCCACCTATGGGGCATGTTGTCACATTTAACTTCCAATCTTTCGGGGTATATCAAGAAAAAAGTATATACTGTATTAATAAAACAAAAACACATAATTGTACTAGACATGTGGGAAATTAATGTGGGAAAAAATAAATACTCTGAACTGTAAGTAGATTTACACAAACTGAGAAAGTCAAAAAGCGTTACTTTGTGCCCCGCTCTCCCCTATATATATACTAGCCTACTTTTACCATGCTGTGTTTTATTATAGAATATAAAAACATCCTCCTGTTGAACATGTATACAAGCACTGAAAGGTTGCCTACAATTCTAGCTCACATTTCATGTTTCTGTCTATATATACATGTACATATATGACATTAGGCTTAGTTCATGTTTACTCCAAACTCATTTCATAACATACATTTTAATCTGGCATGACCAGTTTAACATGTCTTACCTTAAAAATCTTCTCATCTTCAAATCGCGTTCTTCTGAGGTAAAACTGAGGTAAATTCAAGGTAAACAGCACAGCACAGCTTACAGTCTTCCAATCTCGATGAAAAGCAGAGAGGAGTAAGTTACGAAGTCTCTGCTTATTTGTTTCGAGGTGATGAGGGCGTTTACAGGTCTGCGTTTCTCCGCATGGATCATTTGCATGTCAATCGTTTGTGCGCGCGTGGGCGTGTTCAAATTAAATTTAATGAGGGCGCGTTTGAGAAAAAGTACATGCCACTGCTTTCGTATGGATTACTTAAAAATAGAATATTTGTTTTTTATATAATTTACATACTTTAAAAATAGAGATTCCAAGCGTTGTATAGACATGCGTTTCAAGTCTGTGTGACAAACATTCACTGAGTTAGACACTGTCTTTATTTGAGATGTGGCATTTTCTTCACTTCTCATTGTAAATCAAGCATTATCTGTGATCTCCTTACTCTCCAGCTCTAGCAGAGAGGAAAGAGGCCACAGTTTAGACATCATTATTATTATAAGAATATGAAATATTTTACACAGATTTCAATCAAGCCATCTTTGGAATTAAGAAAATACAATCGTACTGATGTCACGCTCGGAGGGAAGAGAGAGAGAGATGTAAATGAACTTAAAGATGTTTTTAATAATAAACTCAAAACAGAAAGGCTTCATTCAGAACATAAATCACATCATAAGAAATAATGCAAAAGCAAACATAAAACAGGAACCAACTTAACTTGTAGACAAACAGAACGGCGGGAAGACTGGTAGATAATACTGTGGTTGAAGAGAGTAGTTTGAGTCCAGTGTCTAACGAGTAGATCTGACAGTGTTCTGGTGAAAGTGCTGTGTATATATGGAGGTGCGTTGACGAGGAGCGGCAGGTGCAGGTGATTGGGAACGAGTGGGCGTGGTGATGGAACCTGACGGTCCGGATGTGTTGCTGACAACTGATAGGAAACAAGACACACTTTCATTCAAACATCTAATAGTTATAACAATTACATGAATTATATGGGATCTAAGCATAATAGACACACATATAGGTTGTGGACACAATATAGAATTATGTAGTTGAACAATGTTTGATAATAAGTCCATCAAGAATTGTTTTGGGAAGATTTTATGTATTTTTATAGGTAAAGTCTTAGTCTCTGTGGTTTTTCAATGGGGTCATTGAGAGTTACTTAAGAATAAGGAGGTCTGTTTTGTATATCTGTCGTGGGATCAAGCCTCTGCCGTTATCTTGATCGGGCTCTGAGCTTTGCCATATCTGAACCAATCAGTCTTTTCCAAACCATCTAACATTGACAACGTTCTTCCTTTAGTTGCTTTAGTTGGCCATAAAGTTTGTTTCAGAACAGCTGAAATTAGTTAGTTCAATCAACTCTGAGTTGACTGACTCTGAGTTAAGTGCATGCACCACAACTATAAAAAGCCATTATCAATGGAGCACAGATATTATGAGTTACCCATGGCAACAGCGCCAGACAAAAAGAGGTCTGCACCACTTTTGAATAAGAAACTATCAAGACTATAAAACTCGTCAAAAAACGCGCACACACTCCAACCACCTGACTGCACATTACATTTTTTACTTTATTGATTCTGCTTTTATTCGTAATGCAATGGACCGGTCAATGTGACATAAATGATGGGACTTTATGGGACATTTGCACAAAAATAATAAATAACTTACCGTATAGCCTATTTTATAAGTCGCTCCGGAGACGCATATTAGTCAAAAAATGCGCCACGAGGAAGAAAAAAAAATATATAGCCTAAGTCGCACTGGACTAAGTTGCATTTTTTTAGAAATTTATTTCATAAAAAAAAAAAAAAGTTACAGACAGTTCTCCGCCACGGACGTGAGCGCTAAAGCGGCACTGAAATAATGTTTTAAAACTTTCACAGAGACCTCAAACTGAAAGCACAAAGCCTGTCTTTAAATTTAATTTCGTTTTGTATTAATTGTATCTTAATTTCAATCGATGTTTCAACAACGAATTGTCTGGATTTAATAAGAAGTAGGCTAAATATAGGCTATTAGAAAATAGATAATCAGGACACGGAGGCGCTGGCGAACCTAGCTCGTCTCATAAATGAACCGAAACTCAGCGTAGGCCTATAAGCTCACA
The DNA here is from genome assembly GCF_949319135.1 of Squalius cephalus. NCBI lineage: Eukaryota > Metazoa > Chordata > Actinopteri > Cypriniformes > Leuciscidae > Squalius > Squalius cephalus. Next base: position 8,647,256 of record NC_137122.1, read on the forward strand.
GACCTGACAAATATAGATAGCTTGAAATGTCTACTTTTAAGCAGAACAATTCAAAACGAAAGAAAACAGACTGCGCTGCTTATGCAATTCGTATAGCCTAAAATGTGCATTTCTCTCTGGCGCTGCGAAGATTGCGAGTCGTCAACTTCATCTGTCTAGCCGACACTGACATAAAAAAAAAAAAACTGTTTTATTAGTAAACAATTAAAATGTCTCCTGCTATATTTAACATATTTGCCTGTTCCTTACAAAACACTGACAGTGGGGTTTTTGACTGGGTTTTTTTTTTTTTTTTTTTTTTTGAGCAGCTGCAGACAAATTTTTTCGACACACACAAACACACAATATTACATAACACGCTGCGCTTATGTTTTAAAAAGATAATTTAACATATAAATAACCCTTTTTAAATTGCCCACTTAAAGTGTTTATTACAAATAAATGACTAAATGCTAAAAAATAAAACATTTTAATGAACAAACATATGCGTTGCATTTACAATTCTGTGAAAACAGGGGGTGCTGCAGCACCCCCAGCACCCCCACTTCCCGCGGCCCTGCCCAACTGTTATACTATCAGAGGTGAAACTGGAAGAACAGTATGTAATTCAACCAAATTTTAATTTTCATGTAGGTGCAATCCTGGTATTAAAAGAACATGGCAGCAGCTGAAAATTAAATATAAAAACACAATTCAATCAGGTAAGGCATATCATGGGTGTAGGCTACCTGACTTTACAAACATTTGACATAACTAAATAGCATCCAGTGTCCAGCAGTGCAGCAGCATTGGCTGAGGGAATTCCAGGAGGGACTTCATCAGAGCCAGTCACTCCCGGAGATCCAAGGGCCTTCATAAAATGTAAGAGGTTTACATACGTGTTATTTTTCATATAGGCTATTTTTGATATGTCCATTTATTTTACTTTGGGTTAGGTTTTTTGTTGGTCCCAACAGATTCTGATGGTAATATCTGTATTTTGGAGCCTCCTGTCCCAACAGAACCCCAGGCAGTTGTAAGTCGCCTACTCAATACACCAGCAATTATGACAAATAGTGTTATAAAGTGTACTCGACCAAATGCTCATCTTCACAGGACGATGGAGATAAAGAGTTTCTGCTGCCACAGAGAGGCCTACAGAGGTAATGCTAATATTATGTGTCTACACATCAAACAATCTACACATTCTGATTATTTCACATTTTTATGTGGAGTAGCCTATAGAATCTAAGTTTAAATCCAGGCGCGCAGATGGCACTGGGGACGGGGGGGACATGACCTTTTATTTTTTAGCATTTTTGGGAGGAGTAAAATTTACATATATGGTTGATGCATTTACACTTGTTTGTTCAGTTTCGTCTGGAATGCGGCCCAGACCACCTCCTGAAGTGGCTTGAGCGCTCGGATTCAAATCTGTCTCGAATGCGTTTTGGAGGGCATTTACACCTGGTCTTTTCACGATCGGATAGCTATCCGATCACAGAAAACTCATGAAGTGGCCAAGTGTAAACGGCCCTTATTTCTAAACTGAGCCGGTGATTTTCTGAACTGAAAAAAATTGACTGTATAAATGTCATATAAAGGTGACAAAGAGACAAAAAAAAAAATCACCTCGTTTTTTCAAAAACCAAACAATTAGTATTATTATTATTATTATTTGCACATAGGTACTTTGCTTTTTTGTTCATAATGATAGACTTTGTATGCTGAGATAAGCAAATGTTTAAAAAAAACATACTTTGCTGAAGACATGAAGTTTTGGTGGGTGATTGGCATACTAGTCAAATAACAGTCTGATCATGCATTGCTAGTGGTGATCAGGCAGGCTTTTGTTTACCTTTGGTCATTGTTGTTTATTCATGATTTCAAATAACAATCCCCCAATGGCTTTTTAATGCAAATCATTAACCCAAATTACGCAAATAACGAATTGAGTTTAAATCATTTGCTGACAGCTTGGTCCCCCCCAGTTAAAAAATCCTATCTGCGCCCCTGATTAAATCTAAGTATAAACAGGTATTCTTATCTCTCCCCGCGCCCCCAGAGTGTGGAAGAACAGCAGGAGGACGGTCCATCAACTTCTGGTGCACAGATCAACACAGTTCAGTGATTCTCAGTAAATGCCACAGTTTAATTCTGTAGAATTTGTTTAGAACTACATTATGTAACTCTAATCTACTATTATATTTTCAGTTGGCAGTTAAGGAGTTATATAGACTTCATCTTATTAAAAAATAGAAAAAAAAAACAGCAGTAAAAACAGCAATCAATAAATGTACTGAAAGAATGAATGAAGGTGTTTAAACACCACTTCCTCTTTAAAAAAGGGGAGGAGACCGAAAGAAACTCTGGGTTTACCGAAGATAACCTGCTCCCGACCAGGTTAGGTTCACAGAGTAAGTTACCATGGTAACTGACTCTGAGTATAAGTTACCTCTCTTTCAGAAACGGGCTTGACTTACTCTGCTTTCCTCAAACCTTACACAGAGTTTGAACTGGTTAAAGATTTAAACAGGTTTACTATTAATAAAAATCATCTTATCTCTACAGAAGATCGCAACTCAACCTATAATAAGTTAGAAGCACATACCTTATGAGTGTGATCTCCAGGAACCAAATCAGATTTTAAACCAAACCAAGACAGACAACACACATGCTTGGAAGCTGAGGGCTCGTTCAGTCTATCGGGAGGACAATGTGCGCGCCGGCGGTAGCTAAGCGCCTCTGTACTGAAATGCTGAAACCCGTACTGGCTGTGCTTTATTCAGTTTCACCCAAACCTCTGACTGTACACAAACAATCCTGCCTTTACAATACGAGTGGATATTTAGATAAAAAACACAATCATGGCTTTCACCTTCCAGAAGAGGAACAACCTCAACCCAATGCCAGCCGCAGGACTTCATACACCACCCTGAAAATAGGCTAACGTTAGCTACGACAACCCAGCCAACATCACCAAACATACCTGGATGGCGACTAAATGACGACACGGGAAGAAAGGGGCGGTGACTCGTGACGCCAATCACTCTAGCCAGCCAGTTTATATAAGGCTTGTTCGACTTCATGCAGCTCTGCGCAGACCGATCGGCGGCTGACTTGAAGCAGTGCATGCCCGTTAGAAATTTTGTCCGACTTGATACAGCGCCGACGCCACGTGACTGTGACGTATGCCATCAAAGTACCGCGAGAGCAATTCGAGAGTAGCCGGAGAACTCAGCCAGCGCAGCTTCTCAAGAGCGGCTGCACGAGGGCTGATGACGACACAGCTGTTCCACGATTGGCCGGATTCACCACATGACAACGATCACGTGTGTCTGTGTTTATTCTCACACCTTTAGTTCCTCTAAAGCTCACAAATCAGTTTTTATAACAGTAAACACTCGTTTCATGTAGTTGCGATGTTATATTTATCAAATTAAAACTGATTAAAAAACGTAGACTCCACTTCATTGATAGTAGCTTATGTTGAACTTTATTCTTGTTCAAACAGACGCTGTATGAAGCAGTACATTAAGTATTGAATGAAAATGTCTCTGAAACATCTGTGTATTATTTGGCAAATATTGCATTTATTTCACTTCAGCTGTGGTAAAGGTCACTACGGGAACCAGAAAGTGTCCGACTTCACGTCTCCGTTTGCAGCTCCTCCCCGCCTGCACGCGGCTACTCTCGCCGATCGGTTACATCCAGCCGCAGCCGATGTCGAACACACCTATACACTCTACTGCTTAGCACTGATAGGACGAAACTCAGTGAGTAGACTCACCAACCACATGCAGGCAGGAAGAATTTCATTGGACCTGCCACATAAGCCTGTGTCTGAAGTCAGTTGTAGTTCTTGTGTTTCTCTTTTCTTCAGAAACCCACTTTAAGAAAGAAGAGGAACTGTTTTCTGAATGTGTGAGAATTCACACCAGTCCACCTAAACCGGGTTCAGAGATGATCACAGTTGTGTGTGGGTTAAACCAGTGCGGTCAAACTAACTGAGTTCTCACAGCCAGCGATGACATGCGTCTGAAAACACTAGAGCTCAAAGCCACAACACAAAGAGACTGTCACGCGGGGTGTAGAAACACACACGAAGAAGAAGAAGAAGGCCAATAACATGCAACACACCCACTGAAGACGACACCGGACACTAGAATGAACCAGAACTGAACACAAATACAGGTGATGATGATGATGGTGATTGATGAGTGTAAAGCTGAAAATCATTAGTGTCCATGACAACAAAAGAGTGATTCAGGCAGACGATGATGAAACACAACGCGTCCAAACAAACCTGACAGTGACCGACACAAAAGACAACCATTACTGTGGACAGCAAGTTCAGTCCGACTACGGCATGATTGGTGTCATTGTTCTCGGTGTGACTCAAGAAATCTGTCAAGACCCGTTTCATTACAAAAGGAAAAAATAAAAGATATCTTATATTTTTACAAGGAAGAAATATCTTGAGTATCTTCAGAGCATGGCGCCGATGACACATACTGACTCTCATAATGACACACCAAGGTATTCATAAAATATAGCCAACACTGGCTTCATTGGAAAAACGTTGCAAAATGCAAAATACGCACCAGTATGTACATATTACTGCAGTTTCTAAAAGAAATGAAGCCTAGAGGCAGTAAAACAGCAAGCACTTTTAATTGTTTTCACACACATTTATGATAACTTATTAAGCTTGCTCAGTAGCTCAGCTGGAAGACCTTGGGTTCGAATCCCGTGAAAGACGAGTCATGATATAAGCTCAAAGTTCATAAATAATCTTAAACACCATGGCTACGAATACATTTTTATGTTGCATTTGCTTTTGTTAACACTATCGGGTAGGTTTAGGGTATAGTGTAGGTGTACGCTATTTTAAAGCGTGATGGTTAATCTTTTAGCGCCACTCACCGGACATTTCAACTCAGAACTGCGATGATACGGAAAAACGTCGACGTAATAAAGCGTTGCCATGTTCACGTTCATCTGTTCTGGAAAAAAGACTAAACACACTTTTAGCGCCACTCGCTGGACATTTCACTTTGATACTGTTGTGAAACGTGCACAGCGCAACGTATTCCGCGTCTTGCAAAAAATGTTGCCACAGGAACGTTTTTCACATGAGCCAGGGTTGCAATATTGACTTTTACAGCAAATGAAATTCAAAATAGCCTTTAAAGCATCTCTGAATTGCTTTAAACAGCTCTGTCTGTGTCACAGCACACAAAACCAGCTGACCGAGAATTATCCCCGTCAGAGCGGCTCGTGCCACTGCCAAATCCACCGGCCAAAGGGAAAATGACTGGCATTTGTTGTTTGTAGTGTTAATAAAGGAGTCTGGATCTGATCTATTTTCTCAGGGCTGGAGAGAGTAAAGCAGAACATTATAATCCATGTGTAGAAACTCTTCCTGAAGACATTTAATATCTGCTTTACAGACGCTCATGAAGTGTGTGCAAATACTTTCTGTTTCACCAAACTGGAGCTGATGTTAATCATTTCAAAATACCTTAAAAATTGTGGGAAACTTCTAAAAGAAAGAAGTGAGACAAACAGTAATTCTCTTGTGTGCAAAAGTAGCCAATAATCTGTTCAGAGCAGATGTGTGTTGAGACACATAGCTGTCAACCCTCCCGTTTTTTCCGGGTTTCTCACGTATTTTAGCTCTTTTCCCGCTGTCTTCCCGTTTTTGTAATTTCCCATAAAATATCCCGTATTTTTATGCTCTGATTGTGTTAACTCAGAACACGCAACTATCTGTGTCTGTGAAGTGGCTTGCACTTGGGTTGCTAGACCTCCGGTAAAGCAGGTGGCAGTATACAGACAGTAGCTTAGGCTACTATCGAAGAAGAAGAAGACAGTTGCAGTGGCGGGCGGGAGGAAGAGGGAAAAAGTAGCAGGAAGTGAACTTCAAGGAGAGTAGAGTAGATGAGTGTGATGTGCGATGATGGATCAGGACGCCGACGGCCAAAATCACAGAATGTCTTTACTGTCTCTATCCATTTGTTCAACTGCCTCTTACACACATTCTTTCTGTCTCTCTGTCTCTTTCTCTCTCTCTCTGTTTCTTTCTCACTCTGTATCCCAACATTAAGCTAAAACACGTTGTAGCAAATGAAAATGTGTAAGTAATATTTACTTTGTTCATAAATAAAGCACTTTAAACATATCCATTGGTCTGTCATTCTTTAATATATATTGTGTAGTTATAAACTCTTTAGACTGTTAATGATTAGTGCTTTTTTAAAAGTTTGTGGGTAAGAATCGGGTAAAAAAAATTCCCTTATTTTGGTGATGGATTCCGGGAAATCTCCCTTATTTTCAATGTTAAATGTTGACAGCTATGGTGAGACTGTGTGGTTGACAGTATATGCACTTCTCACATGTTTCACACGCACTTAAAGCAACACTTCACTGTGACATCGTGTCACTAAACAGCAACTCTAGCAGAATTTCAACACTCATTTGATCAGATCAGAGGAAGTTACACAAACCACAAACCAGAGGAGGAGCTGATGATGTTTAAAGGAAGAGCTGTAACTATATATAATGAAGAGAAAGACTGACAGAAACACAAAATGGCTGATAAGTGTGATCTGTGTCTGCTGCGACTGATCATTCTCTCTTCACTTCTCACAGGTAAAGAAATCTGTATTTTCTCTAAAGACATTTAGTGGAATTAGTCTGGAAAGAGTTCATTTGAACATGCTCAGTTTATTCTTGCACACATTCACGTTGTGATCTCAGAGTTGTGTATTGATACACACAGATCATACTGTATTATTCCTGATACTGGACATAGTGTCACTCAAACATCTGATGATAAAGAATTATCTTCATATTAAGAGTGTGTCAGTGATTTGAACAGCTAAGACTAATAGTTTATTCTGGAGAGTGTGTTGTTTGCTTTAAGTGAGCAAAAAACGAAGATTTAAAACTTCTGCTTTTTATGCTGGTATGTTTTATGTTCTCATTTATTAATATATAACATAATGATCACTGAGATATACTGTGTTTCAGGTATCAGTGGAGTGGATGATCATGTGTTCATCAGTTCTGGTGAAAATGTCTCTCTGTCCTGTAATAAAACTCTTTCTGACTGCAAATCAACTACATGGAACTATAACAGCTTCAGACATTCAGCACCAGTTGACCTGATTACTGGAGGGATAAAGAAGAAAGACACAGAGAGACATGAGAGACTGAGTCTGGAGTCTGACTGCTCTCTGAACACCAAGAACGTCACAGAAGAAGATTATGGATTATACAGCTGCCGACAATATGTGAATGACACACAACAAGGAACTGATGCACGTGTTTCACTGCATGTTCTTCATGGTAAGTTTATGATTATGTGCTCAATTTAAAATTCTCCCTTTAAACTCAAATGATGATTGAAGAGTCTGTGATTTGTGTTTTGTGTTCAGTTTCAGTGTCTACATCATCTTCATCATTATCATCATCATCATCATCATCTTCATCCTCATCTTCATCCTCACAGACTGAGATCAGTCCAGGCCGCTCTGTGACTCTCTCCTGTCAGTTGTATTCATATGCTGGATTATACTGTGATCGTTTGGTCAGTTCTGAGGGAGTTGAGCTGTTGTGGGTGAATCAGGCTGGTGTTGATCTGAAGACAGACTCCAGATATCAGATATTATTATCATCAGATCTATATCACTGTATCATTATAAATCTAACTACAACACTCCTGAATGAAGATGACAACAGAGAGTGGAGATGTCAGCTTATTCACAGAAATCAACTCAAGACCTCAGTCAGATACACTGTCAAGTATTCAGGTGAGAAAACAGTGTTAGAAGACCCTCATAATGTCAGTAACACTAAGGTCTATCAGTATCACTGAACCAGAACAAACTGAGGGAACAAAAGCTTCTTTGACTCTCACAGAAGAGTAACTCAAAGCATTGCTTCAAACTAATGAACTGCAGTGAAGGAACAGTCCAAAACTGGAAATAATAAAGGAATCGAAACTTGACAGCAAAAATATTAACTTTTTATGTAATGTGATGATCAAAGTTAAAATATGATGTTCATATTGTACAGTATTAATGATCTGAACTAACATTCATCTTCACAGCTCAAGCTGATTCAACGACAGCAGTGAATCCAGTCCACATCACACACTCTCAGGATCCCTCAACTAGAAACACACACGTTTCTAAAGGTACATCATCACTGTCTTTCTCACATCAGTGCTTTTCAGTGCATAATGCTAGAGTTATCTTCTGTAACGACTATGGCTCGATGGGTAAAAATGGACTTTTAATTTATATACTAATTAAAAGTGAAAACACTTTCTAAGTCCCACAGACTTGGCAAGAGGTAACTGAATCCCTTTTACGACCCACTTCCCCCTTTCCACAGTGTGAGCTTCAAAGACATTATTGACATTCCGATCTCAACAGAAAACCCGCTCTGAATCACACACACACACCAAACCACTCTGAAACTCCTAAAATACAAGTTACACACACGCATGAATCATTATCAAAATGTTTTAATGTAGTTTTCTTGTCTATGGGATGTGATGGGATAAATTGAGATATTTATGCACCTCTGCAGATGTAATGGACACGTGTGTTGATACATTTGAGATGTATCTGTTTCATTAACTGATATTAATGTCGGGTATGATATCCTACGGATCGTACTGAGCTTCTTTATACAGAGATAGAAACTATATTCCGCACAAAATGTTTATTCCTAGACATAATGTGGTATTAAAGTTTTAATTTTTCTGTGTACGATCAGAAGAGGCGTTCCTTCACAAACAATGAAACGCTCCCGCCTCAGAACCGAAAGATTTCATTGGGTCCCGTCATCAAACAGGGCGTTACCCCGCGCTGCTTTAAAAACAACAACACAAGCAGACGCTCTCTCTCTCTGCTCTCACACGCTCTCACCCTCGTGACTCCGAACTCTGAACTCTGCACTCTCACCCCTCCCTGCACCACGAGCAGGGAGAGGGGACAGGGCCTTCATCCAAACGAACCGCGGATGTAAAAATCCATTCTCGTCCTGTAACCAAGTTTTCTCGCCCTTCCCGCACCGGGAAGAGACTCCCGTACCTCTCGGTAATGTTACATTCAGTGAGTTTTTAAGAACTTCACGCGAAACGCAAGCCTACAAATCGATGAGACACGGTCCAGCCAAGATACGCACGTGGTCCCGAAGCCCAGCTTCACACAGACAAAGGAACAGAATCGCAAGTAACGTATAAAATGATCTCTCTCGAAGCTGCTTTCACAGTTGTCTCTTAAAAGGTTCTGTTTGTGAATTACCATACTTTCTCCCTCACTTTCTTCCTATTTTCATTCTGATCAAGTCATGTTTATGTTTGTTTGTTTAAACGTTCGTGTGTCTTGTGTAATTTTACGTACGTAGATTAGCCTATATTACTTCCTATATGCATATAATCCTTTGTGTGTCATTTTTGATTAAATAAATCTTTTATACTTTGACTGACTCTGTGTTACAATCCCACCAATGTAATTGTCAATGAAATTGCGATAAGATCTGGCTACTAGCTCTTTATTTTAATTCATAAACCCAGCAATTTGCATCCACGGCCAGGAGAGAATTTGTCTGAGGTTTGATAATATAAATATTCCTTCTTAACTGGTATAATCAAAGCATTCGCTGGTCGAATGACTGATGAGAGACCAGTTATAGAATGAAATATTTTTGATAATTAGCAGGTAAGGTAATAGCATATGTGAAATTTATGAATTATGACTATGAGTTATGATTTTAATATTTCCCCAAATTTGAATATTGCTCGAGCTAATATTTCATATATGACCTAATTACGATTGTTACCGAATAAACGTTACACTTCAGTGTTAACTCATCAAAATATGACAGTCATATTCTACAGTATGATTGTCACATTGAGTTGTTGTTTTAGTTTAATTTCATGGACTTTTATGGTTTGTCCCAATTAGCGTACTTATGCATATTCTATGACATGTTTAGTATAAACAGTGAGAGTAGTGTGTTCATGTAACACTCCGGTTCTTTCACTCGATTCTCCCAGAAAGCGTCACATGAAGACGATATGTTGAGCTCATCCATGCAGCGCATTCACTATAGATCCATGAAAAAACACCAAACAGACATAAAATACTGCTCATTCACTCACAAAAAAAGTATCAAAAAACATGCATGTAAAAGTAAACAAAACAATTATACAAAAAAAGAGAGAAACACAAAATAAGCCGTACACTCGTAATGCTCTGCAAAAAGTTTAATATATAAAACTTCAGTTATTCATCAAGTCTGGGTGTCTTATGAACCCAATATAAAAATATAGCGATCGCGGGCCCAAGCCGGTGGCACCACCACCCTTGTGCCTTTAGTTACACTATGCTAAACTATTCTTTATCATAGGATGCTAAACTATGCATGCTAAATGCAAAACCGTTTGACATATTTAATATCCGTTCACACTTTAGCATCTTTAATGTATTTTCATCATGTTGAAAAAGTTTGGTGTGAATAAAATAAACCACTTAAGAGGAGTGGGTAAAAATTCAGAGGCTGATTTTGCAAAGAAATCCACATTCAAACCAAAATATCTGACTTCCTGTTGGTCGGAGCTAATGACTGTAAATTAGAAAGTTGTCCGGCTCGATGAGACCAATATATGTATTGATTTTTGTAACTGTGGGCAAAAGTAACCCCCCATTTTGTCAAAAGCATTTTGAAAGTGACACACTTCCTGCTGCCAGTTGGTGGCGCTATAACTTTGACCCACAGTAGTTACATCCATCTGATCGGCCTCTTACCACGAACACACTGCTGAAGTTTCATCAAGATCAGTTAATGTGTGCAGAAGTTATAACACTTCGTGTTTCTCTTTTCTCGCCATAAATTCGTGTCCTCGCCACGGCCAAAGCGTTCGAGATATCAAAAATCCGTCCGCAATTTAGCATCCTCAATGTCTTGACTTCATGCACACAGAGTTTGGTGGCGATTGGATTAATTCTCTAGGAGAAGTACATCAAATTCCACAGCATGCGTTTTTCAAACAACCCATAATAGCCGACTTCCTGTTGGGCTGGCGTAAAACTTGACCGAGGGAATGTCGTTCGGCCCGATGACATCTATATGTGTACCGAGTTTCATATTAATTCATGCAAGCGTGTTTGATATATGGACCAAGTTTTCAGACCCCGTTCAAGGGGGCGCTGTTGAGCCCCCCTGCCACGCCCGTTTCTGAAACTTTTCACATGTCTACTGGCTAATAAGTGTGATGTGTCTGTCGAGTTTCATCCAATTTGAAGCATGCTAAGAGTCTCAAAAGCATCCGAAAAGAATATTAAAGTTTGATGCGTTGCCACGGCAACAGTATCTAAGATATCAATAATCCTTCCACAGGTCTACATCTGCCGTGTGTTTACATTATACACATAAAGTTTGAAGCAAATCGGGTAAAAATAAGAGAGTGATTTCAAAGCATTTTGAAAGTGACAAACTTCCTGCTGCCAGTTGGTGGCGCTATAACTTTTACTCACAATAGTCACATCCATGTGATCGGCCTCTTACAACGAACACACTGCGGAAGTTTCATCAAGATCAGTTAATGTACGCAGAAGTTATAACACACTTCCTGTGTCCCATTATTCACCATAAATTCGTTTCCTCGCCACGGCCAAACCGTTCGAGATATCAAAAATCTGTTCGCAAGAATTCATCCTCAGTGTCTTGACTTCATTCACACCAAGTTTGGTGGCGATCGGATGAATTCCCTAGGAGGAGTATTTCACATTCCATTGTATGTGTTTTCCAAACAACGTAAAATAACCGACTTCCTGTTGGGCCTTTGTAAAACTTAGAGCACGAAAGTTGTTCAGCCCAATGAGATATATATGTGTACTGAGTTTCATATTATTACATGCAAGTGTGTTTGACCGAAGTTTTCAGACCCCATTCCAGGGGGCGCTGTCGAGCCCCCCTGCCACGCCCGGGTACCAGCTTCAGTCCGGCCCTGATGGCCGCAGGTTCTGACGAGTGTGCAAAATTTCAAGAGTTTTTGAGCATATTAAGGGCCCCAAAAGTGGCAAAAAGGCAAAAAAAAAAAAAAAAAAATCCTTACGAAAACAATAGGGCCTTCGCCCTTTCAGGGCTTGGGCCCTAATAAACAGATTTAAATATCTTATATCTTATCTTATATATATTTTACCTTAAAGAACGTCTCGGTTACGTATGTAACCCTCGTTCCCTGAGTAGGGAACGGAGATGTTACGTCAGTGACGGCGAAATGGGAGTTTCGCTTAGAATCACCTTCGAGTATTACAAAATGAGCCAATGGCAGTGGAAATGCCATGGGTCTGCGGAATTTGCATGCGTAACTCCGCCCTACCTTGTGGGTATATAAGGAAGTACGCCGCAACATGCAGATATGTTTCCTGCTGAGGAGCCGAGACTGAACTCCGGCGTTTCCAGAGGTACAGCGGAAGTGGCAGGAAGACGTAACTTCTCCGTTCCCTACTCAGGGAACGAGGGTTACATACGTAACCAAGACGTTCCCTTTCATGGTCACTACGATTTACGTCAGAAATGGGGGTTCCAGTCTAATCACGCCACCTTCTCAGCTGTCTTCCAGTGCCCTGCGTAAGTCTGAGCTCCCTGTCGTGAGTCTGGCACGGACGAAGGAGTCCTACTTATCACAGGAATACCAAGGTACACTGGGAAGCATATCTCAGTGGAAATATGCAACACAATGCCCGCCCGAAGGGAGGTCTTAGAATACACATATGACCCGGAGGGACTGCATATGGAAAATCAAGTCTTTCAACCCGAGGGGTGGCAAGGTGGCTTGCCAAGGGAAAGACACATGCTCAAGGAGGCTTACAGTGGAAATACACATGTGGGGGTCATACAACGGGGGAACCATGCACATGGAGGCACCTAGCCAACCGCGAAAGCTGCCGGAGGTAAAACTCTGGCGATGGCGTCAGCAGTGCTGAAGGAACTCAGCGTTTCTCAGGGAAACTCACCTGAGGAGAATATCGCACTGATCCAGTCCGTGGAGTGGAATGGCGAGCAAGCGAAGACACCTGAGCAGAATCTAGTACCGGCTAGTTGAAGCGAGTACATGAGAAGAAACTGGCTCCACTCAGAGATTATATAATCTCGCGAATGTGTTAGGGTGTCGCCCAGCCTGCAGCTCTACAGATGTCTGTTAGCGAGGCACCATGCGCTAGAGCCCAAGAGGAGGCCACACTCCGGATGGAGTGGGCTCTCACACCAAGGGGGCATGGTCGACCTTGCTGCTGGAATGCTAGAGCAATGGCGTCCACTATCCAGTGAGACAACCTTTGCTTGGAGAGAGCCTTTCCCTTCAGCTTCCCACCATAACAGATAAAGAGCTGGTCAGAGGTCCTGAAACACTGCGTTCTGTCTACGTAAGCACGGAGGGCGTGTACTGGACAGAGCAGTGCCAAGGCTGGGTCTGCCTCCTCCAAAGGCAGTGCTTGCAGGTTCACCACCTTGTCTCGAAGGGGAGTGGTGGGAACCTTGGGCATATATCCAGGCCGGGGTCTCAGGATCACGTGAGAGTTAGCTGGCCCGAATTCCAGGCACGCTTCGTCAATGGAAAATGCCTGCAGGTCCCCTACCCTCTTAATGGAGGCCAATGCAACCAGGAGCGCTGTCTTCATTGACATGAACTTAAGCTCCACTGATTGCAGAGGCTCAAAGGGAGCACTCCGCAGGGCAGTTAAAACCACTGAGAGGTCCCAAGAGGGTACGAGAGAAGGGCGAGGAGGATTCAGTCTCCTCGCTCCCCTCAGGAACCTGATGATCAGGTCGTGCTTTCCCAGAGACTTACCCTCAACTGCAACATAATGTGCGGCAATGGCGGCAACATACACTTTCAGGGTGGAGGGAGACAGCCTTCTCTCCAACCCTTCTTGCAGGAAGGAAAGCACGACACTGATCGGGCATTTACTGGGGTCTTCTCGGCGAGAAGAGCACCAGGTGACGAAGAGGTTCCACTTCAACGCATAGGCATGTCTCGTGGACGATGCTCTAGCGGAAGTGATGGTAGCCAACCATCACTGGTGGTAGGGTACTCAAACCTGCCTCGTCCCGTCCAGGAGCCACACGTGGAGATTCAAAAGATCAGGATGAGGGTGCCATAGCGTGCCCCGTCTCTGAGAAAAGAGATCCTTCCTCAGAGGAATTGGCCAGGGAGGCGCTGTCACGTGGAGCACGAGTTCGGAGAACCAAGTTCGGGTGGGCCAATGAGGCGCAACCAGAAGGACCTGCTCCTCGTCCTCCCTGATCTTGCACAGGGTCTGTGCGAGAAGGCTCACTGGGGGAAATGCATCCTCGCGGAGGCCAGCTGTGCGCCACTGCATCCGAGCATACCCTCGGTCAGGGAGTAAAACAGGCTGCAATGGGAAGAGTCGTGGGAGGCAAACAGATCTACCTGTGCGTCGCCGAACTGTTCCCAAATCAGCTGAACCGACTGGGGATGGAGTTGGAGGGAGGGGAGGGGAGAGAGGGAGGGGCTGAAGCCGAGAGAGCTCGTCGGCTGCAGAGTTCAGGTCTCTGGGAATATACATGGACGGAAGCGACCTCAATAAAAATGCAAATGAATTACTTAAAAATCATACAATGTGATTTCCTGGATTTTTGTTTTAGATTTCATCACTCACAGTTGAAAAGTACCTATGATAAAAATTACAGACCTCTACATGCTTTGTAAGTGGGAAAACCTGCAAAATCGGCAGTGTATCAAATACTTGTTCTGTATATATTTTGCTGTAGTGTGTCAGTAGGAAATATCAGTTTGCATTTCCAAACGTTCTTTTTGCCATTAATTGTAATAATCTAGTGAGATTTGTGTATGCACAAGGAGTCTGACAACAGCCGGTATGATCTGATCTCACCATCATCGAGTCCGTCTGTGATTACATGAAGAAACAGAAAAAACTGAGACAGACTAAATCCAGAAGAACTGCAGGAACGTCTCCAAAATGCTTGAAGAAACCTTCCTGCAAAGCTACCTGAAAAACTATGTGCAAGTATACCTGGAAAAAAGCCGTTTTAAATGCAAAGGGTCATTACACCAAATATTGATTTGAATTTGTTGATAGAAGTTAAATCATAAATAAATTCAATTTATGATTTTATTTTTGAAAGCATTCTCACTTTACAGCATTTTAACACAAGTGCCAGTACTTTTCACAGTACTGTAGCTTTGCAGGAAGGTTTCTTCAAGCATCTTGGAGACATTCCCGCAGTTCTTCTGGATTTAATTTATTAACATGCCTAAGACTTTTGCACAGTACTGTATGCTCATCCCTCACTAATGTTGCACGAGTGTCCACTACTGGTGAACTCTTGAAATGAGTTTGAATGAAAAGCCCTTGATCACTTGGAATCCAATATGGAACTGATTATAAATTATACATTTGTTTTACACACCATTATATAGGCCTGTGTGTATGTTTGGGCTGTTGGAGAAAATATATTTAAAAAAAAGAATCTGAATAAAAGTCTAATATCATACTATATAGAGTTGTGTGGTGTGACATGCTTCATGCCGCAATGCATGCTGGGAGCCATGAGTTTTATACTATGTGTAGCAGATTGGGAATTTCCCTTTGTTTCTCCCCCTGGTGGAGAACTGAATTATCTGCCCAGTAAATTTAGTGGTGTCAGGTAACCGTCTGGTGACTAATTACCATGATTGCACTCTAAATAAAAATGCAGCATTCAAATGGCTGGGGATGTTACTTTTTGCATCCTGGTTGCCTGTTCCTAGTGGAGTCGTGTGGTTCGGGGCATTTAGTCTGCTCATTGCGTGATCAGGTATGTGAATGAGCGGAATATGGAATGTGATTTTATAATATTAGTGTGTAATTTTAAAGTTTGTGTCCTGCAGTCACTACACAATTTGAGTGCAGCGAGAACCTGTACAGTGGTGTTAGAATCATTGAAAACGCAGTGAGTATGATCTCTTTTCTGGTGGATCGTTTCATGTTTATAAAAAAAAAAAGTTAATTTCACTGCTGTGTGTGCATGTAGGTTGGAAGGAACGTGCATAACAGGCTTGCTTCCAGCTCTGAGCGGTGTAAGCTTATCTTTAATGGCAAGACGCACGGCCCCGGATTACGCTGCTGTTTTGTTTCTATTTTGAATGTTGTTTTATTTTCATTAATGTTTTTGTTTTGTGGTATTTTCTTTTATTAGTAATTGTTATAATCTGTATGATTTGATTTTCTTTCTTTGTTTATATAATTTGTAATTAATGTAAGCGCTCGGGTCTCCTGTGGCCAATGGTAAAAAGGATACTTTGCCCACCTCTCTTTTTGGGGGTATAGGGTTTAACACTTGAGTGTGAGTTTCTCATTCCCTTTCTAGTGTGCAACACCAGTGTGAGTGGTTGGTTGTAGTGAGCGATTACTGTTTGAGGTGGGGCAGGATTCTCTTTCCCTGTTAGTGTCTTTTGACGACCCAAGTGCTGCCCGTAATGTTTAAATCTTTATTTTTCTTTTCTTTATTTTAAGTACCTTTTTCTTGTATGTGTTGGTAATGTAAAAGGTAAATGTATTGAAGGTACTTGTTAGTGACTGTCATGTGCAATAAAACAAAAATTGTTTTAATTGGCAGAACTGTCTCAGTCCTCTCTGGAAAGAACGAACCTGGGGTTTCGATTTTCTGAGTACTAGTATATCCTGGGGTGAAAGTCCCTAGGTGGCGTAGTTGGCTACAGTTAAGACTTTGAGTATCTTCACGTGAGCTTTTGCTTATCTTAGTTCTAATCTTGCTCTCCGCCTCACCATCGTGCCACATATGGGTGGCTCCCAGCATGCATTGCGGCATGAAGCATGTCACCATTGTCGATGGCTTTTGTCTTTGTATATAATTGTCCCCATTCATCCTTTTCACCAGGCACAGACTCTCAGGGTCATTCGACTACAGACACTAGAGGTACATAGTCACAGTGTTTTGTCTTTGTCTATAATTGTCCCCAATCTGCCCTGTCCGTCTCTGACTCTGTGCTCGATCTCTTCTTCAGTCATAGTGATTTCTGTCGCTGCAGTCGCTGTTCTCCTTCTTGCTCTTCTCTGGCTGATCTGCAGAAAAAGAGCTGGTGAGTTTTCAGATTTACTCCTTTACAACAATTAAAAACAGTTCAGATGAGCAAACAAACACATCATGTTCAGATTGTAAGTATCATAGAAACATGTGGATTATATTAAATTCTCAAACAGAAGTTTATTCCTGCTGAGAAATCCTGTGTGTTTGATCATAAATACTCATATTTCATGAGGCACTTGTTTTCAGATAATAAAAGAGGGACTGGCGACTCTGCGGTGAGTTCAGTAATGCAGTGATTTAGATTTGATTACTGTCTTTAAAGCTCAATAAAGTGTCATTCATGCAGTTTAACTGTTTGTTCTGAAGGTAAAAGATGAGAATGATCATAAAGGGACATATGAGACGATCAACATGTCCATTCCTCCCGCTGCAAGAGCCAATGTGAGTCCACTAAATCATCAAACATTACGTTCACTGTCTGTTCAATGATGTGATTTAAAAGCTTTTGTGTTATTCTACATATTATAGTGAGAGATATGTCTGTTCTGTGTGTTAAACTTGACTCTCTGCACGTTTGCATTGATGTTTAGGAGCAGACAGATGATGTGACTTATTCTGAGGTCTCTTCTTCCAATACAAAGCCAGTAAAATCACTCAATGTGAGTAGATACCAGCACATGAGTTTGACTCTCAGATAAATGAAGCTCATGCTCTAATAATAATAATAATAATCGCTGGGGTTCAAACATTGATGGACAGAATCTGTGCTGTTCTTTCAGGATCATGATGATACAGTGACTTATGCTGCCATCAGAGGAAGAGACGATCAACCGTAGGATGAACTTTACGCCTCTGTGAACAAGAACAAGATCTTCACAAATAAACATTAAGATCTCATCATATCAGGAGCAGACGGGAAGATTTCATCTCTCTGGTGTTTGGAGGAATTATATATTTGTGTGTGAATGAGCAGATATTTGTTGAATGTCCTGTGAATATGAATAAGATTTATTGTGAATCATCATCTGGTCAGAGCACAGAATCTCATCTATATCATCACAGCTACAGTAAAGTTAGAGACTGAAGCCCTGATGTGTTTTCATACAAGCCAGACTCAATCTAGTGTCTCTCAAGCCTCTTCCATGACTGGAGTCTGTTTATCCGCTGGATTTCTGTCTGAAAACCTTCATCTTCATGCAGAAGCTCATGCTGAGATGATCCTCTTGCTTCAGCTTGTATATCAGCTGTTTCTTCTACAGAGAGACGTCCGTCTGAGAATTGCATCAGTGTCTGCTCACATTATATTGTCATAAAATATTCTAAAATTTGACTTTGCTGTGTGTATATGTCACGCTATTAAATGTAAGTTATTTCTTTCTTTTTTTCACATGTGACAATAAAGAGCATGAAAAATCATGAGTTAAAAGAAAAGTTTTGTCTCTTCCATTCCTGTAAAAACAGACATAACTAAACTTGCTCTTGCTGGAAAGTTTCAAAGTTAGAATTCACGTTTTAAATGAATACTTGTATGAAGGTAAAAGAGTGGCAAAAGTCGAGAGCTTGTAGATTTGGATTTGAGAACAAAATATTCATATTTATAAGCTGAAATGTACCCTCATAGTTCTGATGTGAAAATCTGAATGTTTCGATTCACACAGACAATAAACTAGTCAGACGTTACCAACTAAGTCCAAACGTCGAGCGAAGGGTTCATTATGATGACCATTACACTGACCTCGTACCTTATGCACACCAATGATGTTGAAACGATCTGGTCATCTACAGCTTTAAGATGGTATGAGCTTCTGGAGTCGGGATTTCATCCCAGTTATAGGAATTTCGATCTCTGTTCTGGTGACTGAGAAGAAGGCCTTAGGTTTCCATGATTTGGTTGGATGTTGCTTCTCAACTCTGAAAGGTACAGTGCTGGAAGTTGAGAGGGAAAAAGCTGGGATCGTTCCTCATCTCTGACCCCATGCCTAAGTCGGATATAAGCTACAGCAATCAGCTTCACTAAACCACTGAAAGTGCTCTTGGATGGATTTTCTGCTTCAAGTGATAGGACTAGCTGAGTGAACTTATATTTATATTGTCTTGATGTCTGTGTCGTTTTCTATAAATATTCAGATATAAGTGACCAAAAAAGCCATTTTAAAGTAGTTAAAACATCAGAAGGGTAAAATTTAGTGTGCTTTCCTCTATTTTAAAACCCGTATGTTTAGCAGTAACTACAAAACTATTTGAGGAAAAAGAATATTACTTATTTTTATTTAAAAAAAAATAAAGACAAAAAAAGACGTTCTAGGACGTTCTTAATGATAACAGCACTAAACACTAGGCAAGAGAGCCCATTACCACACTCTGGGCTACAAGGAAACACTGAACATTTGGACACCCCTAGACACTTCCTCAATGTGGAATTGACTCTCTTCTGCAGCCTGTCTCTAGTGGCCAGTCGATGAACTGCAGTTTAAGTTACTTCTGTATCGGCTTCACAAGAGAGACCGGAAGGTTGCCGCCTTAAAGGTACATATCTTTTTTTTGGAGAGTGATTTCTATCAGGATGACTCTGAACCAGACAATGTGGAAACAGACGATTCAGAACAGGACTATGTCTTGGTCAATATTACAGAAAACACGAAAATGTTTGGCAGTAACTGCTATTTTAAGAATTTTTTTTTTTCTTAATTTTCAATTTTTAAAAAAAGAATGAAAAATAAAAAATAGGGAGGACCTAGGATGAAAACAGCACTAAACACTAAGAGAGTCCATTACCACACTCTGAGCTACAAGAAAATGCTGAACATTTCGACACCATGTTTCACTTCCTCAAATCTGCTCCACAGCTTTATCAGTGCTTTAAAGGTGCCGTAGAATGGATTATTTTATTATTTTATAATGTTTCCTGGGGTGCCCTTATAATGTTAGTATGTTTTTTAGATCAAAATTTGTTATAATTTAGAAATAAAAGGCATATTTCCTAGCCTAATTTCATCCATTGATTTGAACACTCTGTTTGAAGGGGCGTGTCTGCTGAGAGACTTCAGTGTTGTTGCCCACTGCTGTGATTGGCTGACATGCTTGCATATCTGGCATTACATGTAGAGCTATCTGGAAAACTTTTACTATTACAGCTTTTATACGTTTTTACTATTACAGCTATCGGGATTAACGAATCATGAGAAGTTTTTTAAGTATTTAGATCTATTCCCATCACATAAAGGTTGCAGTGATAAGCATTGAGCAGATGACAGCCTGTTGATCGCGTGAATGAAGATCTTATCACTGCAATGCGATTTACTGATGCATAAACAGTGTTGAACGACTTTGAGAGAAAGATTATCTGTCTGAACTTGAACAATTACACATCAGAAATTCACATAACCCACTGGTTCTCCAGAGGCTCGGATGAAGGAGCTAAACAAATATTTTTTGTGTTCATTTGTACATCCAAACACTGAGCAACTGCCACGCTTCGTTCGCTCGTTTGCAAGCCACGATGTCTCTCGAGGAAAAAACAATATCGCGCTGGATCTAGATAACACAGTGTAAATTATCGTTAATAAAATCACTACTTACCGCTTGAATATAACGTTAGTTTAAATTGCCCCCTTTGTCCGTTTGAGACGCCGAGAGATGCCTGGCTGCTTGATATTGTTCCAGGTTAGAAAAACAGTCCGTGGTGAAATGGGCAGAGCAACTAACAACTTCGAATTAAACTGTAGCGGTATCAGATTATAGATAGATTATAGATAGATCTGCCATTTTCCCTATGATCCTCCTCCTGCTTGTTTCTTCACCTGCAGAACTTCTGATGATTCGGCTGCGCAGTTCCGCCTGGCACTGAGCATGGGCTGGCATATGCAAATTTTTAGAGGCGTACATATTAATGATCCCGACTGTTGCGTCACAGTCGATGTTATGTGGAGATTCGCCTGTTTTTCAGGGGTGTTTTTCAAAAACGAGATTTAAATAAGAAAGAGAAAACTATGGTGTTTGAGACTCACTGTATGTCATGTCCATGTACTGAACTCTTGTTATTTAACTATGCCAAGATAAATTCAATTTCACATTCTAGGGCACCTTTAACCTGTTCTGAAAACAGTACTTGTTATTGACGCAGAGCAGAGAAGAGGTAAGCTAGCAGCGATGGGGTTAGGCTATGCTATGTTGAGGTTAAACAAGTAATACAAACTCGGTGAGTGTTTTAGCACAATTTTCTCACCTCATGGGATCACAACACTAAGAGATAGTAAATCTTTTCCTGGATTTTTTTTGTGCGTTCCCGAGATTAGACCTTCCTTAACATAATGCCGAAAACCCGAAGTCTCTAGGTGGTCTGGTTGAGGAGTAGATAGAAGTGCAAGATTGGTGCGCACAGACGCACAGAACAGAAATCATGAGTTAACAATCGCAATTTGTCCAGTGGAAAATTGCGCTAAAAATATATCTTCCAAGCCATGGTAAAATAATATTAGTGATAACATTGTAACTTAATAACATGAGGTTTAAAACATCATCATATATGTCTGTCTGGGTTTGATTAGAAAGGGGAAAATATTAAAACATGCTGTAAGTGGTCCTTAGTACTGTATCTGAAATCTCTTTCCAAAAATTCAGCCTCGGTGCAGAATTATAGCCACTACAAACCAGTCCCAGAATGAGCTTTCTTTAGACAGGCCGTTTCGGTGTCTGTAGCTTTAAATACTAATGAGGAGGAGAAAGGTGGCGCAAGGTGGAGGGTGGGTGTGGCCTTGACCATCTTGCACAACGGTACCATGCATGTTTACGTTAGATATATTGCAATGGCACGAAGACACACAGTCGTTCAAGCAGTTCAGTTTGACCCAGAATCTGATCCAGATGGAGAAGCAACGGATGAAGAAGTTGCAACTCAGCGGCTCCAGCAGGACGTTTCCGAATGGTTAGTTTAAAATATTATGTCTGGATACGGTACTTTATTCGGATGGTTTACAGTTATTATCATGCAGCTAACGCTAACCTACTGTTGCCTTTTCATGAGAGATCTGTAACGTCTGTAATTTATCTTTATTATCATGTAGCTAACATGAACCTACTGTTGCCTTTTCATGAGAGATCTGTAACGTCTGTAATGTATCTTATTACAATTACATCAAGCTCTGCGATCTTGAAATGCAGATATCGCGCACCATATAACCAACAGGAAAACGGTTATCCAAATAACAAAGAAATGTACAACACTCACGTTACAGTGTGTGTAACTTGATGCTGTCTACCTTTACATTAGTGCAAGTAACTGCATAGCTGCATAGCTAATGTGACAGCCACATTCTACGTGTAAGAAGCTAGGTAACCATAAACAGTAAAGCAACACACTTATATATCATTTGTTGACTTACTTGTCCGACATTCAGCAAGCCCAGCTCTGTATTGACCATTCGATGTTCATTTGTACATCCAATTATTGAGCAATTATTATGCTTCGCTCGCTTCACATGTAGCCCATATGGGACCATATACAGGCTAGGGGAACTCATATTAATGTTAAAAAACCTCAGAAAGTGGAAATTTCATGTCATGGGACCTTTAAGGCCAGACGATCGAGTGTGGCCACAGCTGAAACTCGCTAAAGCGTAATGTGGTGAATGGTAAGTAATTTTATGCTTACACATATTCGCATTCACTCAGGATTCTGTTGATGATAGCCTACTGTAACCGAATACCGAAATCTGGAAGTCCTTACTCTGAAATTTGAGCTGTGTTGAATTGATAGTAGGCTATACGTTAGTCTGTGTACAGCGGTAAAGTTAGCTAGTAGCTGTAGCCTGTCACTGATTGAGTAGCTACACTATTTTTTCAGATACTTTGCTCAAAACCAGTCGGAGTTATGCAGGGCCCTATGAATTCCGGTGGAGAATTTACAGACTGAAGACATGAGGAGGGCAGAGGAGTTCCTTCATCTGATGGGTGTGCTATACACATCCACCCCTCTGCATCTCAAGCCAAAGAAGTCCAACGTGGTCAAATTCTGCCAATTTCAAAGAAGTTGGAGAAACACTATACCATCCAAGCACAGGACTCTGCCTTCACAAGGAACATAAAGGAAACGATTTGGACTGATCTCTCTGCACGCTACCAGGTACTTTGACTGACATATTCATGGAGGACAAATGTTCACTGCTCAAGAAAAACGATATGCTGATGTGGACGGGAATTTCACATTTGTCTCTGTTAAACATGAATCTTTCTTTCTAAATTCAAGAATGAAGAAGTGCAGATCTTCTTGGAAGAGGCAACAGTAATGGACCCAAGTACATATTACATATATATAGTACATATTTGATTAGTCCTGCTGTAGTAGTTTTGTCCTTGATCCCATGTTTTTCTCTTGTCTAACATTTTAATTTTTACAGATGAATATGAATAAAAATAAGACACTTTATCTTACTATAAAAGTAATTTCGAGTTAATGATGCTTTAAAAAAAACTGTTGAAAAAATATGTTGAGGCAGATGTTTTTGTTTATCAAATTTAAGATTAGGATAGGTAGCCTATAACTTTATGTATATTGTTTTATATTATAAAAATGGTTTATATGCTCTTCTTTAAATGACATGCTTTTTAATTATATGTCCATGACCCACCACACCTGAGAAACTTCTTTTCTGACCTGCATTTCCATTTAATAATTGGTTCATTACCTAGCCTAGTTTGTGAAGCATTCAACATATGGCAATGTTTTAAAAGAATAACCACATAAAAGTCTCAACCACAATTCATATAAATAAACCTACCCATCTTTGTTGAATATGTCATTTTGGCTGTCAATATAGATAAGGAAATGTTTAAAACCTTGTATGAATTGAAAAAATCTGGAAAGGTTCCTCGTGGTCTTTCTAAAAAATTACACAGAACTTCGCAATCAGAGGTGAGTTTAGTGATTTCTCTAGTCTTTTCATGATCAAAACGTACTACTTTTAGATGAGGTCTTATACAGGTTTTAATTTGCCCTAGGTGCCAGGCCCTTATTTTGGTACTCCCACCCACAGCATGATATCAATGAAAGAAAATTTGAAAATTGACAGTGCCAAATAAAAACAAAACAAAATGTATACATTTTCTAGAGTTTTGTCTCTGTTTTATTATTGTAGGCTACATATATTGTTTTAAATTATAGCCTAAAACATAAAAGTGGGCTCTTCCTTGTTTCGATTGGTGATCATTGTTCAATGCACAGAGCATTGAGCACGGAGTAAGGAACATCTCTCACAGACTCCTGGAAAACATTTTCAACCACAACTTTCTTGCCTATATGGGAAAATACTGTACACAGCTCAGTTTGAATTTAGAGCTACATTCATGGAGCAAATCCTGACCCATCATGTAATATAGTAACCATTTTGTCACCAAACTTGGCTGTTGAGGTCAGAAAAGTGAAATAGGCTAGGAAATGCAAATAATAAACCAGCTACTATCAAAACAAATTGCACAAACTACTTTAGTTGGACCTTGCTTTGTATACATCAATTCAATTAAAAGAATTATCACTTAATTTGACCAACTTTCTAAAGCATTGCTAGAGAAAACAACTGTTATGCATCTGAACCTTAACATTTATGACAACCTTTGATAAAGTGAAGTATCAAAAACATGTTCAGTTGAGTCAGTATAAAGCAATTCAAAGCATGCAACATGCAACTCCAAGTTCTTATGTTGTCTTGAGTTATCAGCCAATAATTGAAAGGCTTTTTTAATAATATGCAGACAACGAATATATTTGTAAGTATTTATTTAAACAGCAATCATACGCATTTAAAAAGCTTAATCTCAGTCATTCATTAGAAACGAACAGTTCTATATCATGGAATGTCAACAACAACTCATCTGGGAGAAATTTGGAGAAATATGTCTTTATTGTAGGTCTTCCAACACTTCCTACAGGATCAGGTCTTTAATAGTTCAGGTAAACTCAGAGTAATGCTACAAAACGACGAATGATACATATATGAGTAGGGCTGTGAAAAGATTAATCGCGATTAATCGCATCCAAAATAAAAGTTTGTGTTTACATAATATATGTGTGTGTACTGTGTATAATTATTTTGTATATATAAATACACACACATGCATGTATATATTTAAGAAATATTTGCATACATATACTGTAGGCTATATATTTATATTTAATTTATATTATATATAAATATATATATTTTTTATATATAAATAATTTTTTCTTAAATATATGTGCGTGTGTATTTATATATACAAATTTAATTATACACCGTACACACACATATATTATGTAAACGCAAACTTTTATTTTGGATGTGATCAACCAGCATCCGTACGTAGGCATTGTAGACATCTTCTTCTGTCTTGATTTTTTCCGATTTGTTGTCCTGTTTTTTTTTACTGCAAAGCTGATCTAACCACTGACTGATACAGCAGCAGTGCTGTTCACGACACCTGTTATCATCCTATCAATAATAATAATATATAATATATTATATTATGATATAATATATCATTATTTAGGGACAAATCATTGTTTATTTACCGCTCCGAGCAGGACTTTCAATGTGTCAGCATTTTGATTTCGGCAAATCAGTTTAGGCGAATGCAAACAACGTGATTATTGATTCCAACATCCACCCACGCAAGAAAACGTGCAACCTAACGTTACCTGAGGGAATAATACGCTGATTTACTGCTCAATAAACATTTCTGATTGTTATCAATGTAGAAAATTGTTTTGTTTTTTTCAGGATTCTTTGAATAGAAAGTTTCAGAGTTTTCTGAAATGGAAAGCTTTTCTAACGTTATAAATGTCTATACTGTCACTTTTGATCAAATGAATGCAACCTTGCCTATTACTTTTCTTCATTTCTTAAAAAAATCGTACTGACCCCAAATTACTTTTACCGGTTCTTTGTGGCAAGCTTTATGCCTGCGGTCGTGCGCTTGAGTGCAGCTATATTACGTAAACGCTCATTATCCTGTAGGCTGTATAGCCTATTTAAGTAATTAAATTAATATAAAGGGGCGATTTGTGCACAAATGGCTTAAATGAAACTATAGTCGACTAGAAAATGTTTTTTTTTGTCGGAGGCAGCCCTTATTCCACGTATTTACAAATGCTGTGGTCGCACCGCTTCATCTTGATTGGAGATTGTTTGTCGGACCTGCTCACAGAGTAACGGTTGCTATGATGTGTGATTGGACAATGGCCGTTTTGGGGGAGGGGCCGGTGATAGGTCAATTGGACTTCAGGAAAAAGTGGTTGCATGGTAAAAAATATAAGTGGCTGGTAAAATTGGGCATCCACAGCCACTGTGGCTTGTGGGCAAAGAAGTTAATTTCCCACCCTGATCATTAACAACGCATTCTCTCAGAGACAACGATGGATATATAAATAACGGTATAGCAACTATCTTAATTTCCTGACTTAATATTTCTCTTGTGGACCTACATTAATGACAGTGAAAAAATTTGAAGAATATTTATTGTTAAAGTGTTTGATGCTGCTTTTGATTTTTCACAGATAGTTGTGCTGTGTTTGTGAACTAAAGACTGTTATTAGGCCTATATCATTTTAGTGATATTATTAGCCTATTATTTTTGTAAGTGTATTGTCTGTGTTATTAGTGTCTTTAAATGGGGGGGGGTGAAATGCTATTTCATGCATACTGAGTTTTTTACACTGTTAAAGAGTTGGATTCCCATGCTAAACATGGACAAAGTTTCAAAAATTAAATTGTACGTTTGAAGGAGTATCTCTGTGCCAAAAATTGTCCTTCCGGTTTGTCACAAGTTTCGGAAAGTTTTTTTCGAGTATGGGTATGTGTGACGTCAGTTGGGGCGGAATTTCCTTATATGGGTCCTAAGGGCACTTCTCCCGGAAGAGCGCGGGTGCGCGCGCGCGCACACTCGTAGACCAGAGCAAGAGAGCGAAAGCAGTACCTCATCAAAGCGCTCCGCTCGGCTTTTGGGAAGTCAATGTCACCAAAGAAGTGGGTTTTTGGTTGCCAGGGCAAGACAACCCTGCACAGATTCCCAAAAAACCCGGCGTTAAGGGACCAGTGGATGGAGTTTGTTTTTTCAGAGCATCAACGGAGTTGTGTAAGACTGTTTGTTCCCTGCATTTCGACGATGATTGTTTTATAAACAAAGCCCAGATCGACGGATTTGCGGATCATCTAATGCTTAAGGATCGAGCAGTCACAATGATAAAGGTTCGCGGTCGTGGTTGGAACCGGGCGGTGAGTAAAACTGCTTCAAATGTCTCTGTGTTGTTAGCTATCGGCGCGTCATCACAGCTTTAGCTTCGCCCACACGGCCCGCCTCCAGCCGCTCGGGGTTTTCCAGAAAGACTCGGTACAGACTATCTTTCTTTTATAAATATAATAAAACTAAAGACTTTTTGGAGATATGAAGGATGCAATACTACTCTATAGGTACTCAAGATTAACAGGAGATTGAGTGAAAATGAGCATTTCACCCCCCCTTAAAATGTTTTGTTAACTAACTAATGTGTATAGCATCATGGAAACAAAATACTGACGAACAACGATGGCATTTTCATCTTGGATCTGTATTATGATGTGTATGTTAAAACAAGCACTCTTGACAATTTGTAAATGGATCAGCTTGCAATTCAATTTTGATGTAGGATGTAGTTTTTTAGTCTGTTTTAAAAACATTTTCTTAGAGGAGTCCTTACGCGGGTGATGTCGTAATGAATTTAAGGAAGGCAAATTAATTGTAGTTCCTTCCTAATATTAATTGAATAACAATATTAGCTTTATAATAATAATAATAATAATAACAATAGGGTAGCTAACGATGAATCGACGATCGATTAATTGTCGATAATACATTTAATCGATACAACTTATCGATCATCGATTAAGCAGGTCTTCATGCGCGGGCGCGCTGCTCAACTGCGAAATATGTAAAGCGAACGCGTCGGAGTTATGTTTGGGACCATTTTACACCTTCATCATGACTATAAGTTTGCGTGTGCATTCGCAGCCTTTTGTTTTGTGCAAATGTAAGTTGTAATGTTGTTTATTTTGTGTATGCCTATCTATATCTGATTTGTCTCATATTGGATGCATTTGGTTAAGAATTAACTCTGTAGTAAAGCGGCAGCTTCAGCGCGTGCAGCTCAAACGGCAGTGCACGACTAATAGCCTAATGACTATTAGGGCTGGACCCGAATATTCGAATATTCGTTCGGTGGGTTGGTATTCGATTTGAAAATTTGCCATTCGAATTTTTTTTTTTTTTTTTTTTTTTTTTTTTTTGCACGCCTGGGATCCCCCGCCCCGCAAAACCGTTGTCATTTGCGCTTGAATAAGGCCGGCACACACTGGCTGCATGGCGTGAGCGTCTCAGCTGCGTGGCATGTCCGTTTTTATTTCGGCTCTCATGTTAACAGGTTGGAGTTTGCACACTGCCTGCGTGAGACACGCGTCTCAGGCGCGGCTCGAGCCACGCGGAAAACACGTGCATGTTAGAATAGAACCGACGCCTGAGTGTTCCAGCAACAGGAGTTTTCTCTGGCTGGAGCGCAGAACAGCGGAGTTTGTATGGACCGAAGTGCATGTTTGAGCTTGTGTTTTGGGTTAAGCTG
This sequence comes from Squalius cephalus, assembly GCF_949319135.1. Lineage (NCBI taxonomy): Eukaryota > Metazoa > Chordata > Actinopteri > Cypriniformes > Leuciscidae > Squalius > Squalius cephalus. The sequence goes on from NC_137122.1 coordinate 8,675,952, forward strand.
CGTTGCTCTGACATTGTGTAAAATAGAATAATAGAAACAAAATGTATTCGCCTTTTTACCCATTATTATCAATCTAAATTAATCTCGTTTTTAATTTAACTTAATTTCGCTTTTCTTTATTTAAATTTCGTTTTTCTTTATTTAAATTTCGTTTTTTCTTTATTTAAATTTAGTTTTTCTTCATTTAAATCTACCCTTTACTGTGTCAGTAATTTGTTAGCCAGACAAATATGAAACTACCTTAAAAGTATTGCTTAATTTAACAGACCTCTGTGTGTGTTTAATATCACTAGTTCAGTGTCCGTTCTCGGAGCATATAAGCCCTGCCCGCATGAGGTGCGCCGCTTCCCGCTCGCGCTGTTCTGTAGTTTACTAAAAGTTTATTAATTCTGAATGTGTAGGGTCTCGCATGTCCATCTATATTGCACCTGCACTCCCTTGTGAAGTCGATTGGATGAACGGTTTCGAAATAATAAGAATGCAAACGGACATAGACACAGAGAATACTGCCTTTATTAGAGAGAAGAATATGTTCAGCCCCCTCTCTCCGAAGCTTCGAATATTCGATGTTCATTACTACCGAAGATTCGAAGCTCAAAAAATGGTATTCGGACCAGCCCTAATGACTATTGGGACTGTAATATTACATAACGTTATAGAGAGAACAATATTGTAATAAAACATTGTGAATTATTTGTGTTTAGGTGCCGTGTCGCGTTGCTCCAGGAAGAGTTCATTTGTGCATGAATTTGCAGATATAATTTCTAATATTATGTTTATTTTGAATATATCTGATTAATCTCATATAGGATGCGTTTATTTTAGTTAAATAACGCGCTAGCAAAGTGCTCCAGTTTAACGGTAGCAGATTCATTCAGCACGTGCAGTTGTTCCAGGAAGAGCACGTCGTTATATTTGTTTATTAAATAATTATTTTAATTAAATGATCAATCACATTTTACAATCCTACTAGCCCTTCATTTAGATTAAAAACTGTCACGCTGTTGGCCATGCCACTGCAGCAGACGCATATCGCAGTATTAAGACTAACGATTAATTGATCGTTAATTTAAACGACGATCGATCATGGGAATTTGTGAAAATTGACATCCCTAATCTAAATGTTGGTGTCAAAATATGGCAGTTTTGTGTATTTTAATGTTCATATCATGTTAGATAATTGTATCATTGATCAAACATATTTAATAGTTCTCACTACAGAAACATGGTATTTGTGCCTATAATGTTTCTTTTTTAAATAACCGTAAGATCAGTGTACCTCATTCATGGAAAGTTTCAGGGAAGTATAAATTAATTTATAAAAAGACTTAAATTGTAATATTTTATAGCAGTTGTCTGTTGCATCGGTGATACATGTTTATCTCCATCCACTGCATATTCCTCTCTTTTAATTATTTAGAAAATTTGTAGTTGAAAGTTTTTCTTTCATTTCAGACCCAATGGAAGAAAAGGAGGAGAGTGAAGAACTGAGAGAAGTGAAGGAGGAAAGTGAAGAACTGAGAGAAGTGAAGGAGGAGAGTGAAGAACTGAGTGAAGTGAAGGAGGAGAGTGAAGAACTGAGAGAAGTGAAGGAGGAGAGTGAAGAACTGAGTGAAGAGAAGGAGGAACATCATGTCAAACCTGCAGAAAAACCTATAACCTGCACTCAGTGTGGGAAGAGTTACACATGCAAACATAAACTAGAGAGTCACATGAGAGTTCACTCCGAAGATAAGCCGTTCCTGTGCGATCATTGTGAGAAGAGTTTCAGTTGTTTAGCACACCTGAAGAGACACATTAGAGTTCATACAGGACAGAAGCCACATCTATGCAATCAATGTGGGAAGAAATTCAGTCAATCATCACACCTTAATGTTCACATGAGGATCCACACCAGAGAGAAGCCGTTCATGTGTGATCAGTGTGAAAAGAGATTCTCAAACAAAAGTAATTTTAAAAGTCACATGAGGATCCACACTGGAGAGAAGACATATACATGTGATCAGTGTGGCAAAACATTTATTTGCGCATCAAACCTGAAGAGACACCTGACAGTTCATATGAAGGAGAAGCCGCATTCATGTTCTGTGTGTGGAAAGAGTTTTTCACTGCTGCAATCTTTACAAAGACATCAGAAAATTCACACTGGTGTGAGAGAGTACATGTGCTTTGAGTGTAAGAAGACTTTTACTACATTAAACAATTTAAAGCAACACCAGAGGATCCACACAGGAGAGAAGCTGGTCACATGTGATCAATGCAGCAAAACATTTATTTGCGCATCAACCCTGAAGAGACACCTGGCAGTTCATATGAAGGAGAAGCCGCATTCATGTTCTGTGTGTGGAAAGAGTTTTTCACTGCGGCATACTTTATATAGACACGAGAAAACACACACTGGTGTGAGAGAGTACATGTGCTTTGAGTGTAAGAAGACTTTTATTTCAGCGCAATGTTTAAAACTGCACCAGAGAATTCACACTGGAGAAAAACCTTACAAGTGTTCACACTGTGACAAGAGATTCAATCAGTCAGGAAATCTGAAAACACATGAGTCGAGGATCCACAGAAGAGAGAAGCTGCACACGTGTGATCAGTTGTCAATTAATGAATGAAAAATTACCAATCCGGTGAAAGAAAAGGATGATGCAAAAGGTATGAAAAGGAAGCATAAAGGAAAAGGAGAGCGCGGCCGGTAACAGTGGAGGCAGCAGCTGAGTCACGGCTCGTGTTTCTCTTCATTCATGCATAAATCTTTCGTCTGCTATTAGTCTTGTCACAATACCAAAATTATTGTTTCGATACCGATACCAAGTCAAGTATTGCAATTTCGATACTTTTCCTGAAAAGGGAGAAACACTCTCAAATATCATTGCTGTGCTTTATTTTAAAACCGGGACAACAATCTAATCATATAACACACTAATAAATGAACATATGAACAGCAGATATATTAAACATTTGAACAAAATATGAAATATTTTATAAATTTAGCAGCATTATCTCATTTATCATAAGAAACATAAGAGCTTTATCTTGATTCTGAACTTTGAATAAAAATATGAACAGCGATTATATTAAACAATGTTTAATATTGGTAACATATGATAAGCCTCATTGGTGATATATTTGAGATATAGGGACAGAGTTGTGGAAGGCCAATACTTCATGTTAAACATAAATATATAGCAGCAAAGACAACGTGGGCAGTGTTGACGGCAAAATAGGCTACAGAATAATTGGTTCTGTATTGAGAGGTGCAATATTTGAAAATCGATCATATTTTTTTTAATTACATTTATTGTATTTATGTCAAAACTTTAAAACATCAAAATGTCATTTATTAATATGTATTCGTGTCAAAATTACATAGAAACATGAACATCTTTTCCTATTCTGTTTTGCCTGGAAACGCTTCCAACACGCGTGCGTGTCGCGTGAAAAATAGGCGTTGGTTCTATTTCTAGCATGCACGTGTTTTCCGCACGTCTCGAGCTGCGCCCAGACACGTGTGTCACGCAGGCAGTTAACATGGGAGCCGAAATAAAAACGGACACGCCACGCAGCCAGTGTGTCGCCGGTCTCAAATCTGGAACGCGGTCATTCTTAGAAGTATCGATACTAATAAATTTAGGAATCGTGACGTTTTTAATTTCCGGTTTACTTTTGAAGTATCGGTGCACCGTGCAACAGAGCAAGGTAGGCAACGTACTTCCATATGTCACTCCTCGCGTCATCTTTTTCTACGAGTCGTGGACCACTTGTGCTCGCACATGCAGTCATCTCGCTGTAGTGTTTTGTCACATGGCACTGACAGCGGCAGGTTCTTTGCTGCGTGCGTCAGGAAAAAAACACAGATGTCCATAGGGAGGTGTTTTTTTTTTTTTAAGTATCGATACTGATAAATTTAGGTATCGTGATGTTTTTAATTTCCGAGTATCGCGATACTTTTGAAGTAGCGGTACACCGTGCAACACTATCTGCTATTGAAGATTTACGTGGTGGTGAACGTACAAGAAAGCTGATGTGAGTCTACCTGTGTGGAACTTTTCAACGCACACTGTTTTGGGTTATTACAGTCAACATAACGAACCAAAGGGATTATTCGCTGCGTTTTGTGGACCCTTCTGACACGAGCTGCAGAGTGTTGCCTGTTCCTTAAAGGAGAACTCCGGTCAATTTGAACATTGAGCTCATTTTTTTGTACATTTGGAGTGCTGTCAATACAGAGAACAACGACAAAAATCGGTGTTGCCTACACCGAGTTATTCTATTTTTAAAATTTGCACCCTGTTGACTTCAATAGGGCAAGTAGTAAGCCTGCTTTTTAGCCTCTTAACATCCTTTAAGTGTCATTACAAGTGCACAGAAAATGTGAGTGATTCCTTCCGAGTGAACACGGGTGGATCTGACTGCAGTAGATGTTAGAGATATTAATAAAAACGAAGTTAATTCAGCCAGCGCTCATACCTTTGTTTACATCCTGTTTTCGGTGGAAGGCCATAGTAATCGATTGTCGAGTTCACGCGCATAGGTTTAGTTACCAATGATCACGCGCGTGAACTCGACAATCGATTACTATGGCGTTCCACCGAAAACAGGATGTAAACAAAGGTATGAGCGCTGGCTGAATTAACTTCGTTTTTATTAATATCTCTAACATCTACTGCAGTCAGATCCACCCGTGTTCACTCGGAAGGAATCACTCACATTTTCTGTGCACTTGTAATGACACTTAAAGGATGTTAAGAGGCTAAAAAGCAGGCTTACTACTTGCCCTATTGAAGTCAACAGGGTGCAAATTTTAAAAAGAGGATAACACGGTGTAGGCAACACCGTTTTTTGTCGTTGTTCTCTGTATTGACAGCACTCCAAATGTACAAAAAAATGAGCTCAATGTTAAAATTGACCGGAGTTCTCCTTTAAGCCTTACCTCAGGTACTCCCAAACATTTCACCTTAAGCTCCCCAAAAGACTTCCTGAGGCCTCCTTGCACACACACACACACATTCACTCACTAAACGCACTTTTGTACGTCACACAACGCGGTTGAGCGCGTTTGTTTTGTTCCTTTTTTTTTTTTTTTTTTGTATACAATGATTTTTTTTAATGTGACGATCTTTGAGTGTTACTAAATGTGATATCTTTGGTTATATTTTTGCATTTATGTTTTGTTGAGAAACTGACTTTTTGAATGAACAGACTTAATTAATTGAGTACACCACACTAACTACATCAGAGGCATTGTTGACTTGTTTATTGTACCAAATCTTTGTGTGAAAAATATTTTGGATTTATTTATAATATTGTTAAATGAATAATACAGATTTACACTGAATATGTTTTGTGTGAGATGTTTTGGTAACACTTTACAATAAGGTTTGTTAATTATCATTAGTTTACTTCATTAGTTAAGATGAACTAATAATGAACTACACTTATACAGCATTTATTAATCTTTGTTCAGGTTAAAGGGTTAGTTCATCTAAAATTGAAACTTCTGTCAGTAATTACTCACCCTCATGTTGTTCCAACCCCGTAAGACCTTTGTTCATCTTCAGTTTTTTAACGTAGTATAACTGCGCAGTGCGTCTGTGTTGTACGTCACCACGTAGGCTCACTATTGGCCGACGCTGGTCATGTGTGTGATGCGTGTGACGTGCAACACAGACGCACTACGCAGTTTTACTAAAGGAGTCATAACCTGCAATTTTCACTTTTCCACGAGAATCAATGTATGTTATGATTGCATAATGATTATACACTGGCCGGGAAGCCGATATTTAAAAGTGAAGCGTTTGTTTACCTCAGGGTTTGTAAAATAGCCCACGTGCACGCGCAAAAAAACGAGATTTTGATTTCTGCCCCGTCTTGACGTCAAGACGGGGCAGGATATACCATATATGGACACCGCAGACCTATGCTGCAGGAAGCCCTGCCCCTCTCCCCCTCATATTAGTTCAGTCGAGAAAGATGCAGAAACGTAGTGCACACGTGAGTTACTCTGTTGTTGACTGCCAGAATCAACATGTAAATGTGTTTTCTCTACCAAGAACGGACCTAGCTATCATGGGACCAGTGGATTAAATTCATTTTTAATGACGCGGTTCCTACAACCCTTCCCACTGGCTTATCGTTAGGTGTCTGTGCTGTGCTAAACATTGTACGCCGGAATCCTTCACAAATTTGGGGCAATATCAGGCGAAGTTGGCCTCGAAGCTCTGGAAAAGCGCCATTCCAACAATCAGAGACTTGCCTGCAATTGAAACGGTAAGACTGTGTTTTTATTGCTCTACTGTGTGTAACAAACAGCAGCTAACTGCTAATGCGGCTATTGTATGCTATTGCGTCTGTCACTAGACAAATAAACGAAAGACTCGAGGTGAAGTAATTATTTATGTTCCCTGTAAACGATTTTTGACTGCATTATAATGATTTCTTAATTCAGAATATGATCAAGATTGCGTAGGTGGATGTGTTCGGGGAATTTGCCAGTTAATAGTAACATTTAAAGCCCCTTAAATGAACGAAATGACTCGAATAAAAGATTTGTTCATTTTGATGAACGAGATCGAACAAGGGAGTCAATAGACACTGGTGGCTGGTGTTGCCAGATTGGGTGTTTTTCCGCTACATATTAGGGCCGGTTTACGGTGGGTTTTAGGTGGGTTTTCGCCTGGAAGGCTTTATAGAAATCTGGCATCCTACTGAACGAAGTTAAACTGAGAGAGCGTGGCGTTCACAGACACCATAATGAACGAGTTCACAGTAACGTTCATCAGGCAGTAATGCGGTACGTTCAGTTCACGTTCGCCCAAAATATGAATCGTTCTATCTATACTATCGTTCAATGAACGCGTTCAGGCACAACACTGGCGGGAGTATTAGCTTCGAGGTAAACATGGGGAATGGCTGCTAACGTTACTTTGCAAAAAACAAATGACTGAGATCATCATGAATTCGGCTATTGTTGTATATTGATTGCCTAACGCTTATACACTGGCCGGGTTCATTCACAACTTGCGCCATGATGTCATTTTGGAATGATATGCTAAAGCGTTACCTGCGGTGTCAACCCCCCTCCTTCCTGCAACCAATCAACGCGCCCCTCATTTGCATTATTAAAATGACCGTCCACGACAGCCAAAATATCGCATCAGATCTCGCGAGACAATAATACCTTCAGAAATAAGGGTCAGAGGAGCTCTGTGTTTATTTTTTTTTCACTTTTCTTTTTTAGAAGGGCCTGAAAGACTATAATACAGCAGTAGGTATCCAAGGTAATACTAGGTTATGACTCCTTTAAGTGAACTAAGTGAGTTTACTTTGTCATTAGGATACATACCAAAAGCTTTTAAGCTTAATTGCTATGATTAAACCACTTGTTAAAAAACCACCCTACAGAATTAGTCAATTACAGGCCGATCTCCAATCTACCTTTTCTGTCAAAGATACTAGAAAAGGCTGTATCTTCACAATTATGTTCCTTTTTAGAAAAAAAATGATATCTGTGAGGATTTTCAGTCATGATTTAGACCGTACCATAGTACAGAGACTGCTCTCATTAGAGTCACAAATTATTTGGGTGAGGGTGATTTGGGTTAGGGGGTGAGTTGTTAATTTCCTGTAGCTCACACTCAACTCAACTCAACTTTATTTATAAAGCACTTTCAACACCACAAGTGGAACCAAAGTGCTGTACAGAAGGTATAAAAAGAGAAAATAAAAACAAAAACATAAAAACAATGCAAACATATTGTATGTGTCATAACTTACAAAGCATTATCAAATGCTAAAGAGAACAAACAAGTTTTAAGCACACTCTGAAAAACACCCAATGAAGGACACATTTTTACAGACAGAGGAAGGTCATTCCAGAGCCTAGGAGCTGCAACAGAAAATGCCCGATCACCTTTACATTTTAAACGGGATCGCGGAACCATGAGAAGCAATTGATCATTTGAGCGCAGAGATCCACTGGATTGACAGCGGCTGATTAAATCAGTAACATAGTCAGGTGCAATGCCATGCAGAGACTTAAAAACATACAACAACGCTTTGTATTGAATTCTGTAGCGTATAGGTAACCAATGTAGTTTAATTAACACCGGAGTAATGTGCTCTCTCTTCTTAGTACCGGTTAAAAGTCTAGCAGCTGAGTTCTGAACGAGTTGCAAATGGGAGAGAGAAGCCTGACTCACACCCAAATACAACACATTGCAATAATCCAAACGGGATGACACAAAGGCATGAACAACCTTCTCCATATCGTCAAAAGAAAGGATAGATTTCAATTTAGATATTGATCTAATATGGAAGAAACTATTCTTAACTACAGAATTGATTTTCCGGTCAAATTTAAGCTCAGAGTCAAAAATGACACCAAGGTTCCTCACGCTAGACAGTTTTTTCCCAGGAAACAACCCCAGGCAGTCATCATCCACACACCCCTTATTTCCAAATAAAATCATCTCGGTCTTATCCTCATTTAATTGGAGAAAGTTATTCGCAAGCCAACACTTAACTTCGGCCAGACATGCCTGAAGAGACTGAATGGCAAATTTATGCCCATGTTTCAGTGGTAAATAAATTTGAGAATCATCCGCATACAGATGATACTGAATCCCAAATTTCTCAAAAATCAAACCTAGAGGGAGCATATAAAGGGAAAATAAAATCGGTCCCAGTATAGAGCCCTGTGGAACCCCACACACAAGAGGTGCAACGGAAGAAAAATAATCCCCTAAATTGACTGAAAAAGTCCTACACAGTAGAGCGTTGGCGCTAGCAATGCCAGCAACGCCAAGGTCATGGGTTCGATTCCCAGGGAAAGCAAGAACTGACAAAATGTAAAATGTGTGTACCTTGAATTCAATGTAAGTCGCTTTGGATAAAAGTGTCTGCCAAATGCGTTAATGTAATGTAAATGTAATTTGCTCTTATCATCCGATCGTGGTTGTATCTCTCTATTAGTGTTACTCGATCTTATGTCTTCCTCTAATATGCTAAGATACATTTCACATTTCTGCTTATTATTATATTTATATAGGTTGGCCTATCTACAGGAACTGACATTTGATGTGAGGTTGGGGGTATTGCGTACAGTGTAAACCAACTCAAGTGCCGAGTTCATAATTCGGTGAATTCCCGCTCCCATTTACTTAATATATTATAGAGACGCGGATCGCGATCTGTGCACTGCTGTTTGCATTTATATATGATTCAGGTTTTGGATTTAGAATATAATATGCTTGAAATGTTGAACCCGCCATGGGGGCTGAGTGTGGATGGAGGAGCTGAACACGCAGCTCCGGATGAAGCTCAATGAAACCTCTATTGCAGGTATGATAAATAATGATGATGTATGTGGGATGATAGAGTAAGTTTCAACAAGGAAATGTAGTCAATGGTCCATTTGTGAAAGAAGGAAGAGGAAATAGTTTTAAACTTCAGACTTGTCACCCAAGGTTAATTTGCCATCCAGCACAGTAAGGTGGCGATAATGCTCCTTAGGAGTTAATCGCCATTAAACAAGAAGAAGAAGAATACACGACGGGCTCTGATTGGTGGTCAGCTTGGCCCGGTGTATTGTAAACACAGGCGTCAACATTGCCTTATCAGTTTTAGCCCGAATCTGATTTAGAGAATATTAGTGCAGAGGAATCGAGCAGAACTTGTGCACGAACAGTGGTTACAGGACGTTTCAGAAAGGTATGTTTTTTTTTGTAGATGTCTCATACGCTGTTATTTATGCTACTGTTTATGTTAAAACAGGCAAAAAAGTTCATACAATCGTTTTAACTCATAATATTACAATCCTCTAAGGGATTATTTGATCAGCTCTCTCTCTCTCTCTCTCTCTCTCTCTCTCTCTCTCTCTCTCTCTCTCTCAACAATTTGATTAAATAACAGGCATTTAAAGGGATAGTTCACTTTGAAATTAAATTTTGGTATGTTTTAGCTTACCTCAAGGGCATCCAAGATGTAGGTGTCTTTTTTTCCGCAGTAGTTTCAATTTTGATATTTTTAGGTCAAACCGTTCTTGTCTGTCAGTCCTATAATGCAGGTCGATGGTCACTGTATCAAAACACAAGCACAGAGTCCAAATTAAAACAATTCCCCATCGTCCAAATTAAACAATTCCCCATCGTAAGTACACATTGATGGCCTAAGACACGAAACGAGCGGTTTGTGTGAGAAAACGAACAGTATTTATATCGTTGTTATCTCTTGAAAACAGCGGCGTCCAAATGATCTGACGGCGCGGGCAGGTATAGATATATACATAGATGTCGCCTTGGCTACTGCAGTTCATTGGAACGAAACCGTAGCCAAGGCCACATCTATGTCTATACCCGCCCGCGCCGTCAGATCATTTGGACGTGTGCTGTGTTACAAGAGGTAAAAACGATATAAATACTGTTCATTTTCTCACACAAACCGCTCGTTTCGTGTCTTAGGCCATCAATGTGTACTTACGATGGGGAATTGTTTAATTTGGACGATGGGGAATTGTTTTAATTTGGACTCTGTGCTTGTGTTTTGATACAGTGACCATCGACCTGCATTATGACTGACAGACAAGAACGGTTTGACCTAAAAATATCAAAATTGAAACTACTGCGGAAAAAAAGACACCTACATCTTGGATGCCCTTGAGGTAAGCTAAAACATACCAAAATTTATTTTCAAAGTGAACTATCCCTTTAAGTTTTTAAATACTAAAGTGCAACTTCTACTCAATCTAAGTAGTCCTTTAAAAACACTAAGTGCAGCCACAGTGTAGACTTGAGTAATAGAGTACACCGAGAGCTCCGCGTCCGTGACAAACTTGGACTCGACAGAGCTTCACGAGTCACGACTTCACAGAGACGCAGCTCTTGTATGTACTTTATTAGACAGGTGAGTAATGTGCATAAAACTAAGCAATGTTATATAGTTCAACATGATGAATGTTAGAATATGATGATCTGTATGTTATTCTAATGTTGATATAGTTTACTGCTAGTCTCATATAGCCAACAAACTATAGAATAACATTATAACTTCAACACACTCAAATGTGTGATAGTGTAGTAGAGCAAGTGAAAGAGCGCTGCGTTCCCTCACGAGCTTCATTCGTCTGATACCTTTAAAGATACAACCTGTAGTTTTTTTTTTTGGCCGCTAGGGGTCGCTAGCCTCCTACAATAACAAAGGCGTACGATGATGACCCAAAATTTCCAGCGGAATTATGGATCTTGTCGTCAAGCCAATGGATCTAATGTTTATGGATGAGTGAATACATGATGTTTTTATCATGACTGTGGTATGAAGCAGGACGCGATTGCTAATAAGCGACAGATATCAGCGACACACGCGAGTCCCGCGGATATAGAATAAGGACATTTCATTCTACCGAACGCAAGTGCTGAATAACACTCACACATGGACATGACATACAGTGAGTCTCAAACACCATAGTTTTCTCTTTCTTATTTAAATCTCATTTTTGAAAAACACCCCTGAAAAACAGGCGAATCTCCACATAACACCGACTGTGACGCAACAGTCGGGATCATTAATATGTACGCCTCCAAAAATTTGCATATGCCAGCCCATGCTCAGTGCCAGGCGGAACTGCACAGCCGAATCATCAGAAGTTCTGAAGGGGAAGAAACAAGCGAGGATCATAGGGAAAATGGCAGATCTATCTATAATCTATCTATCTATCTATAATCGGATACCGCTACAGTTTAATTCGAAGTTGTTAGTTGCGCTGCCCATTTCACCACGGACTGTTTTTCTAACCTGGAACAATATCAAGCAGCCAGGCTTCTCTCGGCGTCTCAAACGGACGAAGGGGGCAATTTTTGGGTTATGTGAATTTCTGATGTGTAATTGTTCAAGTTCAGACAGATAATCTTTCTCTCAAAGTCGTTCAACACTGTTTATGCATCAGTAAATCGCATTGCAGTGATAAGATCTTCATTCACGCGATCAACAGGCTGTCATCTGCTCAATGGTCATCACTGCAACCTTTTATGTGATGGGAATAGATCTAAATAGGCTACTTAAAAAACTTCTCACGATTCGTTAATCCTGATAGCTGTAATAGTAAAAACGTATAAAAGCTGTAATAGTAAAAGTTTTCCAGATAGCTCTACATGTAATGCCAGATATTTCATATGCAAGCATGTCAGCCAATCACAGCAGAGGGCAACAACACTGAAGTCTTACAGCAGACACGCCCCTTCAAACAGAGCGTTCAAATCAGAGGATGAAATCAGGCTAGGAAATATGCCTTTTATTTCTAAATTATAACAAATTTTGATCTAAAAAACATACTAACATTATAAGGGCACCCCAGGAAACATTATAAAATAATAAAATAATCCATTCTAGGGCACCTTTAAGACTTTCATTCATCTTCAGAACACAAACTAAGACGTTTGATCAAATCTGAGAGCTGTCTCACTCCTCCATAGGCTTCTCTGCAATTGAAACTTGCTGGCCCACAAAGTTAGCAAACATAAGTTTATCAAGCGACGAGAATACTTTTTGTGCACAAAAATAACAACTTTATTTTACTATTTTTTTTCTGAGTGAGTTCACATAGTGTAACGGCAGAGCTTCTGGTTTGTACGTCAGAACGTACACTCATAATAAACACTGTGCAATTAATAAATAAATAAAAACATTGTACATACTGTAATTCACATTATCTTTTGTTCTTTGTCAGAAAGATTGAATAATATATATTATCCATCTTTTTAAAATGCATCAAAACAGTACACTTAAAAAAACAGATAAAAAATCTAATTAGGTGTAAGGCCACTGAGCCTGAGCATGCTTGTTGCACATAAAATATCAATGTTCATAACTGTGTAAAGAATTAATAAAAGCCTAGTTTAGCAACACACACCATGAGATGGGTTAAATAGAGAGATAAAAAAATACCCAATTTCTTTTCAAAACGGTACCAGTTTTTGTGTTCTAATAAAGAAACGAGAATCACTAATATTTATCAGTTTACCTCACCTAATGCACAGAAAAAGCTAAGATAGTGAGCTAACAGTAGCCCCGTTTACATGTAGCATTGTATTCCGATTATAACCAGTTAAAAATCCAATCAGAATGAAAATGCTCCATGTCAACATCTCAATCGGAAAATAAAAATGCTCAAACCGATTGAAAAATCAGTCAGATTGAAGGGGGTGGAATAAACCTTTTCATGAACCGATCAAACGAAAAATGACACCATGTAAACGAGCTGATCCGATTACTTTGAGTGGACGTCTTTCTGCGCATGCCTGGTTTTGCGCCAGATAATTCTGTCAGCTTACATCAGCATTAAAGACTTTTAAAATAATTTACCTCAAAACTCACTTTCATGTGTGATTGGCTTCTGTTTGTGATCCGATGTGGATTCATCACGGTATAAGGTAGAGATATTTATTCCCGATGCAAAAGATTATGCACGCTAACCATTAGGCTACCATAGTAAACATGGTAAATAACGCTGAAGAAATCAGACAAACCATAAAGGCTATCATAATCTTGTTTTTATTTTATCTGCAGTGGCCTACGTCATCTCTTTACTATCAAAAAATAAAGCAACTTTTTTTTCTAACTGAAAATATAACTCTAGAGGTGCTCCTCGTGTCGTATTTTTGGTGGCATGTAGAAATCATCATTATTTCTAAATGTGATATTATATGTCCTGTAACTAGGCTACCAAATAAACAGAAATAGACGCGACTGAATAAGTAAGTCTGTTCTCTTTCTTTTTTTTAAAAAGACCTTCCAGTAAACCACTTTATTTATGTGTGAGCAATGTGCAATTTTGACACAAATTAATTCATTATGATCAATGTATCTTTTTATTGTAAAACTGTGGTAAAACATCGATAGCCTGGTTCTACCAGACTCTCGTACATTTCATTTGTACAGAGAGTCTGGCTTCTCTCCATTGACAAGCGTTAACTTCCTTGTAGGCGGGTACTCTGTTGAAGTTTAAAACTATTGGATCTGCCCAGAGTCACTCTGGATCTGCCATAACCAATCGCTAACATTTGGTCGTGACGTATGTCAACTCAAACTAGCGCACGATCTCAACGTCATCGTTCTCAGCCACTCCCTCTGTTCGCTGATTGGTCCTACAAAAAATTGATTTCTGGAAACCTAAGAATATACAGCAGTCCCAGACGTAGTACTGAAGGAAAATGAAATTGAGCGGAAGTACGTAGGAGGGCGGAGCCAGGCTAAAACATCGATGCTTGGGATTTAAATATTCAATTAAACAACAAAAATGCCTGCAAACGGTCGCTTTTGTCGTGTTTGTTTTGCTGTTTCCAGTGATTTCTTTCTGATAGTTTTCTGATAAAACTTCCATTTTTTTGGTGAAATGATGTGTTTGTGTGACGTACTCAGAGAGGTGTGTTACGGGCGTGTTTTAGTGAAGCGCTGCAGAACTTCAGGCAGTGGAAAGAAACGCACTGGCCCGACAGTGGAAACGCGGCTTGACAGGATTGAAAACGCGGAAATAATGAGCTTCCAGACGTGTCACAAAATGATTCTGATTGAAAGTGTCAGCACATGTAAACACCAGATCGGTTTAGATAACATCCCATGTAAACAGTCAACCGGAATCCGTCAATCGGAACGATCTCAATCAGAACAGCAAAAAAGTGTGCGTGTAAACGGGGCTAGTGATTACACTGTAATTTCATGCCATTAAATATGTATGTTTGGAAACTTTTATAAAGGAATCACACACAAACAAATGCATATCTCTTTGTAGTCTCGTCTCGGTGAAGCTGTTTTATCAGCAGTCAGTTCAGTATCGTGATATCGAATCGTGACATGAGGGTATCGTTACACCTAGGGCTGTGTTGAAAAAAATCGATTCACCGATTCTGAATCGATTTTCATATTAATTTCTAAAGATCGATCCGTAACTCAGGGGATCGATTTTCCCCGTGAACTTTAACTTGCCGCGTCATTGAATTCACGCATGCACGCGAGGTGGAAGGACATTAAAACAACGTCAGTAAGGTTAAGCAAGCGGTTGCTTTGAAAACTCCAGATTGGTGCCAGATCGCAGCTTTGAGCGTTTCTGGACTCCAGAAACGCTCAAAGCTGCGATCTGGCACCATTTCGGGTTCAGAAGCAATGCAGAGAACGAGCTTGACAAAAGCAAAGGTTTTCTAAAGGTTTTGTAAGTTCAAATTTTATTTACATTCTGTGAGATGCGCGGTTGGCGGTTACAGCCGCGGACTCCGCGGATAAACCGTGGATCGGGCGGATGACGTGACGAAAAATTATATTTTAATTAAATTCGGATGGGTGGCGGGCGGTTAGCCAATCAAATAAAAAATATATGCATACATTAAGCGGATGGCGGGCGGGTGCTGTTTTGAAAATTTGTCAAAAACGTTGGTGCGGACGGGTGAGTTTTGTGATGCGGTTGAAATAATAGCTAGCCCATCCGCGCATCTCTACGTTGTCTGTTTACTGTGAAGCCAGTAACCAACAATCTGTTTACATTTGCACTGGCTTAGAACAAATGTGTTCTAAATGTTGATCATTAAAATAAAAAATAAAGGTGCATTTGCATCTGAACTCTAGCAGCTTTTTGGAAAATTCTTAATGTCATTTTTAATAATACATCAGGTTTGCGTCTAAATAATCGGTCTACTGCTGCTGATATACCTCTGCGTCCTCGGTCGTCTACACCAGTGCAAGTTTGTGAAAGCAGTTGTATCAACACTCTGGAAGGGGGATTGTTCTTTACAACCACCAATACTCCATTAATTTGCAGTTGAATGTCTATAATAATAGTATCAATATGTTGCATAACTACAGTCCTGTAATTCAGGTAACAGCTGGAAAAAAATGCTTTTTTCAAAAATCATTATCTAAATCTCGAAGATCGGATCGGATCAGATCGGATCGAATCGAATAATGATAATCGATTCAAGATCTTGAGAATCGGAATCGAATCGATTCTTGAAATTTGAATCGAAACCCAGCCCTAGTTACACCCCTATTGTTTTGTGCTTGGTATTTACACATTGATCTCGCGACGATTATGGTTAATTAATCGTGGCAGACAGATATCGTTATCGCAATTAAAATACGATTAATCGTGCAGCCCTAAGATATAGACATAAATGCTTAGATGTGTAATTTAGTATTAAAACAAACTCCGTAACTGACAACTTTGATTTTTGCAGATCAGCTCCTCTTACAGCAATCACATCATCAGTGAAGCTCCTCCCACATCAGTCACATCATCAGTGAAGCTGAAGCTCCTCCCACATTAGTCACATCATCAGTGAAGCTCCTCCCACTGTAATTATCTTAAAAATGCTGGAATATTCTCATCAGCTACAAGTGAAGACGAGCATCAGGAAGAGCTGAAATCTGCAAAGACTGAGTTTATTAAAGAGGACAGTGAGAACATGAGTGATCCAGAACCCTGCAGAATGAAACACACTGAAGATCCTGAAGAACAAAGAGGTTGGTGTTCATATTCTTCATTCATTCATGATGCTGATGAACTATTAAAAAACGCAGAATACAGTTTTTTTTGTCGTTTTTTGCCATCCCCATGTGAATGGGGATCGAATTGACAACGGTGTCGTCTACGCGGAAAACTCAAAGGGAAAAACTTCTCAGTTTTAAGCATATCGTTGTCGTGTACCCTTAAATTAAATAGTACTAATAGAATAAGGAGGATATTCTTCTTAGCCAGGAGAATAATCTTTCTTAAGAGTTTATAAAATATTGTCATTTCGGTGGACAAAAAATTCTACTACAGTTAATTCTGAAAGCTAAACTAAATAAATAAATGTGTAATATATATATATATATATATATATATATATATATATATTAGGGGTGTAACGATACGCGTATTCGTATCGAACCGTTCGGTACGAGGCTTTCGGTTCGGTTTTCGGTACGCATTACGTACCGAACGGTTCGTTGGACCATTTTTTCTGCCGACCAAAATTTCGTTATTTCAAATGAAGGCGCGTCGCGGGTGGGGCGGCCACAATATCAACTAGCAAATGCAATGTAAGGAACTAAACTGAGCTACTCTTATTGTGTTTGTGTGGACCGTTTATCAGTTTTGACCTGTGAAGCGGGACTCGCGAGCCCTATACGCGAGCCTGATCAAGCAACACCACACAGCGCTAAGAGATCCAGACCAGTAAAGAAAGCATTTGAATTTCAAATGCTTTTTGAATTCGCCACTGAAGTAATAACAAATGTTGGCCCATATTGATAGGATAACATCTTGCAGTTGATGGAGACTTGTGGGATGCACATCCAGGGCACGAAGCTCCCGTTCCACCACATCCCAAATATGCTCTATTGGGTTGAGATCTGGTGACTGTGGGGGCCATTTTAGTACAGTGAACTCATTGTCATGTTCAAGAAACCAATTTTAAATGATTCAAGCTTTGTGACATGGTGGATTATCCTGCTGGAAGTAGCCATCAGAGGATGGGTACATGGTGGTCATGAAGGGATGGACATGGTCAGAAACAATGTTTAGGTAGGCCGTGGCATTTAAACGATGCCCAATTGGCACTAAGGGGCCTAAAGTGTGCCAAGAAAACATCCCCCACACCATTACACCACCACCACCAGCCTGCACAGTGGTAACAAGGCATGATGGATCCATGTTCTCATTCTGTTTACGCCAAATTCTGACTCTACCATCTGAATGTCTCAACAGAAATCGAGACTCATCAGACCAGGCAACATTTGTCCAGTCTTCAACTGTCCAATTTTGGTGAGCTCGTGCAAATTGTAGCCTCTTTTTCCTATTTGTAGTGGAGATGAGTGGTACCTGGTGGGGTCTTCTGCTGTTGTAGCCCATCCGCCTCAAGGTTGTGCGTGTTGTGGCTTCACAAATGCTTTGCTGCATACCTCGGTTGTAACGAGTGGTTATTTCAGTCAAAGTTGCTCTTCTATCAGCTTGAATCAGTTGGCCCATTCTCCTCTGACCTCTAGCATCAACAAGGCATTTTCGCCCACAGGACTGCCGCATACTGGATGTTTTTCCCTTTTCACACCATTCTTTGTAAACCCTAGAAATGGTTGTGCGTGAAAATCCCAGTAACTGAGCAGATTGTGAAATACTCAGACCGGCCCGTCTGGCACCAACAACCATGCCACACTCAAAATTGCTTAAATCACCTTTCTTTCCCATTCTGACATTCAGTTTGGAGTTCAGGAGATTGTCTTGACCAGGACCACACCCCTAAATGCATTGAAGCAACTGCCATGTGATTGGTTGATTAGATAATTGCATTAATGAGAAATTGAACAGGTGTTCCTAATAATCCTTTAGGTGAGTGTATACAGTGAGGAAAATAAGTATTTGAACACCCTGCTATTTTGCAAGTTCTCCCACTTAGAAATCATGGAGGGGTCTGAAATTGTCATCGTAGGTGCATGTCCACTGTGAGAGACATAATCTAAAAAAAAAATCCAGAAATCACAATGTATGATTTTTTAACTATTTACTTGTATGATACAGCTGCAAATAAGTATTTGAACACCTGAGAAAATCAATGTTAATATTTGGTACAGTAGCCTTTGTTTGCAATTACAGAGGTCAAACATTTCCTGTAGTTTTTCACCAGGTTTGCACACACTGCAGGAGGGATTTTGGCCCACTCCTCCACACAGATCTTCTCTAGATCAGTCAGGTTTCTGGGCTGTCGCTGAGAAACACGGAGTTTGAGCTCCCTCCAAAGATTCTCTATTGGGTTTAGGTCTGGTGACTGGCTAGGCCACGCCAGAACCTTGATATGCTTCTTACAGAGCCACTCCTTGGTGATCCTGGCTGTGTGCTTCGGGTCCACATGATGACCACATGACTTTCTCCCATGACTCCTCTGGATCATCCAAATGGTCATTGGCAAACTTAAGACAGGCCTTGACATGTGCTTGTTTAAGCAGGGGAACCTTCCATGCCATGCATGATTTCAAACCATGACGTCTTAGTGTATTACCAACAGTAACCTTGGAAACGGTGGTCCCAGCTCTTTTCAGGTCATTGACCAGCTCCTCCCGTGTAGTTCTGGGCTGATTTCTCACCTTTCTTAGGATCATTGAGACCCCACGAGGTGAGATCTTGCATGGAGCCCCAGTCCGAGGGAGATTGACAGTCATGTTTAGCTTCTTCCATTTTCTAATGATTGCTCCAACAGTGGACCTTTTTTCACCAAGCTGCTTGGCAATTTCCCCGTAGCCCTTTCCAGCCTTGTGGAGGTGTACAATTTTGTCTCTAGTGTCTTTGGACAGCTCTTTGGTCTTGGCCATGTTAGTAGTTGGATTATTACTGATTGTATGGGGTGGACAGGTGTCTTTATGCAGCTAACGACCTCAAACAGGTGCATCTAATTTAGGATGGAGTGGAGGTGGACATTTAAAGGCAGACTAACATGTCTTGAGGGTCAGAATTCTAGCTGATAGACAGGTGTTCAAATACTTATTTGCAGCTGTATCATACAAATAAATAGTTAAAAAATCATACATTGTGATATATATATTATACATACGCACACATACATACTCAAATATAACTTGTCATAATTATTTATTTTCCTCTTTGAGCTAATTTGCTGGCATTGTGCCTCACACACACACAAACCACTCAAACCTTCCATAAAAGGTTATGGTGCGCTGTGAGAAACACACTTTCCTTGATGATGTGCTTGCAGTGTGTGTTCTTCCCTTCTGGTCACACATTTTTTAGGCTGAAACATTTTTTATCACATACAGCAAACATATCCTCACTATCCGCTAGCTGCCTGTCCCCTGAACACACTGTAAAAAAATGCGGTCTCTGTAGACTGTCCAGGCTCTACAAACTGCAACAAAAACAAACTGGGCCAACCTGCACCACAAATCATAACAAACAGTGTTCTAGCCAATAACCGACAATAATTATTTGGGCTTGTGGGGTTAGTGCGCGTGCACATGAAGGGGGTGTGGGGAGTGGAGGACAGAGAAGCATGAAGAGGGAAGTTAGCTAGAAGAGAGATGTCCTAGACAACGACTAACTTTAGAATTATATTCTCTTGAATTCTGATATGGCCGAAACACGACCAAAGAGACGACGTTCTGATGAATAAATAACAAAGAAGAGGGAAAAGGAGAAGGAACGCGCAAAGTCCAGAATTTACATCGGAAAAACCTGTTTCAGGAAGCACGGAAGGGCGGGGGAGGGAACGGGATGATGATATGGAGGGAAGGTTGATCTGGCCTCCTTTTTGTTTGACACATCAACAGGAAGTGACATCACCCAACATCACTTAGAACACCTTTAAACCTGCTGTTTATGATGTCATCTGTTATAATAAACAAAAGTTCAGCTGGGAAAAAAAACAGTTCTTGAATTGAAAACGTTATGGCACTGTTGTATATGTTTAATGTGTTTATTACATTAGATAATTGTGTCATTGATCAAATATTTTTAATAGTTCTCTTGACAGAAACATGGGATTTGTGCCTATAATGTTTTCAAAGTAATAATTGGAAGATCTATGTTCCTCATTCATGGAGATTTTCAGGAACATGCATCATTTATTTATTAAAACTCATCAAACTTATGCTAGTATTTTAGGGCTCAGTTTATGTCCTTTGACTTTATAATCATTTCTCTCTTTGAATGTGGATGTTGTCACATGTTGGTTGAAGCAGGGAAGAATGCAGGATCTTAATTGCAGCAATATTTATTTAAACAAACTCTAATACTCGCAAACTAGATAAAAAGAAACATGAACAGAACAATTAAACATATTGCAGCGACAACAGACAAGGAACAGACTGATACACATTTCTTAAATACACAGAACAGAAGACTGGAAAGCGAGACACACCTGGGTGTCACAGGCAAACATGACATGAACACAAACTTTGAACGTGACAGATGTACTGGAAATGCAATTAAACTTTATTTTCTTTCATTTCAGACCTGATTGAAGAGAGCGAGGAGAGTGAAGAACTGAGTGAAGTGAAGGAGGAGAGTGAAGAACTGAGTGAAGTGGAGGAGGAGAGTGAAGAACTGAGTGAAGTGAAGGAGGAGAGTGAAGAACTGAGTGAAGTGGAGGAGGAGAGTGAAGAACTGAGTGAAGTGGAGGAGAGTGAAGAACTGGGTGAAGTGAAGGAGGAGAGTGAAGAACTGAGTGAAGTGGAGGAGAAGAGAGAAGAACTGAGTGAAGTGGAGGAGGAGAGTGAAGAACTGAGTGAAGTGGAGGAGAAGAGAGAAGAACTGAGTGAAGTGGAGGAGGAGAGTGAAGAACTGAGTGAAGTGAAGGAGGAGAGTGAAGAACTGAGTGAAGTGAAGGAGGAGAGTGAAGAACTGAGTGAAGTGAAGGAGGAGAGTGAAGAACTGAGTGAAGTGAAGGAGGAGAGTGAAGAACTGAGTGAAGTGAAGGAGAAGAGTGAAGAACTGAGTGAAGTGAAGGAGGAGAGAGAAGAACTGAGTGAAGTGGAGGAGGAACATCATGTCAAACCTGGAGAAAAACCTTTGAGTCGCTCAAAGACTAAAGGCACATTTTTAAAGAAAAGAAAAGACAAAAAATCTACAACCTGCACTCAGTGTGGAAAGGGTTACACAACCAGGGGCGTAGAATTTAGTAGGGACGCTAGGGACGTGTCCCTACCAATATTCAGTGACACTGATTTGTCCCTATCAATAATTTCGATCAAAACTTAAAATATATGTATATATAACCACTGTTGTCCGGTTGTGTCTTGTGGTTTTTATGTATTAGGCTTATTTTATTTAATCAGGAAACATCTTATTTAGATTAAAATCTCTTACAAGAGCGTTCTGAGAAAAATGCGCAATTCATGGTACACAAACGGTTAATATATCTGAGTCCCGCCTGCTTAACACACGTCGCTAAACTGATTGGCTTTGTTTTTTCTATCTAACTTGTGAGAGGCTCTGGTGTGAAGCGGTAAATAATGCTCCTCCGAAGGAAACATAGATTCTCCCAACATAGGGAGAAATCAACAGTTCTGTGCACAAAAATGCGGGACAAATCAGTTTTGTATTACAATCGCGGGATAAGTGGCGAACAATCGTTAGTTTGACAATCGTTAGAGAGAGAGAGAGATTGTGTATGCTTAAGTGTGTGTGTGTAACACTACATTATAGGGACAAAATGTCACCACAAAGATGGCAATATCCAAAATACTTGTCCTTGTGGGGCCAAAATTTATTTATTTTTGGAAAACAGCTGAAAATGTAAAAATGCAGAAAGTTTTCTGTGATAGGCAGGGTTAGTGTAGGGGGATATAATATAGGCTACCGTTTGTACAGTATAAAATCATTATGTCTGTAAAAAGTCCCCATAAAATATAAAAACACAACATTGCTTGGTCTTGTTGAAATGAGAGGAATGTTTGATGAAGTTGAAACTCTTGTCATCCCAGTCTCATCAGCTGAAGCTGAAAGAAGTTTCAGTGCTCTTAGGACACTGAAAACATGACTCAGAACAATGGCACAAGTATTGCTGTGTGTCATGTCCAACAGGACAAACTGGACATTTGATGTGAAACAAATATGCCAACAGTTAATTTCTGTAAGTTCACCTTTAAATGAAAATTCTGTCATCATTTACTCTCCCCCAAGTTGTTTCAAACCTGTATGCATTTCTTTCTTCTGCTGAACACAAAAGAAGATATTTTGAAGAATGTTGGTAACCAGTATTGAGTTTTTTTTTTTCTACTATGGAAGTCAATGGGGTCCATCAACTGTCTGGTCACCGACATTCTTCAAAATATCTTCTTTTGTGTTCAGAAGAATAAAGAAATTTATACAGGTTTAAAACAACTTGAGGGAGAATAAATGATGACAGAATGTTCATTTTTGGGTGAAATGTCCCTTTAATGACAGATTCAGGGGATGTCCCTGTCCCCACCAATTTCAAAATCAAACCTACGCCCTTGTACACAACCAAACGTAATCATGAGATTCACATAAGAATCCACACTGGTGTGAAGCCATATACATGTGATCAATGCAGCAAAACATTTATTTGCGCATCAAACCTGAAGAGACACCTGAAAGTTCATACGAAGGAGAAGCCGCATTCATGTTCTGTGTGTGGAAAGAGTTTTTCACTGCAGCAAACTTTACAAACACATCAGAAAACACACACTGGTGTGAGAGAGTACATGTGCTTTGAGTGTGAGAAGACTTTTATTACAGCAAGCAATTTAAAACAGCACCAGAGAATTCACACTGGAGAAAAACCTTACAAGTGTTCACACTGTGACAAGAGATTCAGTCGATCAACACATCTGAAAACACATGAGAGGATCCACACTGGAGAAAATCCTCATACGTGTGATCAATGTGGAAAGAGTTTCACATACAAGCGCAGTCTGGAGATTCACGTGAGAGTTCACACGGGAGAAAAGCCATTTACATGTGATCAATGTGGAAAGGGTTTCACAACCAAACAAAATCATGAGCTTCACATGAGGATCCACACTGGAGAGAAGCCGTTCGCATGTGATCAGTGCAGCAAAACATTTATTTGCGCATCAAACCTGAAGAGACACCTGACAGTTCATACAAAGGAGAAGCTGCATTCATGTTCTGTGTGTGGAAAGAGTTTTTCACTGCTGCAATATTTACATAAACATCAGAAAACTCACACTGGTGTGAGAGAGTACATGTGCTTTGAGTGTGAGAAGACTTTTACTACAGCACCATGTTTAAAACTGCACGAGAGAATTCACACTGGAGAAAAACCTTACAAGTGTTCACACTGTGACAAGAGATTTAGTCAGACAGAACATCTGAAAACACATAAGAGGATCCACACTGGAGAAAAACCTTTCAAGTGTTCACACTGTGACAAGAGATTCGGTCGTTCATCATCTCTGAAAAAACATGAGAGGATCCACACTGGAGAGAAGCCGCAAACGTGTGATCAGTGCGGGAAGAGTTTCGCTATTAAAAGTCACCTCAAGATACACATGAAGATCCATGCAGTGGAGAAACCACATCACTACAGTCTGAGATCACAGTAAGAAGGTCATCTTTATGTGCTGAGCAATAAAATCTCTCCGGTTTAAGTTAGTCAGTCAAATCTCTCCTCTCCACCTATAGCTGGCGCTGTTTCACTGTGGCTGCTTTTGAGTCATCCAGGTTGTGAATGAGGCCGACACCTGATGTTATTGTAAAGCGATTGGTACAGTACTAGTAAATAGTAGTGCTATATAAATGGCTCATTCATTCATTAGTTTCTTAACAGCCACGATGAGCAACGGACATTTTGTTGTTTGATTGGTTTCTATTAACTCGTGTTCAACCCAACATGAATGTGTGATATAAAAAATCTGATTTTGACATGTGATTTGTCTGTTCAAAGCAATGCAAAATCACTCTCTGACAGTAGGTGGCGCTCATGTTAAAACAAGCAGAAATAAAGCAATATACATAGCAGCGCTCTGCAGCTTTCTCTTTCTGGTATTACTTATTATGGTGAAGATAAAACGTCAAACAGTATTTTCATGTTTTCTAACAGCAGTTCATGTTTTTATATTTGCTCTGGTACTTTTCAAGAATACAGAGATGAGAAGCTTCCAGATTCTTCCTCTGCTAATGTTAGAAAGGCGTTGGAAATTATGGGATTGCTTACAGATTACATGTCAAGCATGCGCCATCTAGAGTTTTATGACCAAACTAGTTATTTATAACACAAATCATCTTCATGATATTAAAATAGATCATAATCGTGCACAGCAGTGTTGACCAGATATGATGGAATATGAGGATTGAAATGACTATTGAACTCATCAGTGATCTTGACTTTGGGTTTCACTTTACATTTAAATCTCATTTGAAATCTCACTTGATTTAATGTTTCTTTTAGACCTGATGAATATGAACAAGAAAGGAAAAACAGAAGCCAAAAAAACTGTCTCCTGCCCTCAGTGTTAAAAACGCTTCACGTGTAAATCAAGTCTGAAGATTCATGTGAGAGTTCACACTGAGAAGAAGAAGAGGCTCAGGCTTTCATTCTGAAATCACATCTGCTTTTCAGTCTGAAGAAAGATTATTTAACTGTGATCAGTGCGGTAAACAGTTGCAATGGGCTTCAGTCCTGAAGAAACACCTGAAGATTCACACAAAGGAGAAAATTAATTTGTTATGCAGACACAATGACTGAAACAGAACTCAAACTGAATGAGTTAAAGAACATTTCTAAATCCCAGCATGATAATTGGATAATAATTGTAAAATTAAGTGATGATTGAGTATTAGTGATAAACACCTGCTGTTAACCAGTGTTGGGCAGTAACGCGTTACTGTAACTCAGTTACTTTTGACAGTAACTAATACTGTAACGCATTACTTTTTAAATAAATTAACTCCGTTACCGTTACCATATGGTGCGTTGTCCGTTACTTTTTAAAATGAATTATGTGCGGTAGACCGGCAGTCATGGCGAGTCAAGGCGAGAGCAAGGCGAACAAAAGCGAGGCGAACGCCGCGAGCGCCCTTGAAAGTGCGCGAGAGAGACCGTTGGAGAGCGCGCTCGGAAGTGCGCGAGAGAGACCGATGTGTTGGAGAGCGCGCTCGAAAGTGCGCGAGAGAGACCGATGTGTCCGAGAGAGACCGGTGTGTATGTTGGAGAGCGCGCTCGGAAGTGCGCGAGAGAGACCGAATGTGTTCGAGCATAATATAGTTTGTTTATAAATAAATTACACACTTCAGCATTTGAATAATATCTGTAGCATATTGGTATCATCTGCAATGTTTTAATTAGTTTACATATGAAACAAAACTCCAAAATAACCTGCAGAGAACGTTCCCAGAACACATCTGACCGGTTGTGAACACGTGCGGCAAACACGACTAGAATATGGCTTAAATAACCTCTGATGGTGAAGTTCTCTGTAGGTTATAGAAATACCCCCCCCCCCCCCCCCCCCAAAAAAAAATTATATTTTATTATTATTGTTTATTTTGGTACATTGTTCAGTATTATATTGAGAGCACATTTTGTTAAACTGCTTACTTTCGTGAGGAAGAAAATACTTCAAGTAGGCTAGTTGTAAAGGTGTGTGAGTTTTATCATTTTAATTTGCACTACAAAGAGTGTATGTGTATGTATATTTTTTATTACTGTTTATTTATTTTTGGTACATTTCTTAAGAAGCATCATTTATTTTTAGACTTATTTCTTGGCCAGTTGTTGACTGTGCAATAAATATTAAAAGTTCTAAACCTTCTATTGTTTTGTTGTTCCATAGTAAAGATTTAATATTTAAGGTAATAGGGGTGTCTCACAATGTCCCACACCAAATTAACATTAAAATAGTGTGAATTAGTGTACAATATTTTATAATAATAATAATTTATTCTATTTAGTGTCCATTTAATTCATTTAACTTTTTTTTTAAGTAACGCAATAGTTACTTTCCCTGGTAATTAGTTACTTTTGTAATGATGTAACTCAGTTACTAACTCAGTTACATTTTGTGAGAAGTAACTAGTAACTATAACTAATTACATTAGTAACTTGCCCAACACTGCTGTTAACAAGCAGAATACAACACAAGAACTACAACTGACTTCCAGCCACAGCCTTAGATAAAATCAACTGAAGATAAAAGACATTAAATATATGAAGATCTCAGCAGAGGATGATTAAACAACTCCACAAACAGCATTACCAGCTTCACTTATTACTAACCAGTTTGACTTAACTATTTCTCTCAGACATCTATTAAGTTCTTTAGAGAATCAACAGAGGTTTAGAAGTTGATGATTTATTGAGTTTCGTTTAAGATCGCCATGCTGGAGATCAGTGTTTGCTTTAGTTGGGCTCTTGACCCTTATCTCTGGCTGCGGTTACCTGTGTTCTTACAACGCACATTTGTTATGGCACAAAAATCAACAGAAAATGTGATCAGATGTTGATGGTTAAGTGTTTATGATGACAATCATCATTTCGTGACCCGACTCACTGAACTCATTCATAGTCTATTCTCTGAATAAACAGGCGACATGCTATTAGTTTTCTTCAAAACTGATTCTATAGCATAAGTCCCAGCAGTATTGTGACAATCAGATAAAATGAAGGATTTTACAACCAGTGTGTGCACAAACCGTTTTCATCTATGGCATTACTAAGACTAACACAGATATCAATAATCAGCATATGAATCTCAACAACGGTGACCATTAAAAAATGCATGCTGGTTACTAGTATAATACAAAATGTATCCATGGCTCCCAGCATGCAGTGCGACATGAATTACTTTTTAATGGTCACCATTGTTGAGATTCATATGCTGATTATTGATATCTGTGTAAGTCTTAGTAATGCTATAGATGCCACTCAAAGTGTATGTGTCGGCCATAGCGGCTTTCGTTACGCCAGCTTCTGGTCAGTCACTGGGGCAAAACGACTTAATAGTCCGCTTCCTACGAGGAGCACGGAGGCTAAATCCTCCTCGACCCCCCTCGGTTCCCATATGGGACCTTTCTACGGTCATATTGTGTCGAGGCTTCGAATCAATCCGACACCCGTCTCAACGGTGACACCTAGTGGTCACTTGCAGGTGCTGATCTGAAACAACCTTGAGAGCCATTAAACAAATGTTTTTTTTATTTTTATTATTGTATTTTTCTAATATGTGAAGCTTGTAGCCTATAGGCTCCTCACTGTGCATAATGTTGTTGTTTTTTACAGATAATTTCTCCAGCCTTTGAAAAAATCCTCTCACAAGGGACACTTGTTGCTGGCATGCAAAGCTATTTTCTAGCTAGGATGATGTATTGTTGCAGTAGGCTAGCTGCCGATCACAATACACACATCTCACTTTATTTGGGGTTTCTAAACGGAAATGCTCCCACACCACAGATGTACAGCATCTCTTCTGGGGAGCCTCCATTTTATCTATCTATCCAAATCTATATCTATGTATCTATCTATATGAATCTATGTATCTAGATATGTATCTATAATCTATCTATGTATTTATATCTATCTATTCATCTAGCTGTCTATATATATCTATGTATCTATTAATGTGTCACTGTATACTCTGTCTGTAGCCTATCAGTCAATGTGTTGTGTAAATTTAAATGTAAGCCTAAATTGCCTATAACTAATCAAATCGCACTGTCAATATATCACCAAAAATCCGCTATCTCAAAATCAAACTCCTCTCACAAAAACCCACGAGGTCAATATGCGTTGATTTCACTGTTATACAGATGTGCGATTGTGTGGTCTGTTCCCGACCGTGTCAATCAAACGCTGATTCGGCGGACCACACCTGATGAAACACTAGTGAAACACTTCGAGGCTTCGTTTGGCCATAGTCACGTGACATGGGTGTTTTGAATCACGCTTCGGATCAGTGTTTCGACACATCTGCGCTTCGGGATCTCGCAAAGCTTCGGAACGACTGTTTCGCGTCAGCCATCCCTAGCTGTGGTCCCGCCTCCTCCTTTGAGGAGTCACAGGAAATGGTGAGTAGACAGCATGGTGTAACTGTTTGCAATGGTGGGAATAAATACAAGTTTGAAATAATAAATGACAAAAATCCATAACTAAAACTTGTCTCTGTGTGGTCAATGAGAAAAAACAAAGGGAAACTATAATAGACATAATGTTGTGATGACCGCTGATATGTGCACCTATCTGCAATCAACTGAAACAGCATATCTTAAACTTATTATAAATGAATGTTATAGAATAATGAACCTAAGGGACTGCACAGTCAAAAGAAACACAAAATCATAAATGACAAATATAAAGAAACATAAGTCCATCATCATGACTTTGCGTAAACATACACGCCACTTTCAAGTCAAGTGGCGTGTTATCTATACGCATTTTGAGCTATCCGCGTGTACCCTGTGGTGGTAATCATCGCATGGTCCGGTAAATAACATTAGGCCTATGACAAATTTTATAGGACGTAATGGGTTACAGTGATGTGTGATTAACATTTCAGCACTTCAGCGCGCCTTTACTTGCGTGTCTATGTTAAGTGCATTTTTGAGAAACGCGGGGCTGAAGGCTGTGCATAATGCCGTTTACGTTCGGGTCCAGTCGGATTCTAAAGGAAATGGCGTCAGGTCGGACTCGGGTCTAATTTTATCGGGTCTGTGTCGGGTCGGGTTTTTCTTTAAAAAAAAATAATTATGCACGTCGGGTTCGGGTAAGTAGTTATTCGGGTCGATTCGGGTCGAGTACAGTTTTTAGGACCCGAGAAGACCTCTACTGTACAGTAAAGCATTCAAGAATAGCAGCATGTTATGTGTCTGTGGTTACAAAGTGTCATTTGGAGTCTCCAAGTGGCCTTTTTTTGGGAAGCGCTAGACATAAACTTAGATAAACGTGTAAATCAGTGGTTCTCAACTCCAGTCCTCGGGACCCGCTGCTCTGCACATTTTGTATGTCTCCCTTATTTAACACACCTGAATCAGATCATCAGCTCATTAGGAGAGACTCCATGAACTGAACTGAGTGTGTCAGATAAGAGAGACATACAAAATGTGCAGAGCAGCGGGTCCCGAGGACTGGAGTTGAGAACCGCTGGTGTAAAACACTCACTATCTAGTGAGCTTGATAAGGCTTCATGCTGTGATCCCACTGTCTCCCAGCTATAGATATCTGCAGGTAAAAGGTTAAGCTCTTGTTTAGCTAAAAAAAAGAAAAAAAAGGATATCTCTACTAATGATGCTTAAAGTTAGCATTAAATGAAAATTCGTGTTTCTAAATGAATGCTATTTATCTTATTGTGAATATTTCATACATCCGTAAAGAATAGAATATAATAGAATAGAATAGAGCAGAATAAAGTAGGATATAAAATAATAGAATAGAATAGAGTAGAATAAAGTAGGATAGAATAGAATAGAGCAGAATAAATTAGGATATAAAAGAATAGAATAGAATAGAGTAGAATAAAGTAGGATAGAATAGAATAGTCTTTATTGTCATTATACACAGGTGCAATAAAACTCTAATTTACCAGTGTTAAATGAACACTGCTCAGTGTTTCTATGAGTCCAGAAATAAAGTAAATCTGGTTAGTAATAAGTGTGTCACGGAGTCACCAGATCCGCTCGCTCCGCTCACTCGTTCCCTCTCCCCGGAAGTCTGATTCACCGCTCCTGCACGTCATCACCGACTCACACTATAAAGAGACACTTCCCTAGTGATGGCAAAATGAGGCTTCCTGAACCACTGAGACCTCGCAGCCCATTGCTTCACTCAAAGGGTCATTACTCGAAGCTTCATTCAGCATTGCTCACTAGTGACACCTAGCGACTGTGCAAAGAAACAGCAGACAAATAAATCAATACTGAACCAATGACCTGAACAGACATTTGTCCATTGCCTGGGGATAAAATAAAATATGTTTAAGTAAATAAAATTTACTTGTGCAGAGACAACTGTCACACACAGTTCATTAATTATTCATAAATTGTTTGGATAGTGACAGTAAGTGCATTGAACTGTTACTAGTTTTAGTGCAGTGTTGTGCTTATGTGACTGGGGATATAGAGGAGCAAACTGCAACACTGCAGGTTAGGGTGGGTGAAGGAAGGATTACAAATTATTTTTATTGAGGAACAGAATTGTTTCAAGTGTGTTGGGGTTTAGACGATTCCTCTTCTCAGACAAAACCTCTCCAGCCTTGGAAAAGATCCTTTCTCATGGAACAGAGGATGCAGGGGAACATAAAAACGCCAGTGCCAGCTGATATAAATGAGGAGACTGATGCTTATGTTGAGCCCAATATACTAGTGGATCCTCAGATCTTGTGAGATTCACTTCTGATAAATATCGGTCCACTTCTACAGTAGCATCTGCTGTTGCACTTGAGCTCCTTCTACTGTGATCAACCGTGCTGTCCAGCAGAGGCCAAAGGTCACCTAATAATAAAGGTACAAAGTTAAAAAATGTTAAATTTTTGATAATCAAATGATAAATGTTAAATCTGCATATTTGTTAAATATTTAGTTTCACCCGAAACATTTAGATTCAACATTTAGATTTAGATTTAACATTTAGATTTAGATTTAACATTTAGATTTAACATTTAGATTTAATATTTAGATTTAACATTAAGATTTAGATTTAGATTTAACATTTAGATTAAGATTTAATATTTAGATTCAACATTTAGATTTAGATTTAACATTTAGATTTAGATTTAACATTTAGATTTAACATTTAGATTTAATATTTAGATTTAACATTAAGATTTAGATTTAACATTTAGATTAAGATTTAATATTTAGATTCAACATTTAGATTTAATATTTAGATTTAACATTAAGATTTAGATTTAACATTTAGATTAAGATTTAATATTTAGATTCAACATTTAGATTTAACATTTAGATTTAGATTTAATATTTAGATTTAACATTAAGATTTAGATTTAACATAAAGATTTAGATTTAACATAAAGATTTAGATTTAATATTTAGATTCAACATTTAGATTTAGATTCAACATTTAGATTTAGATTTAATATTTAGATTCAACATTTAGATTTAGATTTAATATTTAGATTCAACATTTAGATTTAGATTTAACATTTAGATTTAACATTTAGATTTAATATTTAGATTTAACATTTAGATTAAGATTTAACATTTAGATTAAGATTTAATATTTAGATTAAACATTTAGATTTAGATTTAACATTTAGATTTAACATTTAGATTTTATATTTAGATTTAACATTAAGATTTAGATTTAACATTTAGATTAAGATTTAATATTTAGATTCAACATTTAGATTTAGATTTAACATTTAGATTTAATATTTAATATTTAGATTTAACATTTAGATTTAATATTTAGATTTAACATTTAGATTTAGATTTAATATTTAGATTTAACATTAAGATTTAGATTTAACATAAAGATTTAGATTTAATATTTAGATTCAACATTTAGATTTAGATTCAACATTTAGATTTAGATTTAATATTTAGATTCAACATTTACATTTAGATTTAACATTTAGATTTAATATTTAATATTTAGATTCAACATTTAGATTTAGATTCAACATTTAGATTTAGATTTAATATTTAGATTCAACATTTACATTTAGATTTAACATTTAGATTTAACATTTAGATTTAACATTTAGATTTAACATTTAGATTTAGCATTTAGATTTAACATTTAGATTTAGATTTAGCATTTAACATTTAGGTGTAACATTTAATATTTAGATTTAACTATTTAAAATATCTCTAAATTGACAAATATTGTTGTAAATGTTGCTAAAAAGTGACCGTCAAAAATTCATACCAGTTTTTTAAACATTGTTTGAAGCTAAATGTGACAAAATGTTGCTGTTATTTTCAGCGTGAGCCGCTTTACAAACGGCGCCCCATATCTAGCTGGCTCGTTACAGCATGATCAAGCATCTTCACTTTGGAGGCAGACACCCTTTTCTCTCCCGAAAGCTCTACTGTATCCTGGCGGAAAGGGGCAAGAACATCTAGAGCAGGTGTCACCAACCCTGCTCCTGGAGGGCTACAGTCCTGCAGATTTCAGCTCCAACCCCAATCAAACACACCTGGACCAGCTAATCAAGCTGTTCAGGGTTGCTTGATAATTACAGGCAGGTGTGTTGGAACAGGGTTGGACCTAAAGTCTGCAGGACAGTAGCCCTCCAGGAGCAGGGTTGGTGACACCTGATCTAGAGCGTCCTGGACTGCCTCCTACTCCAGGGCTGTAGGAGGGGTGACGTCAGTCTTTAGAGAGGTCAGGGCTGCCCCCACTGGCTCTCTCAGCTGACAGAGACGTTTCCACCTTTTGACCACAAGATGTTGTTAGTGGGCAATGTGTTGAAAGCTTCGAGTAATGAACTATTTTACTATACATTCAAGGGGGAAAGCCCCAGTGCTTCACAAAGCTTCATTTCACCATCACTACTTAGGGGCAACAATACAGAATGTGGAGTGAAAGTAGCAACAACGATTACCTTCTTTGAAGTCTCAAACGGAAAACAAAGCCAGTAGCCCACGCAAACAACTGCTCTTCCGGTCTTAAACAGCGCACGGAAATCCGCGTGCACAACTCCGCCCACAAAGAAACGCTCTTAAAGGGGCCATGTCACTTTTACCTTGCTACAGATAGATAGATAGATAGATAGATAGATAGATAGATAGATAGATAGATAGTGCAAATACTTTCTGTTTCACCAAACTGGAGCTGACGTTAATCATTTCAAAATACCTTAAACACTTTTTTAGAATTAATTTTCTACAAGTTAGTCAAGGATAGTGGAAACCCTTTCAGTAGCAAAACAATGTTTTCACTAATAATCGTATTTCTAGATTTTAACGTCATGCTGGAAACTGCTAAAATAAAGAAGTGAGACTAACAGTAATTCTCTCGTGTGCAAAAGTAGCCGATAAACTGTTCAGAGCAGATGTGTGTTGAGGTGAGTTCACAGTGTGGTTCACACATTTGATGAGATCATAGGAAGTTACCAACCACAGGAGGAGCTGATGATGTTTAAAGGAAGAGCTGTAACTAATTTTATTACTAATAATGTAATAATTGTATTTCTAGATTTTAACGTCATGTGGGAAACTGCTAAAATAAAGAAGAGAGACTAACAGTAATTCTCTCCTGTGCAAAAGTAGCCAATAAACTGTTCAGAGCAGATGTGTGTTGAGACAGTGTGGTTCACAGTATATGCACCTCTCACACGTTTCACACACACTTAAAGCAACACTTTAGTGTCACTAAAGCAACTCTAGCAGGATTTAAACACTCAGTATGTAAGATGAGAGGAAGTGAATAACCAGAGGAGGAGCTGATGATGTTTAAAGGAAGAGCTGTAACTATATATAATGAAGAGAAAGACTGACAGAAACACAAAATGGCTGATAAGTGTGATCTGTGTCTGCTGGGACTGATCATTCTCTCTTCACTTCTCACAGGTAAAGAAATCTGTATTTTCTCTAAAGACGTTTAGTGGAATTAGTCTGGAAAGAGTTCATTTGAACATGCTCAGATTATTCTTGCACACATTCACCTTGTGATCTCAGAGTTGTGTATTGATACACACAGATCATACTGTATTATTCCTGATACTGGACATAGTGTCACTCAAACATCTGATGATGAAGAATTATCTTCATATTAAGAGTGTGTCAGTGATCTGAACAGCTCTCTGATAAAGAATAATAGTTTATTCTGGAGAGTGTGTTGTTTGCTTCAAGTGAGGGTAATGCTGTTTGTGGAGTTGTTTAATCCTCCTCTCCTGAGATCCTCAGAGATGTAATGTCTTTTATCTTCAGTTGATTTAATCTAATGCTGAGTTCACAATTTTAGCCCCGATTTTATTACTGTCAAAATGTGGCAGTTTTTTTTACAGCAATGTTTTACAGTGTGCTCAGTAACAAATGGCCACATTTTGACAGTAACATGCTGTTTTCCATTAAAACAGCAATATAACGCAGAAACAAATGCATTCTGGGAGATATTTGTCTTTTTTAAAACACACCCTATACCCTCATTCACTATTCCCTACACTGTAAATGATTTCTGTTGTTTTTACAGTATTATTGCTGTATTTTCAGTGAAAGTTTACTGTAGAAACAGTTTACAGTAAGTTGCTGTCAATTTTATAGCTTTTACATTATTTTTGCTGTATTTCTAGCTTTGTCACCGTATAACTATTTACAGGAAAGTTGCTGTCAATTTATGCGTTTCTATGATGGGGGGAAGAAAATAATTACAGTAATTCTTATACTCCTGTTAAATTGATGACAGTATATTCCAACAGACAAGCCCGACAGAGGACATTTTTTGGTTTATTGAGGTTATTTCAGCTTAGGAATTTTATAATGCATCGTTTCATAAGGTAACCCATATATTAAGGCATTTATAATATAGTTAAAAAAAAGTTTAAATTTGCTTGGGTGTTTTTTTTTTTTCGGTTTTTTTTTTCTTTATGGTTGCCAGAGTTTGTCACAACCCAACTAATCTCAAAGGTTATAGCCTAAAATGTTTGGATGGGAGATGTAGTCCCATCCAATGATCAATAATAGGCCTATAGGCAATATAAAATAGATAAAAATCGATTTCCATGATGTATTATTATTATTGTTATTTTGCTTTAGATTTACACACTTAATTACATAAAGAGCGAATCGCACGGAATATACACCTGGCAACCAATCATCTAACCGTCAGCGTCACTCTCGAATTTTCCATTTCATCCTGACTGACTTCGAGGACGGAGCACGCAGAACCAGCAAGAACTATCCAGGTAAGATGTAAAATTGTATTCAAAATCTTAAAAAATTGTATTTCTAAATGTTCCACCACCACTACAAATGTGAAGATATTCGTTTTACCATTAACTGTTAACGTTAAGTATCCTAATTGTGGTGAGTTTGAAAGGTAAAGTTATAAGGTAATGTTAGCTTTTTAACGCGAACATTGAAGCCAGTTAGCCAAATACTAGTTATCACAAGGTTTGATGTTAATGTCAGTTATTATTTTCAAGTTAAGAACAAAGTAATCAAAATGTTCTTGTTTCTGAACACTTGTGTGTAACTTAACGTTAACGTTAACATTAAACCGTGTGTGTGTTGCCTGTCGCGATCGAGGCCTCATACAACAATATGTTAACAGCAGTTAGCGTTATAACTTATAACATAACTCTACCGGAAAGTTATGTTCTACACGAATTATTAGTCATATTATACATTTTATAACGTTAGCACGATGCACACTTAAAAAGTGAATACACAGCAGTGAAAGTCCCGCCGAATGAATTCCCGCGTCTCGGCATTTCAGTTATTGAATAAGGCACTACAATTCATAAAAGTAACTTAATCTCTCTGTGTACGTCTATGCAGTGTTGAATATGTTTTTCATTTCTTTCAGCGTGTATAGTTGTTCGAGATTGCAGTGTGCTGAGAATGAGTTTTGCTCCTTCATTAAAAACAGAGGTAAGTCATTTTCAGTTATTGAATAATGCACTAAAATTCATAAAAGTAATCTCTCTGTGTACGTCTATGCAGTGTTGAATATGTTCGAGATAGTGTATAGTTGTTCGAGATTGCAGTGTGCTGAGGATGAGTTTTGCTCTTTGCTTGGCCCTGCCAAGTCTGGAGTGTTTCTAGTTTAATGAATTAAATTTTAATAAAGAATTTTAAACTTACTTCTGTGTGTTGTCATAATTGACGTAACATCTAAAAATCAGTAATATAACTGTGAAATATTTTTTGCATACACAACTTTAGCTTTCATTCTTTTTTTAAGTGTGTAACAGATTGTAGTTGGTTATATGTTGTGTATATAAAAATACCATAATCAATTATACTGCATAGTAACTTTACAGTATTTTAAAATACAGTGCAAAAACAAACACTGTAATTAATTTTACAGTATAAAAATGCTGTAAGTTAATATACGGTATGCTGTGAAGTACTGTTGTCAGATTTACAGTAATTTTACCGTGGAATAAAATACTGAAGCTTGCTGGATATTTGTTGCCAGTAAGTTACTGTTGATTTTACGTTAAATTTTTTACAGTGTACATTAGTTCACTAATATAGTCCACTTGACAGAGTGAATAAAACCAAGTGAGTTAATTCAGACACTGATGAACACCTGCTATTAACAAGCAGAATCACTGAAGGAAAGAGGAACAAGAAGAACAGAAAAAATATGAAATCAACTGAAGATAAAGACATTAAATCTGTGAAGATCTCAGCAGAGGAGGATTAAACAACTCCACAAACAGCATTACCAGCTTCACTTATTACTAACCAGACTGACTTTATTTCTGTCAGACGTCTACAGGCGTTATTATTAAAAGGTGACAGAGGTTTAGATCATTTGATGTCACCATGATGGTGATCAGTGTTTGCTTTAGTTGGGCTCTGGACCCTTGACTTTTGAACATTAGTTTTTCTTTGGCTGCGATAGCTTTGTCTTTAAATACATTTCCTATTGCAAAAAAGCTGAAAGAAAACAGGATCAGATGACAATGGCTGTTTGTTAATGGTCACATTCATCATCTAGTGGCACTGATCTAATTTATTGTCTAATGTATTTTATCAGTGCAGTTTTTTTACAGTGTGTGTAGTATAATGTGTATATTTTATTTATTCTGTGCCTTTACAGTGTTTTACAGTTTTTCTTGATTGTTTACACACATTTTCTGAAAGCATGCCTCATATTCTCTAGCCTGACTTCGTCATACTCATATTCTAGTCAGAATGTGAGTCTGATACCGCTCCATAGAGATTTGATTATGGGGCGTGTCTCAACCGAACCAGGAAAAAAAAAAAACTCTGCACTCAATTGGATAGACCTACAACCAATCAGAGCAACGGAGTAAATGACGCATGTTCTTCATTCATATTTTCAACCAACAAAATGTCGCGGCTCTCTGTTCCTCTTTTAAAATGAATGCGCTGTGGATATCTTCTATAACAGACGCGATGGCAGAATCTACACATGATGTTTCATAAACAAAGTTCGGGAGGAGCACGTACAAATAATCAATCCAATATCAACTTGTCATCAAACAATACCATGTCTAACGTTACCCTATATCAGCATGAGGAAGCATATTCACTCTGTCAACTTACCTAACACTCCTTGACAGTTTTTCAGCATCCCTCCACCACCCCGAATCCTCACTCTTGTCTTGTTCTCTCACAACCAGGAACACGGGGGAGTATGGCTACCGAGCCCACAGCCCTCGGACAGCACGTCATATACGCATTTCATCTATCTGACTTATTTGTGTGAACTCGTGAAATCTTATATGCATTTATTCTATCTGACTTATTTGTAAATGTGAACTCGTGAAATCTCAATTCTCCAGCTGCACTCGTCTTTGTTGTAAACTAATTCAAATCAAGCACTCTTTTGTGACGTGGGTGATTACGTTACCGTTGCTCATCTGTCCATCATCGTATAAAGCCCGCCCTGACAATTTGATTGGTCCGAACAATTTTTGTTCGGGCATAATAGCTCCTCAACGGAGCGAGTCCAGACCGAACTTCCCGACCAAAAAATATTGTGGGCGGGGTTCGGGCTGGCACCCAGGCTACATATTCTCAGAACCCTACACACAAATCCAAAAACACACACACAATGGGCAAAACCCCTCAATTCTCCTGCAAAATGAAACTTTACATTCAAAACAATGTTATTTCTTCTCAAAATGGTATTTTGTTTTCAAATGACACACACAAACCATCATATGAATAGACATTTATAAGAACCAGTTGAACACTGATGTGCTCACTGCTCAATGTAAAACACTATGATGAATGCAACACACTTCTTCTCCATTCATCATAATGACTTAGGCCTTTTTTTTTTTTTTTGGCTTAGTGTTACACTTACAGTTTTTCTTGATTGCTTAAACACATTTCTTGAAACTATGCCTCGTATTCTCAAAACTATAAACACAAATCCATAACGTCTCACCTATTTCTCCAAACATCCTATTTTCAGGTCAAAATGAAGCTCTACACTCAAAACCATTCACTCTTGCTGAAAAACCAAACTTTGCCCTCAGACAGGACACACAAGCCCTCAAAATCACACACACTACAACACAGTCTAAGACACTGGTGCAATAAATTCAAAACAACATTTCCAAAACTGGTAAGTTATGTTGCTTGTGGTTCCCCCATCACAAACCTTTTCACATGATGAACACAAAAGACACAACCAGTGGATACATTGGCACATTGTTATTCATACACAGAAAACACATACACACAAATTATTATTATTTTTGTTTCCTGTTTTACTCTTTTTTTTTTTTACTCTTTTTTTTTTTTTTTTTTTTTTTACTCTCTCTAATTTTTTTTTATATATATTTACTTACAGTAAGATGTGTGTGACCATCATATGACAGTAAAAGAGCACACACAAACCATATTCTAATACGGAATTCGAATTGTATTGGAATGGTAAAGAGTGTTGGGATGTAACAGGAGGGTCTCCACTCAAGGATACAATATGATGGACACGTCTAAGAATGTTCCACATATGGTTGAAATACCATCATTGGCATAGAAAGATAACATTCTGGGAGTCAAGACAATAAAGGGGAAAGGATACCCCCCCTTCACTATCACACTCTGCAGCCACTCTGTGTGACTGTACGACTGTTGGCCTTTTCTTGCAAGAAAATAAACCTCATCAAAGACTATTGGAAATGTTTGTCTCTTATTCAGTGATAGAATTTTGTTTGCCACCACTCCTCCCTGAAGGTTCTCGAGGCGACGGTAAAGCGACTCAAATTTGGCCTTACTCGTAGCCGAGCCTCCACTGTAATGAATTGCTGTAAAAATTACAGCATTATTTTACAGCAGCTGGCTGTTTTCTAATAATACAGCATATTGCTGTAAACTGCAATGCATTATGGGGTCGCTAGGCGGTTTAATTCAAAATACAGAATATTGCTCAACGGTCGTGTCGTCGACTTTCGGGTGGCGCAAGAGGAGTGCTTCACAACTCTGTGGTAAGTGACTTATTATTTCAGTTTCTTATTTTCAATGTTTGGTAACTCGTAGACTATGAAGGTAACGTTATATTCGCGGTTCATATTGGTAACCCCGGATCACACATCCTCCGACCGCGGTGCGCGAAGGAGACTTGCGCCGGGCTTCATCAGCGCGGACGCGGTAGTATTTTACACATCTCACCCCGGCGCTACAGCGGCTATGGGCAGAAAATCTATGGGCTCCTGTGTTAAGAATTACATGCTTTAATGACAACTGTCGGTATTCACACGAGCTTCGTGTTGATTAGCACACTTCGTCGTGATTATTTTATGGTGTAAATCAAATCAAAATCAAGTCATCTGTTAAAATGGGCGCCGAAATGAAAACGCCGTTGCTAAAGCCTTGCGTCAGAGTCAGACTCACGGAGGATGTGTTAGATCAATTATAAATTATGCTGTAATAAGTTACCAGGTTTGTTGCACGTTTAATATGCCGGTGTAAAAATCCATAGTTGGCTTACATTTCAGTACGAAATGTGTTTTTTTAGCTGTAGCCTACTCTGTGTGTGAAATTTGCTTATTGTTTGTTTGTAATGCCGTTTTGAACTTTATTTAAAAGAAAGAGTTCCTGCACTCTGAATACTAAATTATAGTTTAAATGTAAAAAAACGAAAAATAAAAATGGTATAGTTAAAAATAACTATTGTCACATGTTGTATTGTTTTAGGAGACACAGACAAGTGGGCACTGGAAGGCCAAGTTGTGTGTGTGAGGAGGGCTTTCAGCACAGCTTCCTGTCTGGCCTTCCCATACTGTTCACAGCATATTACATATCAGGAGGAGGCAGTACCTTGGAGTTCATTCAAAGGTAATGATTGAATTCTTAACAACCTCAGTACCTTCATTTTACACATTTATTCAATATCAGAACTGGCCTTTTCTGTTGAGGCCTTTAAAGGGATAGTTCGGCCAAAAATGATATTAAACCCATGATTTACTCACCCTCAAGCCGTTTGAGATGCATATGTCAATCATTTTTCAGATGAACACATTTTCAGTTATTTTAGAAAATGTCTTAGATCTTTGAGTGGTTATAATGTGAAGTTATGGGGTCCACTCCTTCAAGCCAGTTATTTTCATTTATAAAGTTTTAAATATGTATATTTTTACGACAAAACCGCACGGATTACCCTCAGAAGGCCTTTGTTTATCCCCCTGGAGCCGGATGGGTTACTTTTGTGAAGGATGCATGCACATTTTTGGGACTTGAAGGAGGTGGACCCCATAACTTGACATTATAACCACTGAAAGATCTAAGACATTTTCTAAAATAACTGAAAATGTGTTAGTCTGAAAAATTATTGACATATGCATCTCGAACGGCTTGAGGGTGAGTAAATCATGGGTTTAATATCAATTTTGGCCGAACTATCCCTTTAACACAATGTTTCTCAACTCGAGAAGAGAGAATTTTTAGGGCGAATGATTTAGATGTCTCCATCTTTAACACTAGCAAGCTAATGAGTTAAATCAGGTGTTTTAATTAGTTGACATATAAAACTTCCTTCCTGGGAGGTCCTCATGACTGGAGTTGAGAAACACTGCTCTAATATATGGTCCAATTTTAAAAACATGATTACAAGCCTCAAAAACTTAAAACCAATCTTAATTACATATTGTCTGTTTCCTGACCCTTTAGGCGCTTTGTATGTATTAATCCGGAAAGAGGAACAAAGAAATCAAGAGAAAAATTGCCATCTAAAACAACAGGGCAAATGGTACAGAAGAAACAGGTTGCAGTGAACCCACATGTTGCCACTCTGCCCAGCAAAGTGATGGATTAACAGTGGAATTTCTGAAATGTAAGTAGTACACACACACACAGATCTATTTTCCCTTTAATTGTAACCTTTTAATATTCTCTATCTGTCTCTAAAGCCCTTTTCACACAGCGCGATGTTCCCGGGAAATTGCCAGAATGCCTTCTGTGTGAACACAAACACGACCTGGGACTGATGCCGGGATCGATGCCGGGTTGGGGACCTAGTAACATTGCCGTGTTCAGTCCCGGAACATGCGCTATGTGAACAAAAGCCGTAATAATGCCGTGTTGTAGTGATGACGCTGAAGCCGGGATTGTTCGCCAGCTGTGAAATGGTACGTAATGCGCAAGT
The DNA here is from genome assembly GCF_949319135.1 of Squalius cephalus. Taxonomy (NCBI): domain Eukaryota; kingdom Metazoa; phylum Chordata; class Actinopteri; order Cypriniformes; family Leuciscidae; genus Squalius; species Squalius cephalus. Next base: position 8,717,657 of record NC_137122.1, read on the forward strand.
TTATGATTGAATCAGAGAAAGAAATTCACAAGCGTGGTTTCTTGAGAGAGAGAGAGATCGCAGCTCATAAGCAAACTTAAGACGCTGCTGAGACATTACAAGTCACATCGATGTCACGTGTCTTTACGTGTTGTGTGTGAATGCACTCTCTGATTCCGGAAAATCACTGGCAGTGTAAATTAACCAAATCAAATGAACCTGGATCAAATCCCGGGTCACTTTTCCGGAATCTCTGTGTGAAAGGGGCTTAACTGTATCTGTCATCCCTGTATCTGTCTTTGACTGTATCATTATGTTTTGTAATATATCTAATATATATTGTCCTCTTTTTTCTTTTCAATGTTTCTAGCCACTCTTTGCATCCTGTGATGGAACAGCATTCTGGAGCTGAATTGTTCTCCATTTTTGATCAGAAGTTTGTTGGACTGACTTGGGGCCTTGTTGTTTGGACATGTTTGTCTGGTAATGAAGTGGTGAAAATTCACCCGTCTCTTTTTGTTTTATTATTATGATCATGTTGGTCAACTTGTGGTTTTAAATGTATGTTGTTTGCGTATTTCTTCTTTGTGTGAAGGGCCATGACGGCTAATTTGTTTCAAGTAATTTAAAAATATTTAATTTCATTTTTTTTAAAAATACAATTTTGTAAATAAAAATGAAATCAAAATAATACAAAATACACTGTTTATGACTTTTTTTCATGCAGATTTTAAAGTTATAAATTTTTACCTGTTTTTTAAGATAAGTATGTTGAATTATTTTTTTGTTTTGTGAAGTAATAGGGGAATTAAGTTGTGCATTATACAACACTTTATGTATTTAAAAACAATTGTTTAAAGCTCATGTTGTTGATAAATAATTTACATTTAAAATTCAGCTGCCAGTCATTAATACTCAAAAATCAGGAAAATATATTGTATACTCCATTTTACACACTGTTAAAAATTACCTGTAAATTTTACAGTAAAATACTGGCAGCAGGGTTGCCAGCCAATTACTGTATTTTTTACAGTAGCGTTTCTGTAATTTAATTTACAGAATTTTACTGTAATCAGAGAATACAGTAAAATTCTGTAAATTAAATTACAGAAACGCTACTGTAAAAAATACAGTAATTGGCTGGCAACCCTGCTGCCAGTATTTTACTGTAAAATTTACAGGTAATTTTTAACAGTGTCCCTCATAGTCATACCATTGATAAAGACATGGGCAACTAGAGTGGCTTGAATTTCATCTGAGACTGCTTGTCTTCTTGTCCATGCCCTTCGTCCTCCTCCTCCTCCTCCTCCTTATCCCTCCCCGATCTCTTCCTTCATGTCTTTCTGGATCCATTGTTCCAAAACGCAATAAACTGATTTGGGCCCTTTTATGTATCTATTGAAGGATCTGGTTGATGTGTGTTACATTTTGACTCTTAGTGTTTCCACTTGGGTAATTGTGTGCTAACTGAGCTGAAGCTGTGCTGACTTGAGTGAACAATATTGAATGCTAGTGCTTTCTAAATGACAACATGGTGTAGGCAATGAGAAATGAAGGGATTTGTGTGTAGAGTTTTGCAGTGACAGTTCAACAAATCTGACTCATGTGTCAAAACAGGGAATAGTGTTTATAGTTTAGTGAAATGGGTGTGCTTTTTGATAAATGGCGTTATGTTTTTGAAATTTTAGTTCAAAAGCCTGGTTATAGTGTTTCAGCAATCGAGAAAAACTGTACTACAGACAGTACATACATAAGTGTGTTGTAAAATATTTGAGAATATTGTTTTTATACTCAGAACACACAAATACACGGTAACAAATATATTTTATTTTTCCCACAAAAACAATGTACACAGTGTACATCCCAACCAACACAAAGTAGGACATACAGTGGTCTACAGTACATACAAAACAACAGAAGAATTGACTGTATACAGTAGAGGTCGACCGATTCATCGGTTTTGGTGGAACTATCGTTATCGGCAAAAATACAAACCGATAGTTTTTCCTGGTTGCGTCCGCTGCTGGAGCGGCTGAGGAGCGCGCACTGTCATTCATTACAGTAAGAAAGAGCTGAGAAGGGTCTGCTGGCATCATGCAGTACAAGAGCGGCCTCTAGAGGTGTAATAAAAACTATCGCTGATGCCTCGTGATGTTTCTTTCGACACGTGATTCTGCGTGCTGCACTTGAGAGCACAAAGCTGCGTGGAGAGCGCTGACATCAGATGCGTGTTTAAAGCACCGACAGCTAAAAGGTAGCCTATGTATACAGTATATTTTGTCATATCATTATAAAGTGATTAATTTGTTGACTAAATGCTGCATTAGTAGAGAAAGAACAGCACAACAGTATGTTCTGTTTGCCTTCAAGGCTGAGAGGACGCTAACATTAGTAAACGTAAGTCCGACCCGAATGTTTAAAGGGGGGGTGAATTGCTGTTTCATGCATACTGAGTTTTTTACACTGTTAAAGAGTTGGATTCCCATGCTAAACATGGACAAAGTTTCAAAAGTTAAGTTGTACGTTTGAAGGAGTATTTTTGTTCCAAAAATACTCCTTCCGGTTTGTCACAAGTTTCGGAAAGTTTTTTTCGAGTATGGCTCTGTCTTACGTAAGATAGAGCGGAATTTCCTTATATGGGTCCTAAGGGCACTTCTCCGCGGCCGCGCGCGCACTCGCAGACCAGAGAGAGAAGAGAGCGAAAGCAGTACGTTACCTCAAAGCGCTATGCTCGGCTTTTAGGGAAGTCAATGTCACCAAAGAAGTGGGTTTTTGGTTGGCAGGGCAAGACAACCCTGCACAGATTCCCAAAGAACCCAGCGTTAAGGGAATAGTGGATGGAGTTTGTTTTTTCGAAGCATCAACGGAGGTTGTGCACGACTCTTTGTTCCCTGCATTTCGACGATGATTATTTTATAAACAAAGCCCAGATCGACTTATTTGCAGATCGTCTAATGCTTAAGGATCGAGCAGTCACGGTGAGTAAACTACTTCAAATGTCTCTCTGTGTTGTTGTTAGATCAGTTAGCACAGCTATAGCACACCGCCCACACGGCCCGCCCCCAGCCGCTCGTTTTTTTCCGGAAAGACTCGGTACAGCCAATCTTTAACTTATAAATATAATAAAACTAAAGACGTTTTGGAGATATGAAGGATGCAATACTACTCTATAGGTACTCAAGATTAACAGGAGATTGAGTGAAAATGAGCATTTCACCCCCCCTTTAATGTCACAATTGTTACCATCTATTTGCATTAGTTTATATCCAGCTGGTTACTTTTATGCATTTAATATGCAGAGAAGTTGCATATTTAAAGCTAGAGACGTAAGATAGCAAACTGATATACAGCCGACAGAAACATATAAACAAATCAGAAAAGCATTCGATTTCGGTTATTTTTTTATCATCACTTTAATACCTATTTTGTTATTTTGATTAGATAATCATCAAGTGTTTATAAAATAGAAGCAAAAGTGTGAGACTATGCATGTAATATTTGTCATTTCAATGCTCTGGCGTTGTAGATATTTAAAGTTGGCCATCTTTAAGCATGACTGTTTGGATTTATATGAAATGATAACACTTACAATAAAATTCCATATGTAACATTAACTAAGGTTAATAACTGCTGTATAAGGATTGTTAATTTTTTGTTAATTAACATGTACTAATACATTTTTAAATTAAGGTTTTTATTTGTTAACCATAGTTAATGAACTATCAAACTAACATGAATGATCAAGGTGCAATTGTATTGCTCAAATATTATACCGATCAAATTTTGTTACTTTTTTACTCATTAAGTTGGCTTGAAAAAGAACAGTTAAACAGTTACATTTTGAATGTAACTGGTTTTATTTATTATTTAGAGTATTACTTTTTGTTTCAGTTTGAATGAATGTCTTTTATTGACATCAATATTTATTCATATTTATATATTTATTTCATTTAGCATGTTTTCATGGTTCAATACAGCTTTATTATTTTTATAATAAAGTTCAGCATTGTTTTACTTTGAGTGTTATGTTTGTTTTTATCCAGTATAAATTTTAAAAACTATCGGTTGATTAATCGGTTATCGGCAAGTATGGCCCAACCTAGCTATCGTTATCGGTAAAATCCACTATCGGTCGACCTCTAGTATACAGTTACAGTAAAAAAAAAAAAAAAATCCAATGTTGGCATCCATTGCTCCATTGAAGAGCTCACCTGTTGCTCTTTTATGCTAAAGCTCTGATTGTTAATTGTAAAACTGTGTGACGGGTGTTTGCCCATGTGAAGAGTCAGTGTGTGTATCTGAATGGCAGTGTGTTCCATTGGAGGTCGACGTCCGCACATGGCGGCCATCTTGCCACAGGGTGCTCGCTCACTCGTTTAATGGTGCATGTACTTTTAAATAACCATAACTTGCTCAATTTTCTACCGATTTTCAAACGGTTTGGTTTGTTATAAACGTCAGAGATGTAGTTATGACACTGCATACATATGAATAATTATAACATACATGTTCAAGCATTCGGAATTATAGCCACGTTAATAAGGTTTATAAGAAACCAAACCGTTTGTAAATCCGTCAAGATTCAGAGAGATAAGGGACCGTTCGGTATTTATGGAAGGGGCCACCGGAGGAAAATAGGGGAGGGTCATGTCTTTTTATTCTTTGTTGAGGGGAGGGTCATCCAACTTTTTATTAGTCTAGGGGGAGGGTCACCCAACTTTTATATTCATGAAAACAGCAACATTTCAAAGTGGCTTGTTTGGTGCTATTTTTTCCATTTAGCTCCATGTTGATCTCGCGTTATCAGCCCCCCTTCGATATCAGATGGGTCTGACCCAACAAAAATCCAGTTTGGCGCTGTTTGACAGTGTGCACTTCAGTTCGTGCTTAGAAAAAGTGCATCATGTCAGAACAGAATGCCAAAGAAATGTTTACCCGGCAAAGCTTTAAAGCACGAGCAAATAATGAACTTTTGTGATTGCGAATAAGTGCACAGTGTCCTGTGAGTGTAACTCTACCGCTGCATTAACATGTGATGTGAACGTAGCCTACGTCGAGTTTTACAGTATTGGGACTGAGGCGCCAGAACTGCAGCTGATAGAATGTGCGCTGTATAGCGCAATACTACCATATTTTAGTTTCCATTCTTATTTTGTTTCCACGATATGTAAGATGTAGGGCTACCACATCTTTAAATTACTATTAGTATTATTTAAGTTAACATAATAAAATACGTAGACCTACACCACAAAAACTAGTTGAGGATAAATTCGTTAAAATTGGGCGATTCCAGTGTTATGGACGTGACATTTGCAGTCAAAACTTGAAATATAAATTCTCAGAAAATGCATTTAATACCAATATTTTGAAACGTCAAGGAGTCAAGACATTAGAAAAATATCAGTCTACACATGCGTTTTATATTTAATATGAGGGAAATACACATGTGACGTGACACAAAAAAATCTTTAACTTTTAGGAGGCAGTTCTCCATTACGGACATGACTGCTCTGAAAGCGACTTTCAGAATTTCACAGAGACCTCAAACAGAAAGCACAAAGCCTTTCTTTAAAGTGAATTTCGTTTTTTATTAATTGTATCTTAATTTTAATCAATGTTTCATCTGGATTTAATAAATAAGAAGTAAATATAGTAGAAAATAGATAATCATGACACGGAGGCGCGGGCGAGTGAACTGGACTCTGTCTCATAAATGAACCGAAACTCAGCGTAAGGTAGGCTACTTGCCTCACAGACCTGAGAAATATATAGAAAACTTTTAAACAAAACAATCCTGTTTTCCTTCAAAACGAAGGAAAACAGACTGTTTCTCCTTATGAAATGTGCATTTCTCTCTGGCGCGTTCTGAGAAGATCGCGACGCATCGTCAACTTCATCTTTGCAGTCGACACAGAAAACACTTGTTTATTAATAAACAATAAAAATGTCTCCTTGCTATATTTGACATATTAATAATCATTACTTTTGCCGGTTCTTTGTGACAGCTTTTAGATGCTTTGTTGGCAGCGCCACCCACATGTTGAACGAGTCACACCGCATCAGCATCGAAAATATGATTTTTTTCAAATCTAAAATCAAAAATCGTGATACGAACCGAATCGTAGGTTTGGTCTATCGTTACAGCCCTAGTAAGATGAGAAAGCAAGAGTTTATGGTTTTTTAAAAAAAACAATGGCTATCTGAACATCTTTGCCAAGCGCAAACCAGTACTGAAGTAGGCTAATCAATAATCGGGGCTTATCGGGGAGGGTCATGCCTTTTTTCACAATCATTTTGGAGGGTCATAGAAAAATGTATTGCTGGCGAAGGGAGGGTCATGTCTTTTTTGACAGCAGATCTCAAAACTCCTCCGGTGGCCCCTTAAATAAAAAACGAACAGTCCCTAAGAGGATTTGTGTGCATGCTGATCACTCACCTTAATTCACAGCTTCACTGTGACAAAATGGCCAAACGGTGATGCCGGAAAGTGACTGCGGCATAAGACATCTAGCGTTTATATATGATATATGATATCTATGAGTGGGACGAGGAAAAAAACTGTGAAGGCTGAATTAGGATTATATTAGGATTTTCACACGATAATCCCGTATATACAGACTTAATCAGTCATTAGTATTGTTGCTTTGCTAATAAGAACTTTATTTAGCAATTTTTTGTGATATTCGTCCTGGATTTCACTCCATGTGCTCGTGAGGTGTTTCGCGCAAGCAACGAGCCGATCGCATTCGGGAGGTGAACCAGATAGCGCTCCAGGTGACCGGAAAAGCCCGGAGTTCCTCTGTTGTATCGCGGGACACATCGCGTACGGGAAAACATCAGGCCTGTATCGCAGAGTGTGTGTGTCAGGATCCGGGCTTTCTCTGTGTTTTTTCCTCTCCACTCACACTCTGTCTTCCTCAGTTACACATACATTTACACCCATCTTTTACATTTATTCATCTCCTCTCACACACACACACACACACACACACACACACACGTTCTCTTGTGATTCTCTCATCTCCTGCAGCCCATCTCAATCAGCGTCCCCACTACTTTGCGGTGACACCTGTCTCTAAATATGTCTGATTACCCTGTCTATTTCTTGTGTTTGTTCTCTCTGGTCTTTGTCGGATTATTATGTGTGAAGTGATCTCATGTTGACTGCTCACTTACCCAGTCTTGTCCTGTGCTACAGACCGCTTTCATTGCACCTCCAGTCTGCGAGCCTTCCTCTGTGGTGAGCCTTTAAGTGGACTCTGCTCTGTTGTCAAGGAACCCTGCACTTTTGAGGGATTGTTTTTTCGGTTCTCCTTTTATTTTTTTGTGCCCGAAGTGAGCCATCTCTCTGGAGAGAGTTTTTATGTTACTGTTGCGACCTAGAAGTATTATTTATAAGTATTATCTTAGAATTTCATAATTTCCTAGAATAGGGATATGTTTAGAATTATGTAAGGGGAATCACTATAATTTCATTGTAATTTAATTTGATAAATATTCTGGATATTATTCTGATTTATGTTACTGAGAGGTGAAAGTTCAGTTACGATGATGTCATAGGCCAGCGCGAGAGAAAAAAGAAAACAAAAAAAAACAACGTAGGCAGGCTGAGAAAAAGTGAACGTAGGTTGTGTTGCTTCGTGTAAAAAAGATCATTTCTACAGAACTGGCTAAATAAAGTTGCAAAAGAGAAGACGGAGTCTGTTTTAAGTGTGCAACATAAACTTGGAGTTTCCGCCCAGTTTGGATTTCATCACGAAGCAAGCAAGATGAGTAACGAGGGACTAGCCACGACACAGTGAGAGCTAGCTGCGAGCTACCTAGCTACCGAAGTCGTCAATACTGCAGTGCTCCAGACGAAGCAGTGAAGGTAAAAGTTTTCTATCATGTCAGAAGTGCAACAGATGTCGTCTGAGTGGGAAACGCTGGTAGCTGAGATAGAAGAAAAGTTACTGACGCTGACAGCACCAGAGTTAAATCATATATGCTGGGCACTCAGTCTAACGGTGGAAAAAAGTGACAAAGACTTACCTCGTAAACTGAGGAGGCATATTCTCCAATATCTAGAAGGGGAAGATGTTATTTCACAAGAGGATGAAGGGATGTCTCTTTTGCTGCAAGTAAATGACAAAATTGAGGAAATCAAACGGAAAATTGACGATAATGGCATAGCTCAGTTCCAACAAATAGCGCAAGAGCGCCACCCGGTGGTTGAAAATGATATTGCACCCAGTAATCCAAATGAACAAGGAGAAAATGTTTCTGTCCCGAATGCAACAGGAGTAGCTTCCCAAAATGTTTCATTTTTCCATCCACTGTACGGAAGAGAGTTAAAAATAATTGGACAAATCGGAGAAATTAGCGTACACCAGTTTGGAAAGACAAATCCAAAGAGCACTGAAAAAAGGATATAATGAGGGAGAAGTCGTAGAAGCTGTCATTCAAGCTATAGCTCCAGGAACAAAACTGAAGAGTTATCTTGAAAGTAGAGTTGATCTGTCATTGCAAGCTCTCAGACAGATATTACGGACTCATTACATTGAGAAGGATGGTACAGATTTGTACCACTCCCTCACGCGCGCTGTTCAAGATTCAAAAGAAACACCCATTCAGTTTCTAGTGCGAGCAATGGATCTGAGACAACAAATTGTTTTTGCTTCAGAAAGAGTTAAATCTGGTTTGAAGTACAGCGCAGAGCTTATCCAAAATCAATTCCTCCAAACAGTACTCACTGGCCTCCATGATGACGCCATTCGTGCAGACATAAAGCCATACTTACAGAATCCGAAAGTTGAAGATGAAGTCCTTTTGGAGAAAGTGACAGCTGCATACACCCTAGAAATGGAAAGAAAGAATAAGTTGTCAAATACATCAAAAGCAAAGATGATCAAAATTGCAGCGGTTAGTGAGGAAAGTGAGGAATGTGGAAAGGAAAGCTACGTGCACAAACCAAACAATAAGAATAAACACTGTGAGACGAACAAACGTGATACACTGATGGAAAAGGTTGACCAAGGTAATAAAGCTATATGTGAAGCTATTCAGGATCTCACCACTCAAATTGCTAGTCTCCACCAGACCTCTAAGCCCCAACCAATGAGAGTGGGTGAACAGCCGAACCGAAAATATCGACCACAGCCAAAGACTGTAAATAGGAAACAGTGTCAGCAGTGCCAATTGTCCAATCCGGATGGAAGGTGTAGTCACTGTTATAAGTGTGGCAGCGCAGAACACTGGGCATCAGGTTGTAGAATGAGAAATACCTCAGCCAGTACAAACAAAATTGAAATTCTGATTCATCCTGCCGAAAACACAGACAACGTGGATCTGTTCAGCTTAAGAGCACCACTCACTGGTAAACAACGACAAACAGCCAAGCTAGTAGGGAGGAGATGCCTAGTTCGAGTCTCCCTAGAGGGAGTTGACACTTCAATACTGTGGGACACCGGTTCACAGGTATCAATAGTGGGAACGAACTGGAAAAGAAAATACCTGCCAGATGTTAAGGTGAGACCAGTGGAGGAGCTGCTTGAGGAGGGAGCACTGGAGCTCTCAGCTGCAAACGGAACAGACATTCCATATGATGGATGGATGGAAATCAAATTCACCTTGTCTAATAATGCTGTGGCTGGGATGAGTGACAAACCTGTTGTGGTCCCAATCCTGGTTGCCAGCAGTGACATTGAACGCCCCATCATTGGTTTTAATGTGATTGAAGAGCTAGCATTGACGAACGACACCTGTGGAGACTGTACTCCTTCTGGTCACATGGTGGAAAAGCTGTGCTCAGCACTGGAGGTAGGGCGCAAAACGGCGAGAGCTGTCTTGTCTGTTTTAAAGGAACGAAAGTTTGAGGACCAACCCCACATAGTCAGAGTAGGCAGACAACCAGTGACCATCCCAAAAAACAAAGTGGTAGCAGTGCCATGCGGCCTGCTTAATAAGAGAGTGTTGAATTCGTCACATGTAGTGTTGGAGCCGAACCATGAGACACCATGGCCAACAGGCTTAGTCATCAGAGAGCAGTTAATTCAGCTCCCTTCTGAAGATAACGGTAAAATAGAGGTTACTGTTGAAAACCTGACTGACAATGACATCATGCTATGTAGTCGCACAACACTTGGATGGTTGCACAGTGTTGATGCCATCTACCCGTCGCAGACAAAGTCTACGTTTGATCAGAGACCTGAGGCGCGAGACAGCAGCAGTGTCACCTCACTTGCACAGCAATCCAGCCCTATGCCACAAGCTGAGCCCTGGGACCCACCTGTGGACCTGAGCCATCTGCCAGATGACCAACGGCAACAGGTACAACAAATGCTCAGAGAGGAATGTGATGTTTTTGCAAAGGATGAGTGGGACACGGGTTGTATCAAAGATTTGCAAATGGACATACAATTAAAAGACAATGTGCCTGTGCAAAGAACATACAATGCAATTCCTAGACACCTCTACCAAGAAGTGAAAACTCACATACAGGACTTACTCAGTCGAGGCTAGATCCAGAAGTCTTGTTCGTCATATTCTTCGCCTGTGGTATGCGTGAGAAAGAAAGATGGAGGTCTACGCTTGTGCATAGACTACAGACTGCTGAACGGGAAAACACAGCCGGATCGTCATCCAATCCCGAGAATACAGGAGATCCTGGAAAACCTTGGGGGAAACTCCTGGTTCACGGTGTTGGACCAGGGCAAGGCTTACCACCAGGGCTTCATGAGTGAGAAAAGTAGACCCTGCACCGCATTCATAACACCATGGGGACTGTATGAATGGGTGAGGATCCCGTTTGGGCTTACTAATGCACCTGCAGCTTTTCAGCGCTACATGGAGGGATGCCTGGGAGATCTGAGAGATGAGGTGTGTGTCCCATATTTAGATGATGTGTTAGTGTTTAGCTCCAGCTTTGAACAACATATCCAAAACGTGAGACAGGTACTGCGACGGCAAAGAGAGTGTGGTATAAAACTGAGTCCAAAAAAATGTGACTTTTTCAAAAGTGAGGTCTGTTATGTGGGTCGAGTAATCTCTGCAGAGGGATACAAGATGAATCCCAAAGAGGGGGAAGCAGTTCAAGCACTGAAGCATGAGACACCAACCACTGTGCGAGAGGTGAGGAAGCTGATGGGTTTCCTCAGTTACTATAGATCCTATATACCAGACTTCTCCAGGATAGCCAAACCTCTCTACGAACTGTTAGCAAAGCCCAAGTCTGAACAGACACAAAGCCAAAAGAGAAAGAATGTAAGCCGTAGGTCTGCTCAGTTGCCACCATCCCATCCTGTCCAGTGGACAATGATTCACCAGGAAATACTGACCAGGATGGTAGATCAGCTGACAAATCCACCAGTGATGGCATATCCGGACTTGGAGAAACCCTTTGTACTTCACGTGGATGCCTCAGAAGAGGGCTTAGGTGCAGTTTTGTACCAGCGTCAAGAGGGTGTTCTTAGGGTCATTGCCTATGGCTCACGGACATTGTCACCGGCAGAAAAGAATTACAAGCTACATTCTGGCAAATTAGAATTCTTGGCACTAAAATGGGCCATCACAGAACGTTTTCGTGACCACCTGTTCCATGCACCTGACTTTGTGGTATATAGTGACAATAATCCCTTGACCTATGTCACGAAGTCAGCAAAGCTCAATGCAGCGGGACACCGCTGGGTGGCAGAGCTGGCGGAGTATAGATTCACATTGAAGTACAGACCCGGAACAGCAAACAGAGATGCGGATTTCCTGTCACGAAGACAAAAACCCATTGAAGAGATCATGCGAGAGTGTACAGAAGAATGCCCTCAGGAAGCTATAGAATGCATCGGAAAAGCTCTGGAAAGAGATAAAACCCAAGATGTTGATTGGATCTCTGCTGTCACATGTAACATCGATGCACTGCCAGAGGAGTGTAACATCTCAGAGCCAATCCAGCCTCTTGCAGTGGAAGACATCAGAGTTGCCCAGAGTGCAGACTTAGCCATTAGTAGAGCTCTGGCTTTGAAAAAAACACATTCATTCTTGAAACATAAAGACAAGCTGGCAGAAAGTGGAGCAGTGAGACAACTTCTCCGAGAGTGGCCCCGTCTAAAGATTGATGGAGATGGCATCCTCAGAAGAGAGACTGCAGCGAGAAAGCAGTTAGTTGTTCCTGAGTCCCTGAAGCCTATTGTGTACAAGCATCTCCACAGGGAAATGGGACACTTAGGTGCCGAACGAATGGTGGCTCTCGCAAGAGAACGGTTCTTCTGGCCAAAGATGAGACAGGAAATGGAACACTATGTTACCCAGATGTATCGCTGCATAAAAAGGAAAAAACCTAACAGAATAATCAGGACACCTATCCAGACCATTGAGACCTCTGCACCGTTTGAGATGATATCCATCGACTACTTACACTTAGACAAGTGTAAAGGGGGTGAGGAGTATATACTTGTAGTGGTGGATCATTTTACCAAATACGCACAGGCCTATGCAACGAAAGACAAGTCTGGGCGTTTTGGTTTTCCATCTAAGATACATCATGATCAGGGAAAAGAGTTCGAAAATACTCTCTTTCGCAGGCTACAAGACTACTGCGGTATTCGCCATTCATGCACCTCCCCATACCACCCTCAAGCTAATCCTGCAGAGCAGTTCAACAGAACGCTGCTGGGTATGTTGCGCACGCTTGAAGAGTCTCAGAAGTCAAGGTGGAAAGAACACCTAAACAAAGTGGTCCATGCCTATAACTCAACTGTGCATGAGGCGACGGGATTCTCCCCATTCTTCCTTCTTTTTGGTCGTGAGCCAACTTTACCAGTCAATCTAATGTTCCCAAAGGAAGGAGGAGAAAGGAACCAGTCACAGACTGACTATGCAGGGAAATGGAGAGAAGTCATGCAAGAAGCCTATGCTATTGCGATGCAAAACATGAAGAAAAGTGCAAGGAGAGGACAGAAAAACTACAATCAGCGCACGTGGAGTTCTGTTCTGGAACCAGGTGATCATGTCCTGGTGAGAAATCTCACGCCCAGAGGCGGTACTGGAAAGCTGCGTAGCCACTGGGAAGACATGATTCATGTTGTCAAGGGAAGAAAAGGCCCTGATAGTCCAGGATACGTGATTGAACCATTGCAAGGAACAGGGAGGAGACGGGTGTTACATCGTAACCTACTTCTACCATGCCCTTATCTGGTTGAAGAGCCGGAAGGTCATGAATCCAACCTTGAAGAGAAAACAACAGAAAAAAAGCAAAACGGACAACAAGAAGGGATCATATAGCCAGACATGATACTTACCGAACAGATACAGACAGTTCCAGTGAGGAGGAGTATCGTCTCTGGACAGCAGTGGGACATGCTGAGACACGTCTGAATGCAGAAGCAGAAGAGTTCTGTCCTATAACAGAGACACCCCGAGGCAGGCCTGAGAGGGCGCTTGTACCGGAGTTACAGCCTGAAGAGGAGCCTATTGAGGAGAGACATAGCTCGGAAAGGGAGATTGATGTTCCGGCTGTTGAATCAGAGAATGAGCAAAGTGATACAGAGATGTGGAGAAACAGGCTAAGGAGAGCTAGGCAGCCCAGGCGTATCTATACCTATGACCAGCTAGGCCAGCCAACCTTTCAACAGCTGAAGACCTGCCATGTTGGTGTGAAGACGTCTGCAGGAACTGCCTGTGATTTCTCTACCAGATCATGGATTTATGGTTAATGTTTATCTATTACAAGTTACAGTTCATGGTAGTAGCTAACACATAATACAGAACAGGTAATCTGGACAGTTATTTAAGTAATAAGTACAGAACTAGGTTATTATCCTAGCATATTGAAATTAAAACAGTGGTGTAATATACAAGCAGTAGTTACAGGAACAGTAGTTCTGTGTACACTTACGGTATATATTACTAAATGCATGGCTTTGGAATATGTAGACACATAAGTTTGGGTGTATGTGGTATTTTCCTTGTCCTTTTGTGAAGATTGGCGGGCCCACCAATACTTCAATGGATTATTCACCCTTTGATACTAATGGACTATGGACACTTAGTCTAGTATTGTTGCCATGAGAGACTTGAAAAAAAAAAAAAAGAAAAGAATACTGAGAGATAATATGTTATAACCACCCTGTAATGTATGATGTGTGTGAAAATACTTACCTGTTTACTTACCTTCCACCATGTGTTCCATTGTGGAAACATTGTTGATTAATATTGTGAAGATAGGAAAGAAAATGTTTGGACACATTTTTGTTTTTTTAGTGGGGGAGGGTGTTGCGACCTAGAAGTATTATTTATAAGTATTATCTTAGCATTTCATAATTTCCTAGAATAGGGATATGTTTAGAATTATGTAAGGGGAATCACTATAATTTCATTGTAATTTAATTTGATAAATATTCTGGATATTATTCTGATTTATGTTACTGAGAGGTGAAAGTTCAGTTACGATGATGTCATAGGCCAGCGCGAGAGAAAAAAGGAAACAAAAAAAAAACAACGTAGGCAGGCTGAGAAAAAGTGAACGTAGGTTGTGTTGCTTCATGTAAAAAAGATCATTTCTACAGAACTGGCTAAATAAAGTTGCAAAAGAGAAGACGGAGTCTGTTTTAAGTGTGCAACATTACCATTTTTGAGCTGTTTGTCAGTCTGCTTTTGTTTCTCATTAAAAGACTTATTGCTGAATCCCCTCTGCTTTTGGATCTTATTACGACCCTTGACAGTGTGTGTGAATGAGAGCGTGAATGTGGGCCCATTTAAGTGAGTTTTGATTTAAATTACTGAGTAGTTCATTGATTATACCTATTTGAAGACTTTGTTATAGAGTTAAACAGTTATACATTTGAGGGTGTTTAACACTTGTGAGATAAGTGTTTGGTTTATTTTCTGAAATTGTAAATTCTTTAAACTTATCTAATTTGACATTTTATTTTATTCCAAAAGACTGTTTTGAATTTTCATATTTTATTTTATTACATTTCACATTCAAATACATAAAAAGACTCATAAGACAAGTATTTGATTCAATAGTCTTTATTGCTGCTGAAGGGAATGGAATACATGATGTGATTATTATAGGTAATCATAACTGTGACACGAATACTTACCCAGGCCCCAGCTTTAATATAGCAGGTATCATTACTGGGGTTACATGTGTATTTTAGTTTTCTGCTTTTAATGCTGGTATGTTTTATGATTTCATTTATTAATATATATCATAATGATCACTGAGATATTCTGTGTTTCAGGTATCAGTGGAGTTGATGATGATCATGAGTTCATCAGTTCTGGTGAAAATGTGCATCTGTCCTGTAATAATGCTCTTTCTGACTGCAAATCAACTATGTGGATCTACTCTAACAGTCATTCAGCAGCAGCAGTTGAACTGATTACTGGAGGGATAAAGAAGAAAGACACAGAGAGACATGAGAGACTGAGTCTGGAGTCTGACTGCTCTCTGAACATCAAGAACGTCACAGAAGAAGATTATGGATTATACATCTGCAGACAATATGTGAAAGACATACTACCTGATGCACGCGTTTATCTGCATGTTCTTCATAGTAAGTTTGATTATATGGTCAATTAAAAAAATCAGATGATGATTGTAGAGTCTGTGATTTGTGTCTTGTGTTCAGTTTCAGTGTCTCCATCATCATCATCATCATCTTCGTCATCCTCATCTTCATCATCATCATCAACATCACAGACTGAGATCAGTCCAGGCCGCTCTGTGACTCTCTCCTGTCAGTTGTATTCAGTCTCATGTGATGATTGTGATGATGAGCTGTTGTGGGTGAATCAGGCTGGTGTTGATCTGAAGACAGACTCCAGATATCAGATATTACCATCATCAGATCAATATCACTGTATCATCACTCTGAATACAACACTCCTGAATGAAGATAACAACAGAGAGTGGAGATGTCAGCTTACTCGCAAAAATCAACTCAAGATCTCAGTCAGATACACTGTCAAGTATGCAGGTGAGAAAACAGTGTTAGAAGAGCCTCATAATGTCAGTAACACTAAGGTCTATCAGTATCACTGAACCAGAACAAACTGAGGGAACAAAAGCTTCTTTGACTCTCACAGAAGAGTAACTCAAAGCATTGCTTCAAACTAATGAACTGCAGTGAAGTAACAGTCCAAAACATTCATTTGGCATTTGATTTAAAAATAGTATAAACCAGGTGAGTTTGCAACATAGATATATCCACTAGACGTCGCCTTGGCTACGGCAGTTCATTGGAACGAATGCGTCAATAGAGCCGCCATCTTGGAACAGGGGAGCCCCTCCTCTTTAATGCATCATCGTCAATGTAGGCAAAGGTCTAACGGAAATAAAATCACCATAAATCGTCATGAATGCGATTTTCTAGTTTTTTTGGTTCGTTCCAACGGTCAGACATGCTTATCATTGAGTCCAGAGAAAATGAAAGGTTTTGATATTAAGATAATCTACTTCTTTTTCAAAATATAATGCTAGTAGGCCTAAGTTTATTAGTCACATTCTTCCACTTGAGTAAACTTAGAATGAACTATCGCTACTTATAGTATATAAATATATATAATAAATATATATAAATGAGCAAAATTGGCCACTAAATATTTAATATTCAATTATTTTAATGATCACAATTAAAGTTTTAAGTTTATTAAATTGAACAAGCGCAACATTCAGCATTCAATCAAATATTCTAAAAGATGTATTACAGTTTTTCTCGATTGTTTACACACATTTTCTGAAAGCATGCCTCATATTCTAACTCTACACACAAATCAAAAAACACACACACACACACACACAATGGGCAAAACCCCTCAATTCTCCTGCAAAATGAAACTTCACATTCAAAACGATGTTATTTCTTCTCAAAATGGTATTTTGTTTTTTTAAATGACACACACAAACCATTATATGAATAGACATTCATAAGAGCTAGTCGAACACTGATGTGCTCAATGTAAAACACTATGTTGAATGCAAAACCTTCTTCTCCATTCATCACAATGACTTAGGCCTTTTTTTTGGCTCAGTGTTACACTTACTACAGACAGTACATACATAAGTGTGTTGTAAAATATTTGAGAATATTGTTTTTATACTCAGAACACACAAATACACGGTAACAAATACATTTTATTTTTCCCACAAAAACAATATACAAAACAACATAATAATTGACTGTATACAGTTACAGTAAAAAAATAATAAAAATAATTCCAATGTTGGCATCCATTGCTCCATTGAAGAGCTCACCTGTTGCTCTTTTATGCTAAAGCTCTGATTGCTAATTGTAAAACTGTGTGACGGGTGTTTGCCCATGTGAAGAGTCAGTGTGCATATTTGAATGGCAGTGTGTTCCTTGTGAAAACAAGAGATTTTCTGCATGAAAATTGTGCCAAAAGCAGAGAATTGTGTGTAGTGTTTTGAAAAAAGTGTGTTTTAAAACTGCAATTTGAGTGTAAAGCAGGAATTGTGCTTGTAGTTTAGCAGGATTGGTTCAGGGGGTTGGTGAATGAGTTACATGTTGTGGTCATTGTGTCTCAAGTACCAGCATTTGTGTGTAAACAATTGAGAAAACCTGTAATAATAATGTTATTTCAACATAATATCTCGTTATAATATGTGTGCGTGCAACAAGCAAGATGTGCATTTGTAAATCTGGTGACGCATGGATTGATTTTTATTAATAAACTAGTGTTTTCTGACAGTGTCAACTCGGCTGCAAAGATGAAGTTGACGATTGCCATATTCGTAGTGAACGCGCGCCTAGAGAGAAATGCATATAATGGATTACATAATCAGAGAGTAGCCTTTTTCTTTTCGTTTTGAATTATTTTGTTTAAAGACATTTCAAGCTTTGTGTATGTGATGTATTTCTCATGTCTGTGTGAGGCATACACTGAGTTTCGTTAAGTTAGGATGAGATGCGCTCCAGTTATCGTGCAATGCAAGTGACCGCGCGGGCACCTCCATGATTATATTGTCTGTTATATTTGCTTCTTATTTATTAAATCCAGGCAATTGGTTGATGAAAAATTTATTACAATTAAGATAGCCTACAATTTATACAAAACGAAATTCACTTTAAAGAAAGGCTTTAATTTTCACAAATTCCAGTGTCCTTCCACACCTCCATCCCCAGTTTGCAAGGAAGAAACAAGCCCTTGAGCCCACTGTATCCTTGTGCAAAACGCACACATACATAGGATTTGTGGAATTATATGTATAAGAATGGATGTACTGTTTGAAGATTGACAGGGAGAGGACAAGCATACTATTAGGACTGTACTTACAGGTTACAAGCGCCACACTGTTTTTTTTTTTTTCATTAAAAGGTTTGAGTACAATCAGTAAAAAATCTAAAGTTAGGAACAACACAGCACAACACAGCCAAAAGTGGGTATTGAGGATCAACTCCTGCATATTGTACATTTTAAACACAAGGGTTATTTCAAATAAAATCTAAAGAGTAACGTTACAGCACATTCACAGTTCATTTTCTGTGCGAGAATTACAGTTAATGTTCTTCCTCCAAGCAGAGAAATGTACACTTAAAGGGATAGTTCACTTTGAAATTAAATTTTGGTATGTTTTAGCTTACCTCAAGGGCATCCAAGATGTAGGTGTCTTTTTTCAGTAGTTTCAATTTTGATATTTTTAGGTCAAACCGTTCTTGTCTGTCAGTCATTTCATGCAGGTCTATGGATACTGTCTCAAAGAGCATGCACAAAGTTCAAATTAAAACAATTCCCCATCGTCCAAATTAAACAATTCCCCATCGTAAGTACACATTGATGGCCTAAGACACGAAACGAGCGGTTTGTGTGAGAAAACGAACAGTATTTATATCGTTTTTAGCTCTTATAACACAGCCGCGTCCAAATGATCTGAGGGCTCGGGCGGGTATAGATATATACACTAGATGTCGCCTTGGCTACGGTTTCGTTCCAATGAACTGCAGTAGCGAAGGCGACATCTAGTGTATATATCTATACCCGCCCGCGGACGGGTATAGATATATACACTAGATTTCGCTTGGCTACGGTTTCGTTCCAATGAACTGCAGTAGCCAAGGCGACGTCTAGTGTATACATCTATACCCGTATTAAAATGTATTAATATGTATTAAAAATGTTCCTGGCCCCTTTAAGAAATCTCTCTGTTCTCGCGATATTATTCACTGGTTTTGGATGCATGCGCGCGACCAGAGACGGCAGACACATTTTCACTGTAGGCCTACAGAAGAGTTCCATGTTGTTGTGCGTGCATCGATCTGATTCACTGCTTTACACTATCATCTTTCTTGATGTATTTGGATCACACGTGTGACGAGTGAACCTCGTGGTGATTGGTAAAGGTATTCCAATTAGTTTTACCATATTTTGGTTTGTTATGGAGTAACGTTAGGCTAATAGATTTAAATCTGACATATTGCGGTGCATTCCACTGTATTTAGTGTGAATTGAGTTATTTTAATTATGTAATGTAATATTTTAATTGAGGCAAAAATAACAAACATGTAAAAGTCCAAAAAAACACTCTAAGGCTTTTTAAACCAACCCTGTTCTGGGCCGCCTTAGTTCTAAAAATGGGCTGTCATTATAGTACAGCCACTTCCCTTATAAGGTCAAACTTTGAACTTATCCTAGTCATCTCCATCCAAAGTTGAAAAGGAGGGGGCGCGGGGAGCAGTGCAGAGAGCTCTGGGTCAGCAGCTGCTTGGAGCAAGGTTCACAGCGTAAATTTAAACTATATCGATATATGCGATATGGTCTAATTCGATATCGCATTTAAAAATATATCGATATATTTTTGATATCGATATATCGCCCAGCCCTAGTTGTCACGGTACCAAAATTTCAGTATTCGGTACCAGTACCAGTGAAAATCCACGGTTCTCTGTACCAATTTCGGTACCAAAGATTAATTTAGATTAAATTTACATATATTAAAGTGTATATCGTGTTTTATTTGACTTGACTGTACTTTTCTTTAATCCAAAACTGCGTTCATATTTAATTTTAAAAGGTCTTTTTAAACCTGCTAAGAGTTATCCATGGGATGGGGTCATATTATAAAATCACACACACAAACGTAAAGAAGAATATAATTCATTTATTTGACAAATTCAATTCCTTAAAGGGACACTTCACCCATTTGCATTAAGCTTTGCATTGTTAGAAATCCAGTCATACTATTGAATGGTCATGCAACATTTTTTCATTTTCCCCCGAGACGAGAGAAATCTGTATTTACCTCTTTACACTTCCTCCTACAATGACGCAAAAATCGTCATTTTGCGTCATTGTAGGAGGAAGTGTAAGAGGGGGGGATTTCTGTTAAGACTACAAGCACTAGATCCACCCTTTCAAACCCGCCCATAGGGGGTTGGACCTAATGCGCTAACAGACCTATCACAGATCAGTGCGAGTGCGTTTGATTTCAACGGCAGAAACCTGCAGAAAACAGGGACGAAGAAAGCTGAGTAGTAGGGGTTACCATACTCTATTTCCCGGACATGTCCGGCCATCGAGATCGACAAAAATGTCCGGGATTCAGCTTTTGCTTTCTGCGGTCGCCATTCATTGTTTACATGCTCACCTTTTGTTTCAATCTAACTGAATTCACCCCGAT
Organism: Squalius cephalus; assembly: GCF_949319135.1. Classification (NCBI taxonomy): domain Eukaryota; kingdom Metazoa; phylum Chordata; class Actinopteri; order Cypriniformes; family Leuciscidae; genus Squalius; species Squalius cephalus. The sequence continues at coordinate 8,738,250 of NC_137122.1, forward strand.
TGGTGAATCTGAATGTAATGTTTACATGAATGCTAAACAAGTGATCGGTTGATTTGCGTTTTAACATTGCTAAGAAAATACCCGCACCTCCGTGAGAGATAGCCCATGAGACCGGTGCATCTCACAGGCGCGCTCATCAGTAATCACAGTAATACAGGGAGCAGGACGAGGCTAGCGCCGCGGGAGAAAGACGCGAGGCCGGTGGCGTGATCGGTTGAAAGACGCGAGGCCGGTGGCGTGATCGGTTGATGTGTGTTTTACCATTACTAAGAAAATACCTGCTCCTCCGTGCGAGATACGAGAACAGTGCCTCACAGGTGTCGGTCGTCAGTAATCACGCCACCGGCCTCGCGCCGTTCTCCCGCGCCCCTCAGCCTCGTCCTGCTCGCCACAGTAAACATGATGAATGGCGACTGTAGAACGCAAAAGCCAAATCCCGGACATTTTGGGCAAACTCGTCACGGAGACTCACTCGTAGCCTAGCCTTGCCTTGATGGTTTTGTTTTCAACTGCGTGCGCTGTCTTACCGGTAGGCGTGGCTTGGGAGTGGCCTTGTAGGGCAGCGAAGCAAGTGCATTCTGGGAGTTGTTGTCTTTCATCCACATAAGCCAAAAATACATTTTCTGGCTTTTCTCAGTCTAGAAAGCTCCAAATTCAAAAATAATTTCACATTTCTTCTACATAAATGACCCACTTTCAATACACATTCATGTCTCCACGGGTGAAATGACCCTTTAAGGCCTTCTCCTCAGGAGGTTAGACCCTAATTTGTACAATAACAACACTCCTCTACTGATGGTTGTATTTGAAGGTGCAATGCTTCGCAGCCAGTAGCACAGCACTTGAAGGAGCGTAGCTATGAGCAGCACCTGTGAAATTCAATTTGCAGGAAAGTAGTGAGTTAAGTGTTGAATTGACAATCCTTGTTCTATTCTCTGTCACTATCTTTCTAACCATGCTGAACACCCTCTCTGATGATGCATTGCTGTGTGGCACACACAAAAGTGCCTTCATTAATTGCACCAGATTCTGGAATCTTCCATCTCTCCCTAGCATAGCCCAAAACCTGTCGATCCTTGCTTCCTGAGGAAGATCTTCCCTGCCAAGCACCTGGTACTCCACTACTTCTTCCCTAAGGCTATCCAGGTCCAACCGCAGCTGCGGTAGACTTCTCCCTAGCTCAATAACTGCAAATGAAAATGTGCAAATTAAGCACAAGTGAGCTGGGGATATAATTTCTTTCTCTGTTCTCTCTCTCTATTATCATCTGTAACGTCTGATTGATTATTAAACAACTACCACGTCATTTAAAAAAGGAGATGCACCTGAATTTGGGGAAAATTTATGTCGTGACTCTGGGTCCAACACGGTCAGGTTTTGGAGGATGATGTTGTCGAGGGGGAATGCAGTCATCATCTTTGTGGTCACAGCTACAAAGAAGTCTCTCACTGCTCTAACACATGATCACATAAAAAAGTACAGGCATTGTATGATGGGATGTCAGTTTGTTAGCTCTTAGGATGTAAGCTGATTTGGATAACACAATAATCATAATATTTACTTTATCATCATTGGCACAGAAGAGGAAAGTTCATCCATGTTGTCCTCCAAGAAGGTTTGTGCAGCTGCTCCAAGAAAGAGTTCTTTGTCTGGAAACTGTAGGCTGGCCTCCTTGAACTTGATGTCCTTCAGTGGGACGTCAGCAATAAGGCTGGCAGGGAGAAATCTTCCCATGAATCTTCTCACCAAGCTGGTCATCTCCTGGTGCAGCCTATGGATCATGACTCCTTCAGCCTAGAAACACATGATGGATGATCAGTTATGAAAAATGATGATATCAGCATTATTTATTATAATTATTTAAGTTTATCTTTTGATAGGCTGGCTGACCTGAAACATAACATTGAACTCTGCCAGTGGTTTCAGAACCTGGGAGAGGAAGAGGAAGAAGAACTTTGTCTTCTTGCTGGTTAAATGCTCTGCCAGCATCTTCACTTTGCCAGGCTTCTCCACATCCTCATGACTAGCAAAATATGCCTGCAGTGCATCCCACTGGTTGAGCACCCGTTTTATGCAAGTCAGCAAGCTGAGCCACCTGGTTGCACAATATCGGAGTATCTTCAGAGTCTCTGAGTCTGTGAACTCCACAAACTCTTTGAAGATTTCACAACGTTTGGCACTAAAGTTGAGAAAGGTAAAAAAAAAAAAAAAAAAAAAAAACAACAGGAAAGAAATAGTTAAATAATGAAAAGCCAGGGAACCAAAATGACATCCAATAAATATCAAATTGTGGCACAGAGACTCTCTTTTAACTTATGTGCAAGTGTAACGGCCGGGCGGAATATCAATATGCGTACCTTATGTCAAAGTGAGCATATATGCTGCTGAGGATTTCTTCAATAGGCTGGTGTAGAGCCCTAATGCCACATCCTGTGGCCAGCTGGACCAGATGACAGATGCATCCCATGTCAATTAGGGATGGCTGCATGTCTTTAATTCTGCTGACAACAGAATTGTGCTTCCCCTTCATGACACTGGCATTATCACTATTAAATGCCACAACATTTTTCCAGTCAATTTTTCTGTCACTAGGAACAAACAAAGTACAACATTACTTATTAGTTGTCTGTCTCCAAGCATATTATAATGTATTCACATGGACATTAGTGACTTTAATTTTACCTTAGCACTGTGTTCAGTGACTGAAAGAGGTTCTCTGCTGTGCCAATGTTGCACACTGGCATGTGCAGAAACCTCGTCACCACCTCCTGAGTTTTCGGATTGCAAACCCTGGCCAATATTACAAACTCCTTTAAAAAATAATATATATATTTAGAGAGCAATTTTCACTGACAGCCATACTTTATCCGTGTTTCTGCTTGTGCTTTCATCACACATCAGACCAAAGGGTTGGTCTTGGCACAGTTTGATCACTTCCCTGTCCAATTCCGGGGCAATGGCACCTATAAAAGTACACAGTAATTAAAACACAGTTTTTCTACTAACTGTGCTGTACTTGCTGCTTACTTAAGAAAAAAAAAGAATTAATAATCTTTAACAATTCAATCTTAAAATACGGGACAAATCCGTATTATGAAGGGACAAGTCTCAACCCTAACTCATAGAAAACAGTATTATTTTATATACACTCACCTTTCACTATTTGAGTAGCCTTTGTTCTTCCGTTTGCGTACTGGTGAGCAATATCTGAATCCGGGAACATATTCTTCACGGATTTGTTGAAAACATCCGCAAATGTGAACGGGATGTTGCTTGTAGCTAACAGCATAGCCATCTTTGTCTCGGCATAAATAACACCATCGGGTCTACCTTTGGAAAGATGGCCCAAAATACTGGGCTGTGACCGGTGCTGCATTGCCACAGCCTTGTGCTTTTCTGACCCTATGTGTGTAATTAAATCCGTTCGGCCACCGTGTTCAATGGAGAAGTCTGATCTACAAAATTTGCAGGCAGCATATCCCTTCCCCTTCGAGCTGTCCTGGATGAACGTGAATTCTTTTTTCCATTCAGTTAGGAATTTGCAGGCATATTTTCTCTTTTTATTCGCCATGGTCTCTTCTTTCTTCCTTTTCCCCTTCTTCTTCTGCTTCTTTTTCCGTTCTGAATTTGCCACGCTTGACTTCGAGGTGTAACCTTTATTATTGTTCGGTCTGAAACGGCGCCCAGTGATGGATGGTGTAGCAATATTGTTGTCCGGGTGGAAATCGGGAGAAATTCGGGAGAAAGGTCAGTCCGGGAGATTTTCGGGAGGGGCTTTGAAATTCGGGAGTCTCCCGGAAAAATCGGGAGGGTTGGCATGTATGCCACAAGCCCCCTTTCTACCCCTTTTCTGATGTGCGTCTGAGAGCAACTCGTTTTGGTGCGGTCTCTTTAAATACAATTGAGACACTTCATACCCCGCCCCCTCTCCAGGATGCAGAGGTTCAACTCCACCCCGTTCGGCCATTGTGTTACTGTATTTACACATGAAACTTTGGTCTTACAACCTTTTACCACCGTGTCGATTTATTTTGATTAATATGTGCGAGGGAGAGAGAGCAAGACAGCGTCTAGTTTGGAGACAGTGAAGTCTTGTTTACACTTTCGCCTGGCTCTGAGAGAGAGAGAGTGCGTGCGCGCGACCGGGTCTCTTTCTCTCTGCTCGTTCTTTCAGTTAAACATGCGCCCTGTCCACAGTCTATGGCCCTGTCACAAGCGTGGCAGTTCATCTACATTAGACGGTGTAATGAAGCGTGTGGGTTACTACATCCAACAACCGAACATTTTAACTTACCCTCTCGTAACTTCTGCATCCTTTAGCTTGGACTACAAAATTGCAGCGAGAAATAATAATGGCGGATTGCTCGAAGTGTTGGGCCGGAAGTCAATGTCCTTATTTGGCAGTTCCGCTGCAAATACTGTGACGTTATAGTTCAAAAAACGTCATAGAGAACAGAAAAATCGGAACAGGTTGAAAAATAAGGCCAAAACAGAATATAAAGATATCAACAAAGCACCTGAAGAGAATAATTTCATCTTTTCTGTACTTCTAAACACTCCAAATATACAACAAAATGCATGTAAGGGCTAAAAAAGTGCATTTAGCATGATATGTCCCCTTTAAGTAAAGCTGGTACCATAACGGTTTAATTTTTTTAGTACCAACTTGGTACCGAAGTACCGGGTCATTTGACAACACTACATACACTCATTGGGAGCTGAGCCCCGCTAAAATGAAAATCCTGTGTGAAGCTCGAGTATTATGTGATGATGATGTTGTGTATATGAGGCATTATGTGTTGAACTGAACTAACAGATGTGATCCACAGAAGTCAGTGTGACTGCTGGACCATTATACAGAGGTACGACACGTTCATTTATACTGACAGCTTTATAACATTAAACTATCAGTCAGTCTGTAAAAGCTTCATCAATAACTGTTGATAGTTGAATACCCTTGACTTCAGTCATGTACAGTTTCTCTTCTTCCTCTCATGTTTCCTGCAGTGATTGTGACTATTGTTGAGATGGCAGTGTTTGCTGCTCCTACTGTGATTCTTCTTCAGATCATCTGTGCAAGAAGAGCTGGTGAGTTTTGAGCCGCACACAATCTGATGATTCACACTCATCTGATCTGGAACAATCTGCAATCATGATAAAAACACATACGAGAGGTCAGTCAATGCTTTTATTTTGCAGGGAGGAAGGACTCGAAGCACCCAGAGGAAATAGAGATGCCGACAATATTACAATAAAATACTGATGAGTTTAGAGCCAATCTGCAGCAATATTTACAATAGCAAAAACTTACAGAGGATTGTTCATTGTTTTATTTTCTTCTTCTCAGAAAACAGGGAAATCACTCTGATCACAATGAAGAAATAGTGACACCAAGTTTAGATTAAATTTTCTTGTGCTTCGTATGTAAACTGCTTTAAATATAATATTAATACAGTAATGGACAGACTCAGACTGTATAATCTCTCTCTGTTCTGTGTGATGGAGCTGATTTGGTGATTCTTGGATCTTGTCTGTTCATTCCTGTTTTTAGCATCTTTTTTTTCTTAATAAAACCTCTGCAATTGTGTTTAATATGTCTCCTTTCCTGAGATGTTTGTTTCATATATGGTGATTCCCCCTAATGAGCTCGTAATGTATTGTAATATAGAATAGTAAGTGTGAGTATTAATGGGTCAAGTGTTGATGTAAAAGAAGCGTTTCAGTCGTTTCTTGAAAGTGTCTTAAGTCTCTGCAGTTTGAGAAAATGGGTTTGTTACTGAAATGCTACTCCTGAAATGCATATATCTTCAACAGTCGGACACTAGAAGACTGAAACCAGAGTCCTCTTGACCTGCTAGATACACTGTTCACAGCAAAGTCTTTGTCTGTCATCCCGAGTCCTCCAGTCGGGAATGTGGAAAATAGGCATTCTTCATGTTTAACAGCTGTTTGCAAAAACACAGTCTGTGTCAAATCAGAATCATCTGTTTTTCATAGTGCCTGGTTTGTTAAAGGACAATTCTGGTGAAAAACTAACCTAGGGGTAATTAACACATGGTTACCGAGTCGATCGTTCTCTGGGATGTGTTTTCATGATAATCGAATTGTAAAGAGTTTTATCTCTAAAAACAGATTAGCTTATAACACTAGTTTATGGGGCATAGAATAAGTAAAAAGAAATCGCTAGTTAATACCACTAACAAGGCTCAAAATAGCCTCACACTAACACGGTAGCATAATGAGGGTCCCTACATGCAAACCGAAGCATTGAGAACTTTGTAAGTGAAAGTGTAAGTGTAACTTTAAACAGACAGTTTAATAAGAAGATACTTTATAAAGACAGTACATTACGCGTTTACAGTCGAGACTGTTTTCCAAGATGGCTCCTGCCTGTAAACGCGTAATGTACTGTCTTAAAAATAAAAATAAAATAAAAATAACATAAATACATGAGTGTCTTTGTTGCACCCTTGAAACAGACTCCGTCTTCTCTTTTGCAACTTTATTTTGCCAGTTCTGTTGGAATTATTTTTTTACACAAAGCAACACAAAATCTTCATGCATCAGTGATATTTTAGACGATCACTTCACTCGTCTCTGTTTCTCCCTCTTCTGCGCGTGCGCTGGCTGATGACATCATCGTAACTGAACTTTCACCTCTCAGTAACATATACCCGAATAATATCCAGAATATTTATCAAATGAAATTACAATGAAATTATAATGCTTTCCCTTACAGAATTCTAAACATATACCCATTATGAAATGATAAAATTATAAAACAATACTTCTATACTTCTAGGTCGCAACACCCTCCCCCACTAACAAAAAAAAATGTCTCCAAACATTTTCTTTCCTATCTTCACATTATTAATCAACAATGTCTCTATAACAGAACACATAGTGGAAGGTAAGTAAACAGTTAAGTATTTCTGCACGCATCATACATTACAGGCTGATCAACATATTATCTCTCAGTATTCTTTTTTTTTTTTTTTTCTCAAGTCTCTCATGGCAGCAATACTAGACTAAGTATCCATAGTCCATTAGTATGAAAGGGTGAATAATCCATTGAAGTATTGGTGGGCCCCCCAATCTTCACAAAAGGGACAAGGAAAATACCATGTACACCCAGACTTATGTGTCTACATATTCAAAAGCTATGCATTTAGTAATCTATACCGTAAGTGTACACACAACTACTGTTCCTGTAACTACTGTTTTAATTCCAATATACTAGGATAATAACTCATTTCTGTACTTATTACTTAAATAACTATCCAGATTTCCTGTTCTGTATTATGTGTTAGCTATTACCATGAACTGTAACTTGTGATTGATAAACATTAACTATAAACTAACATACTAAGATTATCTCTGAGTGTTTTATATCTTTGCATGATAGAAAGGATACACAAATGATGATCTGGCAGAGGAGTCACAGGCAGTTCCTGCAGATGTCTTCACACCAACATGGTAAGTCTTCAGCTGTTGAAAGGTTGGCTGGCCTAGCTGGTCATAGGTGTAGATACGCCTGGGCTGCCTAGCTCTCCTTGGCCTGTTCCTCCACATCTCAGTATCACTTTGCTCATCCTCTGATTCAACAGCTGGCACATCAATCTCTCTCTCAGAGCTATGTCTCTCCTCAATAGGCTCTTTTTCAGGCTGTAACTCTGGTACAAGCACCCTCTCAGGCCTGTCTCTGAGTATCTCTGTTCCTGGACAGAACTCTTCTGCTTCAGCATTCAGAGGTGTCTTAGCATGTCTCTCTGCTGTCCAGAGACAATACTCCTCCTCACTGGAACTGTCGGTGTCTGTTCGGTAAGTATCATGTCTGGCTGTATGATCCTTTCTTGTTGTCTGTTTTGCTTTTCTTCTTTTGCTTTTCTCTCCAAGGTCGGGTTCATGACTTTCTGGCTCGTCAACCAGATAAGGGCATGGTAGAAGTAAGTTACGATGTAACACTCGTCTTCTCCCTGTTCCTTGGGATGGTTCAATCACGTATACTGGACTATCAGGGCCTTTTCTTCCCTTGACAACATGAATCATATCTTCCCAGTGGCTACGTAGCTTTCCAGTACCGCCTCTGGGTGTGAGATTTCTCACCAGAACATGATCACCTGGCTCCAGAACAGAACTCCATGTGCGCTGATTGTAATTTTTGTGTCCTCTCCTTGCACTTTTCTTCATGTTTTGCCTCGCAATAGCATAGGCTTCATGCATGACCTCTCTCCACTTCTCTGCATAGTCAGTCTGTGACTGGTTCCTTTCTCCTCCTTTCTTGGGGAACATTAGATCGACTGGTAAAGTTGGCTCACGACCAAAGAGATGGAAGAATGGAGAGAATCCCGTCGCTTCATGAACAGTTGAGTTATAAGCATGGACCACTTTGTTTAGGTGTTCTTTCCACCTTGACTTCTGAGACTCTTCAAGCGTGCGCAACATACCCAGCAACGTTCTGTTGAAGCGCTCTGCAGGATTAGCTTGAGGGTGATATGGTGAAGTGCGTGAATGGCGGATACCAGAGTAGTCTTGTAGCTTACGAAAGAGAGTATTTTCAAACTCTTTTCCCTGATCATGATGTATCTTGGATGGGAAACCAAAACGCATAATAAAATCATCAAAGAGTTTTCTGGCTGCGGTCTTCCCAGACTTGTCCTTTGTTGCGTAGGCCTGTGCGTATTTGGTAAAATGATCCACAACTACAAGTATACACTCCTCACCCCCTTTACACTTGTCCAAGTGTACGTAGTCAATGGATATCATTTCAAACGGTGCAGAAGTCTCAATGCTTTGGATAGGTGTCCTGATTATTCTGTTTGGTTTTTTCCTTTTTATGCAGCGACACATCTGGGTAACATAGTGTTCCATTGCCTGTCTCATTTTTGGCCAGAAGAACCGTTCTCTTGCGAGTGCCATCATTCGATCAGCACCCAAGTGTCCCATTTCCACGTGGAGATGTTTGTACACAATAGGCTTCAGGGACTCAGGAACAACTAACTGCTTTCTTGCCGCAGTCTCTCTTTTGAGGATGCCATCTCCATCAATCCTTAGACGGGGCCACTCTCGGAGAAGTTGTCTCACTGCGTCACTTTCTGCCAGCTTGTCTTTATGTTTCAAGGATGCATGTGTTTTTTTCAAAGCCAGAACTCTGCTAATGGCTAAGTCTGCATTTTGAGCAACTCTTATGTCTTCCACTGCAAGGGGCTGGATTGGCTCTAAGATGTTACACCCATCTGGCAGTGCATCAATGTTACATGTGACAGCAGAGATCCAATCAACATCCTCGGTTTTATCTTTTTCTACAGCGTTTCCGATGCATTTGATAGCTTCCTGAGGGCATTCCTCTGTGCACTCTCGCATGATCTCTTCAATGGGCTTTTGTCTTCGTGACAGGAAATCTGCATCCCTGTTTGCTGTTCCGGGTCTGTACTTTAATGTGAATCTATAATCCGCCAGCTCTGCCACCCAGCGATGTCCTGCTGCGTTGAGTTTAGCTGACCTTGTGACATAAGTCAAGGGATTATTGTCACTGTATACAACAAAGTCAGGTGCATGGAACAGATAGTCACGAAAACGTTCCGTGATGGCCCATTTTAGTGCCAAGAATTCTAATTTGCCAGAATGTAGCTTGTAATTCTTTTCTGCCGGTGACAGTGTCCGTGAGCCATAGGCAATGACCCTAAGAACACCCTCTTGACGCTGGTACAAAACTGCACCTAAGCCCTCTTCTGAGGCATCCACGTGAAGAACAAAGGGTTTCTCCAGGTCTGGATATGCCATCACTGGTGGGTTTGTCAGCTGGTCCACCATTCTGTTCAGTATGTCTTGGTGAATTATTGTCCACTGGACAGGATAGGACGGTGGCAACTGAGCAGACTTACGGCTTACATTCCTTCTCTTTTGGCTTTGTGTCTGTTCAGACTTGGGCTTTGCTAACAGTTCGTAAAGAGGCTTGGCTATCCTGGAGAAGTCTGGTATATAGGATCTATAGTAACTGAGGAAACCCATCAGCTTTCTCACCTCTCGCACAGTGGTTGGTGTCTCCTGTTTCAGTGCTTGAACTGCTTCCCCCTCTTTGGGATTCATCTTGTATCCCTCTGCAGAGATTACTCGACCCACATAACAGACCTCACTTTTGAAAAAGTCACATTTCTTTGGCCTCAGTTTTATACCACTCTCTCTTTGCCGCTGAAGTACCTGTCTCACGTTTTGGATGTGTTGTTCAAAGATGGAGCTAAACACTAACACATCATCTAAATAAGGGACACACACCTCATCTCTCAGATCTCCCAGGCATCCCTCCATGTAGCGCTGAAAAGCTGCAGGCGCATTAGTGAGTCCAAACGGGATCCTCACCCATTCATACAGTCCCCATGGTGTTATGAATGCGGTGCAGGGTCTGCTTTTCTCACTCATGAAGCCCTGGTGGTAAGCCTTGCCCTGGTCCAACACTGTGAACCAGGAGTTGCCCCCCAGGTTTTCCAGGATCTCCTGTATTCTCGGGATTGGATGACGATCCGGCTGTGTTTTCCCATTCAGCAGTCTGTAGTCTATGCACAGGCGTAGACCTCCGTCTTTCTTCCTGACACATACCACTGGTGAAGAATATGACGAACAAGACTTCTGGATCCAGCCTCGACTGAGTAAGTCCTGTATGTGAGTTTTCACTTCTTGGTAGAGGTGTCTAGGAATTGCATTGTATGTTCTCTGCACAGGCACATTATCTTTTAATTGTATGTCCATTTGCAAATCTTTGATACACCCTGTGTCCCAATCATCCTTTGCAAAAACATCACATTCCTCTCTGAGCATTTGTTGTACCTGTTGCCGTCGGTCATCTGACAGATGGCTCAGGTCTACAGGTGGATCCCAGGGCTCAGCTTGTGGTATCTGGCTGGGTTGCTGTGCAAATGAGGTGACACTACTGCTATCTCGTGCCTCAGGTCTCTGATCAATCGTAGACATCGTCTGTGACGGGTAAATGGCACCAACACTGTGCAGCCATCCAAGTGTTGGCCGACTACTCAGTATAATGTCATTGTCAGTCAGGTTTTCAACAGTAACATCTATTTTACTGTTATCTTCTGAAGGGAGCTGGATTAACTGCTCTCTAATGACTAAACCTGTTGGCCATGGTGTCTCATGGTTCGGCTCCAACACTACATGTGACGAACTAAACACTCTCTTATTTAGCCGGCCACATGGCACTGCTACCACTTTGTTTTTTGGGATTGTCACTGGTTGTCGGCCTACTCTGGCTATGTGGGGTTGGTTCTCAAGCTTTTGTTTTTTTAAAACAGACAAGACAGCTCTCGCCGTTTTGCGCCCTACCTCCAGAGCTGAGCACAGCTTTTCCACCATGTGACCAGAAGGAGTACAGTCTCCACAGGTGTCGTTTGTCAATGCTAGTTCTTCAATCACATTAAAGCCAATGATGGGGCGTTCAATGTCACTGCTGGCAACCAGGATTGGGACTACAACAGGTTTGTCACTCATCCCAGCCACAGCATTCTTAGACAAGGTGAATTCAACTTCCATCCATCCATCATAAGGAATGTCCGCTGAAAGCTCCAATGCTCCCTCCTCAAGCAGCTCCTCCACTGGTCTCACCTTGACATCTGGTAGGTATTTTCTTTTCCAGTTAGTTCCCACTATTGACACTTGTGAACCAGTGTCCCACAGTATTGAAGTGTCAACTCCCCCTAGGGAGGCTCGAACCAGGCATCTTTTCCCTACTAGTTTGGCTGTTTGTCGTTGTTTGCCAGTGAGTGGTGCTCTTAAGCTGAACAGCTCCACGTTTTCAGCGTTTTCGGCAGGCTGAGAGTGAATTTCAATTTTGCTTGTATTGGCTGAGGTATTTCTCATTCTACAACCTGATGCCCAGTGTTCTGCACTGCCACACTTATAACAGTGATTACATCTTCCATCCGGATTGGACAATTGACACTGCTGGCACTGTTTCCTATTTACAGTCTTTGGCTGTGGTCGATATTTTCGGTTTGGTTGTTCACTCACTCTCATTGGTTGGGGCTTAGAGGCCTGGTGAAGACTAGCAATTTGAGTGGTGAGGTCCTGAATAGCTTCACATATAGCTTTATTACCTTGGTCAACCTTTTCCATCAGTGTATCACGTTTGTTTGTCTCACAGTGTTTATTCTTATTGTTTGGTTTGTGAATGTAGCTTTCCTTTCCACATTCCTCGCTTTCCTCACCAACCGCTGCTATTTTTATTGTCTTTGTTTTTGATGTAGTTGACAACTTATTCTTTCTTTCCATTTCCAGAGTGTATGCAGCTGTCATTTTCTCCAAAAGAACTTCATCTTTAACTTTTGAATCCTGTAAGTATGGCTTTATGTCTGCACGGATGGCATCATCATGGAGGCCAGTGAGTACTGTTTGGAGAAACTGATTTTGGATTAGCTCTGTACTGTACTTCAAACCAGATTTAGCTCTTTCTGAAGCAAAGACAATTTGTTGTCTCAGATCCATTGCTCGCACTAGAAACTGAATGGGTGTTTCTTTTGAATCTTGAACAGCGCGCGTGAGGGAGTGGTACAAGTCTGTAGCATCCCTCTCAATGTAATGAGTCCGTAATACAGATCTGGCCTTTAAAAACGCGCGTTTTCTCCCGCGGCATTCGGCAATTCGTCTCGTAGAGTCTCGCAGAATTCTGCAAGTGCTTTCGGGGGGCGCTACTTACAAATTCCCTCAATGTGTTTCGCTTCACAGAATATCCACCAGGTGGCGCATAAAAAACAACTTTACGTTAGATTTTTTCTTTTACTTCATTACGTCACGATTGTGAGAAAACATCCACAATAAAATATAAATTATAAATAGTAATAGACACAAACATTTACAGTAGGCTACTGTATTATACAGACATTTGAAAATATTTGTAAATGCAAAAGGTTCATTAAGACAAGAAGGGGTATTGGACAACGTTTACGAATTTTTATATGCTTTGTCATTGCTGTGGTTTCCAGGAGATGAGTGCATGCAGAATATTTAACATTGCTTTTATTAAAACAGCAAAGTGACGTTCTTGCCAGTAGCGCATAACTTTTTTGTACAACTATTAAGATGATTGTGCATGCAATGCGCATTTATATAAGTGCAACAGAGAATTTAGTGTGAGCATAATACACGTGACTCTGCCTGTAAAAACCCAGCAGTATTTTTTAGATATATACACAAAATCATCCTAACATAATGCAATTAAATAATGCGACTTACCCAGATTCTTAATTCGTGAAAATATTTCTTGTGTGATTGTTCTTGTGCAGATATTTCTTGTGAGGTAATGTTGCAGCTCAACGCGTAGCATTTATATTTTGGGCGCATCTGATTTGCCATTACATTATTAATAAATATTTTAATTGAACTGTCTTAATGCATTAAGCATAAAGATTTTTCCACGTTAGTCTCAGAATGTCCGGGGTTGGTTTGAGGTCTTGCCGACAGTTTGTAAATCTTCTAAATATTCATATTCACAAATTCCATACAAAGGGTGATCAACAGTTATGACTTCTAAAATAAAATAAAAATGACCAGATAAGAGGTATCTGATTGACAGTTTGACAGATGTTGTTTTAAAAAAATAATTACAACATTATGGGGAAGTGGTATTAAATATTCGGTAACACATAGCCTAATACAATTATTTTAAGTATGCATTTTGTTCAGTTTTGCTTTTACAAAATGTTCCCTGTTTTTTATATAATTAATTTAATCTGAGATGTGCGTTATATCGCTTTTTGATCATTATTTGTGTTGTCGAATTTTGACACAGTTTCATTACTTGTTCATAATAATTTGATTCATAATTATGTCGTTTTTTTCTAAAAGTAAAAGTAAAAAACTAAAAGTTTTTCTAAAAGCAATATTCTAAAGAGATACAAAGACAGTGTACGTGTACCCACCAGATTTCGCCATGAGTCATTTTGTACCCACCACTTTTAACTTCCGTTGACCGTTTTCAGTGGTTATGAGGAGCAATATGAGAGAAAATTTTTGTAATCATTGTCTGACACAAAAAAAAAATATATATAATATTCATTTTATTTTAATTTTCGTGTTCGCATTTATGAGGGAAAAAACAACGTGTCAGTTTACGGTTATGGACGTGAGCGCTCTAAAAGCGGCACTAAAAGACTGCTTTAAAACTTTCACAGAGACCTTAAACAGAACAGCTGCCTTTCTTTAAATCGAATTTCGTTTTGTATTAATTATGTCTTAATTTTAATCAATGTTTCGTGAACCAATTGCCTGGATTTAAGAAGTAAATATAGCAGACAATCACGACACCGGCGCCGGCGATATCTCATAAATGAACCGAAACTCAGCGTGTAATGCACATTCACATTTACAGTGTATTTAGACACATTTAGACGCATTCATAATCATTACTTTTACCGGTTCTTTGTGGCAAGCTTTATGCGTGCGGTCGTGCGCTTGAGTGCGGCTATATTATAGTAAATGCTCATTACTTAAAACAAAGCATAAGCCTCTTCCTGGCATGCAATGGAATCTACAATGTCAGTTGGTTATATCAACATATGTCAAATTAAGTTACGCGATATCAACAAATTAAGCTATAAACATTAATTTGAAATAACTTAAAGCGTATGTATAGTATATTTGCTTAAATAGCATTTAAACAAAGGAACTGCAAGGGATTAAAACCCCGCCCACACGCTGGTGAAAACTGGAAAAACCGGTTTTCTTTTGATTCCCTGAGAGGAGATCGATTAGCATTGGGGGTTGAATCGGCAGACCTGGGGGGTGGGTGGTTGTAATTTCTTGACTCTTTGCAATTGGTAGCAGCTAAAACAAGCAGCTAAAACAAAGACTGTGCAATTAATTACATTTTGGAAATAACTTTCTTCATGTCGTTTTATTTATACACTGTAAAACATTTTTTTTTTTTGAATTTGTAAATATTAAATATGTTTTACAAACAATTGGTTTACAAACTCTTGGAGGTTTGTGGTTACCATCATTCAGAAGAGTGGTGCTTGTGTTTAGACTTGTGTTTTACGTGATTAAATCAGGAAGATTACATTGGTTTCTGTCCACACGGAGACGCATTTAAGACGATTTAATCAGGAAATGGAGGCACCGGCGCGATATAACTTGCATTGCTCGTGAACTGAGCTCGTCTCATAAATGAACCGAAACTCAGAAATGTATCTAGAAAGCTTGAAATGTCCACTTTTAAACAAAACAATTCAAAACGAAAAGAAACAGACAACTCTCTTTTGTAAGTGTGCATTTCTCTCTATAGGCACGTTCACAATATCTGCGAAGATGACGAGTCAGCATTGTCAACATCTTTGACTGACACATAAAACACTAGTTGATTAGTAAACAATTAAAATGTCTCCTTGCTATATTTGACACATGATTACTTTTGCCAGTTCTTTGTGGCAAGCTTTATGCATCCGTTAACTATCGAATATCGTGACTCATATTTTGTACCAGACCATTTATGGTTGTTCATATTGTTCAACAAAGTTCTTGATAAAAAAAGAAAAGAAAAAAAAGAAGCTACTGTGCCTAATATTATTGTTGTATAGCGCGCAAGGTTTATGCGCATGCTTTAAGTCTTCTCCGTTTTTAGTGTATGTCTGTGGCAGAATTACAGTGCCTGGTCTGGTATGTATACTAGGCTACATCGTTTTGAGTCGGTTTCAGTGGTTTAGTGTGTACGCAGATATTTCTTGAGACGACGCCATGTTTTTATGTTTTTATGCACTTTTACTCTTTTAGTTTTGTTGCAATTTCACCAAAAGCTTATAATTAGGAAATACACACAACACGCTAAACTTGTATTCTCTATATGTTAAAAATGTTGTAAAAAATACGTATTATTCTTATATAATAAGAATAACAATATGATACATTTATATTGCACTCGAAATGATTTAGATATGGAAAGAGGAATTCTTCTCAACTACCACCAATAAAGTTTTAAAATTCTTCTTTAGAAAATATTATATTTTGATGATTCTGCAAGTTCAGCAGACAGTGAGGTTCGGGTTTGTTCCGATCAGAGCTCGTGAGTGGAGAGCGCATTTCTGAATATTCCGCTCCGCTCGTTCATTCCGCTCAGGGTCCACGGCCTCGCTCAACACAGATGTCCTGTTGCCTGGTTCGAAAATATGTGGAATACGGGCTGCTTTCGACTAAAAGTTTTTTTTTTTGTAGTCGACTAGTATACTAGGCTAGTTGTTCATTTAAGTAATTCGTGGACAAATCGCCCCTTTATATTAATTTAATTAGCCTACTTATGGATCATGAGCGTTTACGTAATATAGCCGCACTCAAGCGCACGACCGCACGCATAAAGCTTGCCACAAAGAACCGGTAAAAGTAATGATTATGAATGCGTCTAAATGTGTCTAAATACACTGTAAATGTGAATGTGCATTACACGCTGAGTTTCGGTTCATTTATGAGATATCGCCCGGCGCCTCCAATGTCGTGATTGTCTGCTATATTTACTTCTTAAATCCAGGCAATTGGTTCACGAAACATTGATTAAAATTAAGATATAATTAATACAAAACGAAATTCGATTTAAAGAAAGGCAGCTGTTCTGTTTGAGGTCTCTGTGAAAGTTTTAAAGCAGACTTTTATTGCCGCTTTTAGAGCGCTCACGTCCATAACCGTTAACTGACACGTTGTTTTTTCCCTCATAAATGCGAACACGAAAATTAAAATAAAATGAATATTATATATTTTTTTGTTGTGTCAGACAATGATTACAAAATTTTCTCTCATATTGCTCCTCATAACCACTGAAAACGGTCAACGGAAGTTAAAAGTGGTGGGTACAAAATGACTCATGACGAAATCTGGTGGGTACACGTACACTGTCTTTGTATCTCTTTAGAATATTGCTTTTAGAAAAACTTTTAGTTTTTTTACTTTTACTTTTAGAAAAAAACGACATAATTATGAATCAAATTATTATGAACAAGTAATGAAACTGTGTCAAAATTCGACAACACAAAGAATGATCAAAAAGCGATATAACGCACATCTCAGGTTAAATTAATTAAGCTCCTCATAACCACTGAAAACGGTAAAAAAAAAAATCGAACCAAAAGTCAAATTAATATGGACTGAAGTTAAAAGTGGTGGGTACAAAATGACTCATGACGAAATCTGGTGGGTGCGTACCCACCGTCCCCACCGAAATCGACGCATAAGGGAAACATGATAGTATAAAAAGTACTGTGTGTAATGCAGAAAAGCGCATTACAACCATGTTAAAACTATTTAAAACGTTAAGATGCAAAAATGAACTAAATGTAAAATTAGATAATGATATTGCGCAAATGATCTCGGTCTCTTTAAAGGTCTTCGCAAATTATTGTGTTATAAGACTCAGTTATCATAGCCTACATCACGTCTCTTCTACTGTAAGTACACAGGGAAAAAAAAAATAAGACAAATGATGCGCGTTTGAGTCGGATTTTTATGAAGAATATGTGACTGTTTATGTAACTGGCAAAAGAAAACATTGTATTCGTCATACTTCGTCAACTCAGTATGGCCACATGAAACACGACTGCCATCTACAGGTTTTAGTATTTCCTGCGTCCAACACCTAATCCCCCATCTGCACGATCCCGCAGAATTTCGGAAGTGCTTGTGGCATTCTTTTCTCTGAGACGCGCATTTTTAAAGGCCACATCTGTATCTGTCTGAGCGCTTGCAATGACAGATCAACTCTACTTTCAAGATAACTTTTCAGTTTTGTTCCTGGAGCTATAGCTTGAATGACAGCTTCTACGACTTCTCCCTCATCATATCCTTTTTTTAGTGCTCTTTGGATTTGTCTTTCTAAACTAGTGTATGCTAATTTATCCTTTTGATTTGGTTCTCCAATTTGTCCAATTATTTTTAATTCTCTTCTGTACAGTGGATGGACAAAGGAAACATTTTGAGAAGCTGCTCCTGTTGCATTTGGGCCAGAAACATTTTCTCCTTGTTCATTTGGACTGTCGGGTGCAATAACATTTTCGACCACCGGGCGGCGCTCTTCCGCGATTTGTTGCGGCTGGAATACTGTATTAGCGTCACTTTTCCCTTTGATTTCCTCGATTTTGTCATTTACTTGCAGCAATAGAGACATTCCTTCATCCTCTTGTGAAATAACATCTTCCCCTTCCAAATACTGGAGGATATTTCTCCGTAGCTTACGAGGTAGGTCTTTTTCACTTGTTTCCACTGTTAGACTGAGTGCCCAGCATATATCGTTCAAATTTGATGCTGTCAGTGTCAGTAACTTTTCTTCTATCTCAGCTACAAGCGTTTCCCACTCAGACGACATCTGTTGCACTTTTGACATGATAGAAAACTTTTACCTTCACTGTTTCGTCTGGAGCACTGCAGTTTTTGACGATGTTGAATCACTCGTGGCTCATCTTGCTTGCTTCGTGATTAACTCCAACCGGGCGGGAACACCAAGTTCATGTTGCACCCTTGAAACAGACTCCGTCTTCTCTTTTGCAACTTTATTTTGCCAGTTCTGTTGGAATTATTTTTTTACACAAAGCAACACAAAATCTTCATGCATCAGTGATATTTTAGACGATCACTTCACTCGTCTCTGTTTCTCCCTCTTCTGCGCGTGCGCTGGCTGATGACATCATCGTAACTGAACTTTCACCTCTCAGTAACATATACCCGAATAATATCCAGAATATTTATCAAATGAAATTACAATGAAATTATAATGCTTTCCCTTACAGAATTCTAAACATATACCCATTATGAAATGATAAAATTATAAAACAATACTTCTATACTTCTAGGTCGCAACACCTTCACCCGAATTGCAGACCCGAAAAAAACCTTTACAAGGCTTTTTATACTAACTCTTTTTTTGGGCCGCATTCAATCTATGGGCTGTCATCTTGGTACAGTTAATCCCCTTATAAGGTAATGCTTGGGACTTATCCTAGTCCCTTCATTAACGTGAGCTTGTGAAAGCACATATTCAGATTATCTACAGATCTTATCACCCTTATCTTATGCAGCACACACACCAAAAGCTCTATATGGAAAGTTTATGACCTTTGACCTCTCTTCGGGTTCACGCCTTTTCTATCTGTGAAGCAAGAGATGCTCCAAGTTCTCTTCAAAAACACATGTGGTTTTAACACCCTTAAACATGTCATGTACCTATAGCTACACACATACACTCCCTTCCTATGACCCTAAAGTTCACAGGCCAAGCTCAGACTAGGCTTTAGTTTGAGCTCGCCCTGCAAATTCAACACATCCTCATTTGAATATTTAATTTCATTTTCCACCATAAAACTGTATGCAATGTGTCTTATTTTCTTATTTAAACTTTCAACTTGTCTGATCATTTTTATTAACTGCTGTGCACGATGAATCAGTTCGTCTCGAGGGGGTTGAGTCTTAGTGGAAGACCTTCGCCAGCGTCTTTCTCTCCTTCTCCTCCGTCTTGCGAGCTCTCTTTGCGTGGTTCCTCTGGAGGTGTTCAACTACAAGATCGTCCATAAAAATCTCAACTTTGTCTGTCACATTAACATTTCTGTTTTCTGTTTCATCATCATTCGTTACACTCAATGCATTCAACCAGTCTTCAACATGTTCAATTTCTGGGGAGTTTTCAGGAGAAGCATTTTCAGAAGAAGAAAAAATTCATAATCAATTATTCTCCAACATTTATTACAGTCCTTAAGTTTCAGTTTTATTATATGCATTATACTATATTAAAATAGACAGATAATATAGTGTCTCTTCTTCAATTGGACATTCATTCAGTCATGGCAACTTGACAAATCGTCCCCTTGGAATTATAAGGTTCTATCTGCGTTCTGAGCAGTTTTGAGATATTGAGCTTTTTTTTTTTCTAAATAAAAAGTTCCAAAATGTACACAACTTAAAAAACAACATCACACAATGTAAAGAAGTGGTCACAGAATAAGAATATGTGAATAACAACATTTTGACAAAAAATGTCAGATAGAACCTTATAATGGGGACAAAATATGTTGTCAATATCATTACAATTAAGATAAATTAATGGTCTGCAAGTATTTTGGAAATCACAGTTTTTGCAAACTTATTATATTGGGCGTTATTAAACTTTATGAAACGACAATGAACTTGTGTGCAAAATTTTACTACAAGTCAATTTATTGAGCAATTTAAAGGGATAGTTCACCCAAAAATGAAAATTCTGTCATCATTTACTCTCCCTCAAGTTGTTCCAAACCTGTATGACTTTCTCTCTTCTCCCGAACACAAAAGAATATATTTTGAAGAAAGTCGGTAACCAAACAACTGATGGACCCCATTGACTTTCATAGTAGGAAAAAAAAAATACTATGGAAGTCAATGGAGACCAGCAACTGTTTAATTACCAACCTTCTTTAAAATATCTTCTTTTGTGTTCAGCAGAAGAAAGGAAATCATACCAGTTTGGAACAACTTGAGGGAGAGTAAATGATCACAGAATTTTCATTTTTGGGTGAACTATCCCTTTAAAATCAATTTTAAATCAGTCTTTAAAGGGACTATGTGTAGATTTTTAGGTATTTTATTATCTAAAATCAATATTTTTATTAATAAATATGCCCTCAATGGTGTACAAATACCTATGCCAATGATCAGACTAATCCTCGTAAACAAAGAATTTATTATCTTTATATACATGGGACGGGTAAGTCCACGGAGGCTTCCATGTAGTTCCGCCATCTTGAAAAACTATAATAGCAGAGAGGGACAAAAAGTACTAGGCCAACGCGTTTCCACAACGCGTTTCGTTCAGAGCCAGGCGTCACGTGACTGAAGCCAGCAGAAGTGGAGGAGCAGTGAGAGGCGCTTGTCACTGCCGCGGCAAGTTTAAAAGGCTGCACTGCACGGTTATTTATACACCGTTCATTCATACATATGCTGAGTCACAGGATAAGGAGTCCTCGTCGTCGAAAAAGTCCAAAATAAGACCGTAAAAGGAAACGTGACCGGAGATTACAAAAACAAGGGTTAATGTCGGGATAGCTAATGCAGGAGAAAGCTTTCAAAAGAGACCCTGAACTTGCCTGCTTTCTTCTCGACAGGTAAGTCAATGTTACGGTCTTAATTACAAGCTTTTTTTTTCATTGCTTGGTTGTGTACTTTATTATATAGACAGTAGAACATTTATAGTTAAAAGTTAAACAGGCTCTTTGATGAATAGCAGCTATTGAGTAAAGTAGAGAATGCTCTGATGATGATGATATCTAACAATGCACGTACTTAAAAAAATATAACGAGTAAAGAAGGCATTACTACTAACTACCATAGTTAATGTTTTTCACAGTCAGTAATTCATACTGTAACATTCTTTTTTTCGTTGTTTCAAGTTTCAGTTTGATTTAAATAACAAACCTGTTGTGTTCACCCGAAGAAAAACTTGAAGTGCTATTATAAGACATCCTGTCATCGCTTTTTGGTACATAACGGCTACCGTAGATGCAACGCGCATTTGAAAAAGTGAGGCGCTGGAGAGCACTATTCGTTTGAATGCAAAATACAATTTCACCACTAGATGGGAGAAATTCCTACACACAGTCCCTTTAAACTGAGATCTTAAAGGATGTTTTATCCTGTGTCTCTCTCTATTGGACAGCATTAGTATTATGGCCTTCATCTCTGAATCGCATTGATTTAAATGGCTGATTTTTTACATTTTTTAATGATTATTTTATTACTGATAATATACCCACATAATATACCATAAATGTATCATTACATTCTGTCCTGTTTGTGAACTGAGCATTGTGAACAGTATTAGACAGAAGCCTGTATGGTTATACTTTATGTGGTGTATTTTGAATGGTTACTTTTGCACAAACATCTTTTGTAAATAATGTAATCATGAATACTCATTTATCAGTAAGAAAACACTTCTGAATTGATCTGATCTCTGCAGAATTCATGTGAATGGCATTAGTTTCACGTGTTTCCTCTTCTTTCATCATTTTCAGGAGCACAAGAGTCCTTGTCATCCAATAGAGAGAATCACATATTTGCTCTAGGAATTACAGAAGAAGAATTGCACATGTGGAAAGATACAGACAATAGTTTTAAAGGCTTAAATATCTCACTGGCAGATTTCTGTCGGGCGCGAAACGGTTTTCTGCATGTTTTTCCCCCTCACATTATGTGAAATATTTACAAAATGAAACTGTTCCTATTTCTCATGCATGGAAATGTAATATATGTACATATATTACATGAGCGTATGGGTATATGAGGATGTTTCATCACTCAAGATCAGGTGTGGTGATCTCTGTCCATTTCTGCTCATAGTCCCTTCTGTGAGTTTCTGCATCTGACTCTCCATTCACTTCAAGTTTAAAGTTTTATTAATTCCCTTGGGGCAACTAGGTTCGGCTACATTGGTGGTTTACATACATAGACAACTCAATACATTTAAATACTAAAATAAAAGAGGGTAAAAAACCCACTCATATTTCTTACATAAACAAATAGCTTCAGGCACAAAGGTACATAGTGCAAAGGATGTGTGCCGCCCCCTATTATTCATTTTGTATTTTTTTTTTTTTTTTTTAACTTATACCTTGCAGACGATATTATTCTTCATGGAGAGTGAAAAAGAAGAAAAGGACAAAATGATTACCAACATCACATAAACACTGTAATTAATGTTTCCTACATTAATTCATTTGCCAGACATTGAAGGAATGTTTATTGTGTTGTTCTGCTATGTTGCTTCATTTTACCTTGTGTTTCTTTTTAGTCAGGAAAATATAGCAAACTAACTATAGCAAATGATTTCTAAAATATTCTCAGTGTGTCACAATTAAAGGGCTCACACATGGATTATGTTGATTTATTGTGTATGTTCCTTAGTGCGTTTGCGCCTGATACCGAGGCTTTGAAGCTTGTGTCAAGAACGTCAGGTTCTTCCAGTCGGATCTCCGTATCCAGGCTTGTGTTGTTTTAGTGAAGGGACATTCAAAGCCTTGTTTGATTGCAGTGCCTCGAGAAGGGTTTGAACTCGGCCTGACGACACTGGAAGAAATATTGTTTTTAAACTTCCTCTTCCACTTCTCTCTGTCCAGTCCATATTAATCACTTTCACCCTCTTTTATCCATCATTCCCCTCTGTTCAACAAAAGCACTGCCCAGTTACAAAATTATGAAACAACAAAACTTCAGAGAACTCATTTGTTTATTTATTTATGTGTTTATGCTTGTTGTATATGTTAATATATCATGACCCATGTAACACATCTTGGTGCTGTCAAGACTCCTGAGGATTTTTGTTCTGCACAATATTAGCGTTGACCAGCAGGTGTCGCTGTGTGCATTCAAAACCTTGAGAAATCAACCACTTTTACACACATCAGGCTGAAGCTTAATCTCACCATAACTACCTTCAGGTTCACTTAGCTCAACAGTTATACGGTATATTCGCAAACATATATATATATATATATATATATATATATATATATATATATATGTGTGTGTGTATTTACAGTAGTTAATCACTTGCAAGATTTTTTGAACAATGTCCAAAAATGTATAAAAAAAAAGTTTTGGTATTTTGCCACTGTCACATTTGGCTTGCTCAGTTAATTGGAGGGTCTCATTAGGGCAGGTGGAGTGATGGAGGGTCTCATAAGGGCAGGTGGAGTGATGGAGGTTATCATGAGGGCAGGAGGAGTGATGGAGGGTCTCATAAGGGCAGGTGGAGTGATGGAGGGTCTCATGAGGGCAGGTGGAGTGATGGAGGTTATCATGAGGACAGGAGGAGTGATGGAGGTTATCATGAGGGCAGGAGGAGTGATGGAGGGTCTCATAAGGGCAGGAGGAGTGATGGAGGTTATCATGAGGGCAGGAGGAGTGATGGAGGGTCTCATGAGGGCAGGTGGAGTGATGGAGGGTCTCATGAGGGCAGGTGGAGTGATGGAGGTTATCATGAGGACAGGAGGAGTGATGGAGGGTCTCATAAGGGCAGGAGGAGTGATGGAGGTTATCATGAGGGCAGGAGGAGTGATGGAGGGTCTCATAAGGGCAGGAGGAGTGATGGAGGGTCTCATAAGGGCAGGAGGAGTGATGGAGGTTATCATAAGGGCAGGTGGAGTGATGGAGGGTCTCATGAGGGCAGGTGGAGTGATGGAGGTTATCATGAGGGCAGGTGGAGTGATGGAGGTTATCATGAGGGCAGGTGGAGTGATGGAGGACTCATAAGGGCAGGTGGAGTGATGGAGGTTATCATGAGGGCAGGAGGAGTGATGGAGGGTCTCATAAGGGCAGGTGGAGTGATGGAGGGTCTCATGAGGGCAGGTGGAGTGATGGAGGTTATCATGAGGACAGGAGGAGTGATGGAGGGTCTCATAAGGGCAGGAGGAGTGATGGAGGTTATCATGAGGGCAGGAGGAGTGATGGAGGGTCTCATAAGGGCAGGAGGAGTGATGGAGGTTATCATGAGGGCAGGAGGAGTGATGGAGGGTCTCATGAGGGCAGGTGGAGTGATGGAGGGTCTCATGAGGGCAGGTGGAGTGATGGAGGTTATCATGAGGACAGGAGGAGTGATGGAGGGTCTCATAAGGGCAGGAGGAGTGATGGAGGGTCTCATAAGGGCAGGTGGAGTGATGGAGGGTCTCATGAGGGCAGGTGGAGTGATGGAGGTTATCATGAGGGCAGGTGGAGTGATGGAGGTTATCATGAGGGCAGGTGGAGTGATGGAGGACTCATAAGGGCAGGTGGAGTGATGGAGGACTCATAAGGGCAGGTGGAGTGATGGAGGGTCTCATAAGGGCAGGTGGAGTGATGGAGGGTCTCATAAGGGCAGGAGGAGTGATAGAGGGTCTCATGAGGGCAGGTGAAGTGATGGAGGGTCTCATAAGGGCAGGTGGAGTGATGGAGGTTATCATGAGGGCAGGAGGAGTGATGGAGGGTCTCATAAGGGCAGGAGGAGTGATAGAGGGTCTCATGAGGGCAGGTGGAGTGATGGAGGGTCTCATAAGGGCAGGAGGAGTGATGGAGGGTCTCATAAGGGCAGGAGGAGTGATAGAGGGTCTCATAAGGGCAGGAGGAGTGATGGAGGGTCTCATAAGGGCAGGAGGAGTGATGAAGGGTCTCATGAGGGCAGGTGGAGTGATGGAGGTTATCATGAGGACAGGAGGAGTGATGGAGGGTCTCATAAGGGCAGGAGGAGTGATGGAGGTTATCATGAGGGCAGGAGGAGTGATGGAGGGTCTCATAAGGGCAGGAGGAGTGATGGAGGTTATCATGAGGGCAGGTGGAGTGATGGAGGGTCTCATGAGGGCAGGTGGAGTGATGGAGGACTCATAAGGGCAGGTGGAGTGATGGAGGGTCTCATAAGGGCAGGAGGAGTGATGGAGGGACTCGTAATGACAGGTGGAGTGATGGAGGGTCTCATAAGGGCAGGAGGAGTGATGGAGGGTCTCATAAGGGCAGGAGGAGTGATGGAGGGTCTCATAAGGGAAGGTGGAGTGATGGAGGGACTCGTAATAACAGGTGGAGTGATGGAGGGTCTCATAAGGGCAGGAGGAGTGATGGAGGACTCATAAGGGCAGGCGGAGTGATGAAGGGTCTCATAAGGGCAGGAGGAGTGATGGAGGACTCATAAGGGCAGGAGGAGTGATGGAGGTTATCATGAGGGCAGGTGGAGTGATGGAGGGTCTCATGAGGGCAGGTGGAGTGATGGAGGACTCATAAGGGCAGGTGGAGTGATGGAGGACTCATAAGGGCATGTGGAGTGATGGAGGACTCATAAGGGCAGGAGGAGTGATGGAGGTTATCATGAGGGCAGGTGGAGTGATGGAGGGTCTCATGAGGGCAGGTGGAGTGATGGAGGTTATCATGAGGGCAGGTGGAGTGATGGAGGTTATCATGAGGGCAGGTGGAGTGATGGAGGACTCATAAGGGCAGGTGGAGTGATGGAGGACTCATAAGGGCAGGTGGAGTGATGGAGGGTCTCATAAGGGCAGGAGGAGTGATGGAGGGACTCGTAATGACAGGTGGAGTGATGGAGGGTCTCATAAGGGCAGGAGGAGTGATGGAGGGTCTCATAAGGGCAGGAGGAGTGATGGCGGGTCTCATAAGGGAAGGTGGAGTGATGGAGGGACTCGTAATGACAGGTGGAGTGATGGAGGGTCTCATAAGGGCAGGAGGAGTGATGGAGGACTCATAAGGGCAGGAGGAGTGATGGAGGACTCATAAGGGCAGGTGGAGTGATGGAGGACTCATAAGGGCAGGCGGAGTGATGAAGGGTCTCATAAGGGCAGGAGGAGTGATGGAGGACTCATAAGGGCATAATTGTGACTCAAGAAATCTGTCAAGACCCGTTTCATTACAAAAGGAAAAAATAAAAGATATTATCTTATTATATTATATAATGATATTATCATTATATTTTTACAAGGAAAAGGGTTAGTTTTAAACTTAGTTAGTTTAAAGTTAGTTTTCTCAAGTTAGTCATGGATAGTGGAAACTGTCACAGGGTAAGCCTGTGACTATGCACGGACAGAACACTCACTCACACACACACACACACACACACACACTTTTCGCACAAACACCGGCGTCATGTTAACACAGACTGTTTGCCGGCACTGACAATCATGTATACACGGACTTGTGTAGCATTTGATGGTATTGTGTGTTTAAAGGTGTGTTGTGGTGTATTATGTCCTGTATGTTGGTATTACCTGGTTTACGCAAGTTATATGGGGAATCAGTGGCTGTAACATCAGCGCATATGATAACATAATAGGATTGTTGTATTATGTACAGAAATAAATCACCCACCATTATTATTTTGTTTATATGGTTTATTAAGTACAGTGTTAAGAGTGATACAAATATACTTACCACATTTGACGAGTCATTTGCCAAACCTGTTCAGTTAAAAATACGGTCTATTTATACATGGTGTTTGCGCCATCTTGGTAGCGCGGCCGTGTGTGTGACGTCACCGGAGGTTCCATCCATCATAGCTGTACAAAAGAAATGTTTTGAGTTATTTGTTTTATTATTTATGTGTGCATTTATGCTGTGATGTGTATCTGCAGATATGAGTTGTTGTATTTATTATTGTTATTATTATTTATATATGTGATTTATGTGAAACACATATACCTTTTCAAGTGGTACGTCCCGGGGGGAGGGAGGAGTCAGGCCTATAAACGGCTCCAGAAATTTAGTATGAGGATGGGAAGTGCTGTTTGTGTCGTGCGGCTGCACGTACAGGTCAGATTGTTTTGCCTTTTCAGTAGCAAATTAATATTTATTACTAATAATGTAATTATTTTATTTCTGGATTTTAATGTCATGTGGGAAACTGCTAAAATAAAGAAGTGAATCTAACAGTAATTCTCTCATGTGCAAAAGTAGCCAATAAACTGTTCAGATCAGATGTGTGTTGAGACAGTGTGTTCACAGTATATGCACTTCTCACACGTTTCACACACACTTAAAGCAACACTTCACTGTGACATCGTGTCACTAAACAGCAACTCTAGCAGAATTTAAACACTCATTTGATGAGAACAGAGGAAGTGAATAACCAGAGGAGGAGCTGATGATGTTTAAAGGAAGAGCTGTAACTATATATAATGAAGAGAAAGACTGACAGAAACACAAAATGGCTGATAAGTGTGATCTGTGTCTGCTGGGACTGATCATTCTCTCTTCACTTCTCACAGGTAAAGAAATCTGTATTTTCTCTAAAGACATTGTAGGACTGAAAATAATCCTAGATATTTGAAATGAACAAAGACGTTTGCTTTACTGTTTTCCATCCCCTCTTTCTACCACAATGACCATTTGTAGTTCCTAAAGGCACAGAGGGGCTGATAGTGATCACTGTAGGCCAAGATGTGTGTACTTCAGGGGTCGGCGAATTGTCACACATATAGTACCGTGGGGGAAGTTATAATTATCTGATTGATCAGTTTGAACGTCTCACATTTGGGTTTTAAATAAAAAAATATGAAATCAACTGAAGATAAAGACATTTAAATCTGTGAAGATCTCAGCAGAGGAGGATTAAACAACTCCACAAACAGCATTACCAGCTTCACTTATTACTAACCAGACTGACTTTATTTCTGTCAGACGTCTACAGAAGTTCTTATTAAAAGGTGACAGAGGTTTAGATGTCATTGTATTTTCATTTGATGTTACCATGATGGTGATCAGTGTTTGCTTTAGTTGGGCTCTGGACCCTTGACTTTTGGGGAATAACCCCTGAAATGATGACTTCTGGTGAATATTGTGGAAACTAATTGATACATTTAGATACATATATTTCATATATTATAGGATATCATAATACAACTTATTATGCCTATATTTATAGAATAGCAAAGTAGGCCTAATCAATATACAAGACTGAACCACTTAGATGTGAAATACACTCACCTAAAGGATTATTAGGAACACCATACTAATACTGTGTTTGACCCCCTTTCGCCTTCAGAACTGCCTTAATTCTACGTGGCATTGATTCAACAAGGTGCTGAAAGCATTCTTTAGAAATGTTGGCCCATATTGATAGGATAGCATCTTGCAGTTGATGGAGATTTGTGGGATGCACATCCAGGGCACGAAGCTCCCGTTCCACCACATCCCAAAGATGCTCTATTGGGTTGAGATCTGGTGACTGTGGGGGCCATTTTAGTACAGTGAACTCATTGTCATGTTCAAGAAACCAATTTGAAATGATTTGAGCTTTGTGACATGGTGCATTATCCTGCTGGAAGTAGCCATCAGAGGATGGGTACATGGTGGTCATAAAGGGATGGACATGGTCAGAAACAATGCTCAGGTAGGCCGTGGCATTTAAACGATGCCCAATTGGCACTAAGGGGCCTAAAGTGTGTCAAGAAAACATCCCCCACACCATTACACCACCACCACCAGCCTGCACAGTGGTAACAAGGCATGATGGATCCATGTTCTCATTCTGTTTACGCCAAATTCTGACTCTACCATCTGAATGTCTCAACAGAAATCGAGACTCATCAGACCAGGCAACATTTTTCCAGTCTTCAACTGTCCAATTTTGGTGAGCTCGTGCAAATTGTAGCCTCTTTTTCCTATTTGTAGTGGAGATGAGTGGTACCCGGTGGGGTCTTCTGCTGTTGTAGCCCATCCGCCTCAAGGTTGTGCGTGTTGTGGCTTCACAAATGCTTTGCTGCATACCTCGGTTGTAACGAGTGGTTATTTCAGTCAAAGTTGCTCTTCTATCAGCTTGAATCAGTCGGCCCATTCTCCTCTGACCTCTAGCATCAACACGGCATTTTCGCCCACAGGACTGCTGCATACTGGATGTTTTTACCTTTTCACACCATTCTTTGTAAACCCTAGAAATGGTTGAGGCTGAAAATCCCAGTAACTGAGCAGATTGTGAAATACTCAGACCGGCCGTCTGGCACCAACAACCATGCCACGCTCAAAATTGCTCAAATCACCTTTCTTTCCCATTCTGACATTCAGTTTGGAGTTCAGGAGATTGTCTTGACCAGGACCACACCCCTAAATGCATTGAAGCAACTGACATGTGATTGGTTGATTAGATAATTGCATTAATGAGAAATTGAACAGGTGTTCCTAATAATCCTTTAGGTGAGTGTATAAAGGCTATCATGATCATTTTGCCAACAATGAACCATGGATTTGTTTAGTTTATAATACGTTTTATTTTTAACTTAAACAAATACAACATATAACATTCAAAACTCATCAGCTTAGACAGCATTTGAAGAAAAATAAACACAACAGTTTTCTGTAGCCTTGTGTGAACTTATTCAATAGAATTAGACTTCTAGAATGTTCTTTCCAGTGCAAAAAAATTGTATTTTTAATTTAAATAGACAACATTTTAAGGACGTGTAGTGCAAATATCTTTATATAAGTATACTTCCATTACAGTTAACTTGCTTTCCAGTGCAAAACAATAATACATAAAAAAAAAACAGCTAATAAAGAAAATATAAAATATTGCACTCAAATACTGCATTCAAGCAATTCAAGTCATTTTTACATTTCCCGCTGTTGTCACTTGTCGTCATCGTTGCTACGATACGTGACTCACAATGACTGAAACGAACAATTAAAAGGGCATTCTCTGATGATGTTCCAAGATGTTAAAAACGCTACGCTGATCATAGACAAACAGGGGAAAAATTAGTATCTACCGCACCGTCGGGTTTCTTTTCTTATCATAGCCTACAAATGTCTTCGTTCATAGTCTGACATATATTAGAAGCTATGTGTCTGTCATGGATTTGCACTGATTCTCAAAAAAACGGAACAAAGTGCGTTCCGTATCAGTTCAATACGGAACAAGACTTTTATGTGTCAAATACGGGACGATTCCGTATTATACAGAACGGTTGGCAACCCTACTGTAACCTACAGTACAGTACAGTACCTTGCCCTTGTTCTCTTCTCCACAGTAACCTCAAGTGAATCAGGATTAAGGCCAATAACCGATCCAGCCTTTCTAATCAATTCATTAATCCTATTTTTATCATCTACAGTGATACTACATCCCCAACAGAGCACTGCATAAAACAAAACACTAGCCATGATTCCCTGATAAAAAAAAACAAACATAAAGAAGCTTCCTACTTACACCAATAGAACTCAACTTCCTCAAAAAGAATAGTCTTGATTGCGCCTTCTTAAAAACAGCCTCACTATTCTTCTTCCAGTTCAGTTTACTGTCCAAATGGACACCAAGATATTTATAAGACTGAACAATCTCTACTTTCTGACCTTTAATTATCACTGGTACTATGACTACTTTTTTTCTTCTAAAATCAATTATCAATTCCTTAGTCTTCTCCACATTCAAATTTAGGAAATTTTCATCACACCATCTAACAAATAACTCAACCTCTCTTCTATAGTCCACTTCATTGCCTTGATTAATTAAACCCGCAAGGGCAGTATCGTCTGAAAACTTTTGTATGCAACATGAAGTCTGAGTGTGCCTGTAGTCAGCTGTATACAATGAAAAAAGCAAAGGTGATAAAACTGTGCCTTGAGGGGCTCCTGTTTTAGTTCAAATAATGTCAGACATTTTATCACCCAGCCTAACAAACTGGGGTCGACGTATAGGATAATTCAATACCCACATAATAGTTTTACTGTGTAGGTTACAACGCAGCAATTTATCAGCAAAAACATGTGGTTGAATTGAGTTAAAAGCACTAGAAAAATCAAAAAACATAATCCTAACAGAGCTGGATGTTCCAAAATGATTATAAATATTATGCAACATAAAGAGTATGACATCATCTACTCCCACACCTTTTCGATATGCAAACTGTAACGGATCTTGAAAATCTGACAACTGACTACCCAAATAACCAAGGATAATCCTCTCAAAACATTTCATTATTTGTGATGTCAAAGCAATGGGTCTCAAATTGTTTAAACTACAACCCACATTACCATGTTTTGGAATTGGGACAAGACACGATGTTTTCCACATAGCAGGTATTTTCGATGAAAACAAGGACAAAGAAAACATTGAGTGAAAAACTGAGCACAACTGATCAGCACAGACTTTCAAAGTGCGTGGGTGAATACCATCAGGGCCTGCAGCTTTGTTGGTCTTAAGACACTTTAACTGCCGACGAACATCATTTTCATTAATAACAATTACTACAGTCCACATTATCACTCTGTACAAGAGATTCTAAAATCATATCATGAGAGGCAGAGAAATCAAAGTCATCAAACCTTACAAAAAACATATTTACCCCATTTACGTTCAGTCCTGACCAGCAAGCACTGTTATTTTTGGTTCCATAACCAGCAAGAGATTTCAAACCATTCCAAAGGCCCCATGTGTTACAATTAGACATTTGTTCTTCAACTCTTTCCTTATATTTAACTTTACTCTGTTTAATAACTCTCTTCAGTTCCTTTTGCGCAGTTTTAATCTGATCTCTATCACCACTAAAAAACCCTGCTTTTTCTTATTAATAGCTGCTTTAACCTCCCTAGTAACCCATGGTTTATTATTAGGAAACATTTTAATTTGTTTACGTGGAATGACAGACTCGACACAGTAATTTATATAACAGGTGACTTTGTCAGAAATACTGTCCAAATCATCATCGTCAAAAAACACTGACCAGTCTGTACAATCAAAACATCCTCTTAACCTTTCACAGGCATCATCCGACCACACACACACACAGTCTTATAGCCAATGGGCTGATTTCGGATTGCAGGGGAGTATCTGGATGTCAAGGATATTAAATTATGATCAGATTGCCCCAGTGGTGGGAGCCTCTTTGCACCATAAATCTCCTTAACGTTCGTGTAGAATAGGTCAATGATTTTACCATCCCTAGTAGGACATGTCACCATTTGCTTAAAGGAGGGTAAGGTAGCAGAGAGAGTAATGTGGTTAAAATCCCCATTTACTAAACAATGCATCCGGGGAGGCGCGTTGCATATCATAAATAACTCTCGAAATTGTTTCCGTGGCCAGCCTTCCATTTCCTGATGGAGGAATGTAGACCACTTGTACAATAACATGAGAAAGTTCTCTGGGCTAGTAATAAGGTCGGCAACTTACCGCAAGCAGTTCAATGTTCTGGTCACAAATTTTCTCTTTCACTGTAACATGGCTAGGATGGCACCACTGATCGTTCACATAGAGGCAAACACCTCCTCCTAGTTTTTTACCAGTCCTCTCCGGGTCTCTATCCAGTCTGAGGAGTGAAAATCCTTCCATTTTAACATGAGACTCTGGTATCGTATTGGACAACCAAGTCTCCGTAAAGCACAGTAGCGATCGTAGCGCACAAGAGCAGACAATTCATCCACTTTATTTACCAACGAGCGGACGTTCCTCATAATCACTGTGGGTAACACCGGTTTATTTCTCCACCGACTGTTCCTAACTCGAACTCCTCCTCTGCGGCCTCTCTTCCTGGTCTTTAAGGTGATTTCCGACAGGTCGAAGTCAGGAACAAATCCACCAGAAGCTGAGACCCGCAACCCCAAGAGCTCCAGCCGGCTATAGGTGATGAAGGACAGTCCTAGCCCGGGTTCACTTCCATCCTGCGGGCCCAGTGTTTGAGTAACTCTCCAAAACACTATTCCCCATAGCCAGAGAAGGCAAAACAACTTGCGAATATTTAATATCGCCATAGTAACATCATCCGAATTCAGTCCAGTTTAAAATTAAGCATCCAATAATTTAAAAAGTTCTTTAAAAATACATAAAACACGATGAACAAACACACTGCAGACAGGTGGCCGAGTCGCCAGCAAAAGGGGCGGCGCCTTTCAGGTGTATTATAGTGTGTATTTTAGTTTTCTG